>NC_089822.1:256308094-256661821 GCF_035046505.1 Tiliqua scincoides
TGCTACATCATTATATTGAGGCCTAATCTGAATACAAAGGAGCATTTAATTTTAAAATCAAAAGATGCCATCTAAGATGATATTTGAGTTTGAAGACTTTGCTTTTAATTCTGTTTGTGCTTTGCTGTTAGAAAACTCAAATACTTGCTGTGCGGGTGAATCCATTCCTGGACAGTGTTGCAGCACATCGCTCTTTACTTCACATACCTTATACATGAAAGTAATAAAAATAATTAAAGTAAATGTACGCATGAATATATGACACTAGAGTGGCCATATGAAATTTTGTTTTCATTATCTACATATATTTTACCACTTTTTATACCCCTTTTGCCTTGCTTTTCAATCTCTAAAGGGTCACTCATGGTGGCTTACAACAGAAATTAACATGAACATTTATAAAACATCACAAATGAACAATAAATAGTAATCTACATTTAAAACAAAATGAATATAATAGGGGTTAGAAGAACTAGTTAAGGACTAAAAGACAGTAGCTAACTGGGAACTGGGAGCAATAAATCATGGGGTATGAATTCATCCGGAACATCTGAACAAACAACAAAAAATAGTTTGCTAGATGGTGCAAAAATGACAACAAGACCAGATGGATCCCGCAGCGCAGAGGATTCCACAAAGCTGGGGCTGCGGCAAAATGGACCATGTCACATGTTCCACAAAATGAACTTGGGAGTAGGAATATGGGAGCAGGATCTCTGATGTTGAACAAAAAGACTGAGCAGACTCAAGTTTTGAAAAGTTAGCTCCTTGAACCTCCTGGTTCCAGACCAGTAAAGGCTGCACAAACAACCAGCACCTTCCGTAGAGCATGGAAGCACACTAGGAACCCATGGAGAAGGCAGAAAATGGGAGTTAGATGCTCCCAGTCCTGAAAAGAACTTGTGCATCCCATTCTGCACCGCCTGCAGTTTCCAGAATCCTTTGAAGGATGCGCTCTTAAGAGCGACCCCATTTTAGCCCTTCATCACCGTCTGATTCCAACTAGACTCTTGTGAAAATGTCCAATTGAAATTGATGGACTTCTACGTTTGCACACTCTGCCTTCCCTTGTGCTTTATCCCTAGGGGCAGGTTCCACATCAAAGGGGGAGAGGTAGGACAGAAAGTTACGCAGCAAGCTGTGAACAGAGTCAGGAGATGACCGATACAGGCAGGATATCTGCTATACAGCCATTTATTCCAGGATTTGGCATGGTTTCCAATGCAGCCTATACCTTCATCTTGACAGGGCAGGGGTAAAGGAGGTTCCTCTAGTCTTGCTCCTACGTTGAGCTCTGCTAGCCCCTGACCCCTTTTACATGAGTAACGCCCTATGGAGGGTTGAGGGATATGGGAGGGGCTCACCGACCTGGGTTCCCCACTTGCTTCGCCCCTTCTGCTGCCACTCTTCCTGCTCTCCGTGTCTTTTCCTCTTGCCCCTCTGCAATCTTCTGGTTTTCCTGGCTGTTCCCTTGTTGCTCATTTGGCCTCATCTCTTGGCTTTCCACCAGTCTCACCACTGCTGCTCTGTCCTCCTGTTTCCCAATGTGCTCGCCCATGACCCTGGTTTCTTCTGCTTTCCGCATCTTCCCCCCTTCCCCCCAGTTCAACTTCATCTAGTTCCTTCCTGTCTCTTCTACCTTCTCACCTCTCCTTCCCCTTCCTTGAAATTCTCCCTTCCGTCTTCACTGTCCCCACCTTTCCACACTTCTACCCTGGCCTCAGACTCCAGGTTCCTCCTTGTCTCTGTCCCCATTGCTCTCTCTGCTTCCACTTTCACTGCCTTCTCCCTGACTCCCCCTTTGTCTAGAACTGTAATATCTCCTGCCACCCCTTCTCTTTCCCCGTCCCTGTCTGAGCCAACTGTGTTGTGACTCAGCTCCTGCAGTTGGGCGAGATGTTCAGAAGCCTGGCACTGATGCCTCTGCCAGCCAGGCCTCATGCACTGCAAAGGCACTTCTGGTTTCTGCTAAATCCATTGGGCACAACATTTTTTTTTTCCAGCAGTTCATGTCAACTTGATGCATATCTGAAGCTTAACATGCGTTTATACTGTGTATGTGTTTATATAACACATTTTTATACTGCCCTTGTTGCGAGCTGCGTTGTGCCCAGGCCGCTCTGGAACCACTCCGGTCTGCTGCTGGAGCTCCGCCAACGGCTTGGCACGGCAGACAGCTGCACAGCTGTTGTTGTTTCTGCGCCTCAAGGCCGAAGCACTATCACCCCCGGCGACAAGGAAGACTCAGAGGCAGAGGTTCTTGTCACTGAAGTAATGATGGCTTCTTGCCTACATGCCTCTTAGAGAGAATTAGACAAATTTCTGGAGGAAAAGTTCATTACGGGTTACAAGTCATAGTAGGTATGCTCCTGGTTTTAGAGGTAGGCTGCCTCTGATTGTCAGATGCAGGGGAGGGCACCTGGACGCAGACTGTGTCTTGTCTTGTCTTGAAGCATTTGATGGGCTGCTGTTATATACAGAAAGCTGGGCTAGATGGGCCTTTGGCTTGATCCAGCAGGGCTCTTCTTATATTCCTATGTTCTTATGTGCGGTGCAAGGGCAGCAGGTGAGGCAGAACTGCCCCCTCATGTTACATGGAAAAGCACCACAGCTGCTCCACCTGCTTACACCAGAGGAAGCTCTCGTTATAGCTGAGAAAGTGGGTCTATGGAGTGTTTCCTTGGGTATAAGCACACGTCCCTGCAGCACACAGCCTGTCATTTCACAAGCAGATCCTTGCACCCACCCCTGCTCCCTCTCTCTGCAATCCTGCATTAGCCCCACCCCTGCTCCCTCTCTCTGCAATCGTCCATTAGCTGCACCTCTGCTCCCTCTCTCTGCAATCGTCCATTAGCTGCACCCCTGTTCCCTCTCTCTGCAATCGTCCATTAGCTGCACCCCTGCTCCCTCACTCTGCAATCCTCCATTAGCTGCACCCCTGCTCCCTCTCTCTGCAATCGTCCATTAGCTGCACCCCTGCTCCCTCTCTCTGCAATCGTCCATTAGCCCCATCCCTGTTCCCTCTCTCTGCAATCGTCCATTAGCTGCACCCCTGCTCCCTCACTCTGCAATCGTCCATTAGCTGCACCCCTGCTCCCTCACTCTGCAATCGTCCATTAGCTGCACCCCTGCTCCCTCTCTCTGCAATCGTCCATTAGCTGCACCCTGCTCCCTCTCTCTGCAATCGTCCATTAGCCCCATCCCTGTTCCCTCTCTCTGCAATCGTCCATTAGCTGCACCCCTGCTCCCTCTCTCTGCAATCGTCCATTAGCCCCACCCCTGCTCCCTCTCTCTGCAATCGTCCATTAGCCCCACCCCTGCTCCCTCTCTCTGCAATCCTGCATTAGCCCCACCCCTGCTCCCTCTCTCTACAATCCTGCATTAGCCCCACCCCTGCTCCCTCTCTCTCTGCAATCCTCCATTAGCCCCACCCCTGCTCCCTCTCTCTGCAATCCTCCATTAGCCCCACCCCTGCTCCCTCTCTCTGCAATCCTCCATTAGCACCACCACTGCTCCCTCTCTCTACAATCCTGCATTAGCCCCACCCCTGCTCCCTCTCTCTGTAATCTTCCATTACCTGCACCCCTGATCCCTCTCTCTGCAATCCTCCATTAGCCCCACCCCTGCTCCCTCTCTCTGCAATCCTCCATTAGCACCACCACTGCTCCCTCTCTCTACAATCCTGCATTAGCCCCACCCCTGCTCCCTCTCTCTGTAATCTTCCATTAGCCCCACCCCTGATCCCTCTCTCTGCAATCCTCCATTAGTCCCACCCCTGCTCCCTCTCTCTGCAATCCTCCATTAGCCCCACCCCTGCTCCCTCTCTCTACAATCCTTCATTAGCCCCACCCTGCTCCCTCTCTCTGCAATCATCCATTAGCCCCATCCCTGCTCCCTCTCTCTCTGCAATACTCCATTAGCTGCACCCCTGCTCCCTCTCTCTGCAATCATCCATTAGCCTCACCCCTGCTCCCTCTCTCTGCAATCCTGCATTAGCCCCACCCCTGCTCCCTCTCTCTGCAATCCTGCATTAGCCCCACCCCTGCTCCCTCCCTCTGCAATCCTCCATTAGCCCCATCCCTGCTTCCACAATCTTCCTTTCTGCTCTTCCACTCCTGCATCTTCAAGTCACTCTGCACTCAAATAAACATCTATCCTATTTAACCTGCAGACAGGTATCTCTTCTGGGCCTACACACGTACACAGCACAATGTTGCAATTTGTTGTTATGCATCAGACGGCAGTGGTGTAGCTAAGGGGGTGCAGGGGGTAGCAGTTGCACCAGGCATCAAGTTTTAGGGGGGCAACAAGCTGAGCTTGACACTAGTGACCAAAATTATGAAAATCTTGGTATGTATGAACAATACCATCATGTTATATATCATTGGAAAGGTAATTTAATGCTGAATGCAGTGCAACAAACTGCAATGGAATATCTGTATTCTATCAAAGGTTATGGCCAACTAACTAGAAAATGAAAACACAACTGCCTTATGGAACAAAAAGTGAATTTGCTTAACTCCAAACTGACCTGTGAGACAGATTGTTCTACGTGCCAATGAGATATTGTTATGATACAGCATGGAACCAATAACTTTTCATTTAATTAATTAATTAATTAATTAATTAATTAATTAATTAATTAATTAATTAATTAATTAGCTACACCACTGCAATGAGGTAAAGTAAAATCCAGAAATTTCTGTTAACGACACTGCACCCTTTCTGCACCCTTTCTGCACCCTTTCAACTAACTAGAAAATGAAAACACAACTGCCTTATGGAACAAAAAGTGAATTTGCTTAACTCCAAACTGACCTGTGAGAGTGATTGTTCTACGTGCCAATGAGATGTTATGATACAGCATGGAACCAATAACTTTTCATTTATTTAATTAATTAATTAAATTTGATTTTTGTCATGCGGGTGGGTGGCTACAAAACATTTCACCTCAGGTAGCAGATATATACCTTACCTATGCCACTGACTGGGGGGAGGCAGCAGAGCAAGTGGGTGGTGAGCTGCTGGGGAGAGGAAGTGGGTTCCTCCCAATTTTCACTTTTTGAAAATTCTGAGTGTGATGTCACTTCCTTTTGTGACATCACTTCTGGGGCAACATTTTGAATTTGGCACCGGGCAACACGAACATTAGCTACGCCACTGCACTGAGGTAAAGTAGAATCCAGAAATTTCTGTTAACGACGCTGCACCCTTTCTGCAAAAGAAGAAGTCATTTGACTCATGTTCATTGAACGTGTTGCCCTTGAAGCTCAAAGGCAGGGTGAGTTTCCTTGCCTGGCATGCCCAGTCCCAACTGACCCTGCTGAGGGAAGGTGTAGCAAAAAAAAAACCTTGTTTATTGCTGGTACCAAAGCAAGGCAGCAAGGAGGCATAGCCTCAGATCATGCCCAAAGTTCAGCTGGACGCAGCCAGTCTTTTATACTCAGCTCAAAGCAATACAGTTCAATAGGCAAAAGTTAAGAAAATTTCCATCTCTGCCTCACTCAAGTTCCCCCTTTACACCTCTTTTAGGTTGCTGCTCTTTCAAGATAACACAGACCAATGCCATTATGGGTTACAAGCCATGATGTATCTGTGCAACCTCCTGATTTGAGAAATGGGCTGTGTCAGAATGCCAGATGCGAGGGAGGGCACCAGGATGCGTGTCTCTTGTTGTCTTGTGTGCTGCCTGAGACACTTGGTGGGCCACTGTGAGATACAGGAAGCTGGACTAGAGGGACCTATGGCCTGATCCAGAGGGGCTGTTCTTATGACTCTGTCTGTTCTTCAAAGACCAAGGTACTGAAGAACTGGAAGTAAAAGCACCGAGAGAAGGCATGAAGGCAAAAGGTCTGTAAGTTGGCTCCTGAGGTTATGTTATTGCTTTAACAAGGCACAGGGTGAGGGGTGGCACACAGCTTTTTGCTAACAATCATTTTAAGGCCAGAGGCAGAGTCAGTAAACTGATGTTAAAATGGCGTTACTTTGGCCAGAGTTTTAGTGGGAGCCCTTTGGCTCGGACATCAAATGGAAGATTGGAACATGAGGCATATTTTTCTTGCAGCGTGGCAGGCATGCGTTTCTGGGACCTCCTGCCCTTCTTCTTTGCCATTCATGAGATCAACCAGAATCCTCGGCTCCTGCCCAACGTCTCTCTGGGCTACAACGCATACGAGAACTATTTCAATGCAAGACTGACTTACGAGGCCGTGACAGACCTGCTGTCTACTGGGCAAAAGAGTCTTCCAAACTACACCTGTGGAAGGAGGAATAAACTGGTGGTGGTTCTGGAAGGGGCTGACTCTGTGATCTCTAGTCAGATTGCAGGCATGTTGGACATCTACAAAATCCCACAGGTAGGAAATACAGGTGGGTGGGTATGTGTGGCTCAGACTATATCTAAATGCACTTCGTAGGTGGAGCTGAGTGATGTTTGCATAAAGAGGTTAGTCAAGGTTTGGAAAGAAATCAAAGGCAACAGAAGGTGGGAGAATACACACCAAGCAGAAATCTCTTATTCAGATCTGATGTTACTCTTGTGGATGGATGGATGTTCCCAGAACTCAGTTTGTTCCTTAATAGATGTTCATTAGTAGATGTCTGGAGGCGGTTGGGGTCTGGATGAGGTCCGATAGTTGAGGTTGAATCCAGAAAAGACAGAGATCCTTCCTTGATGCAGGTACTGAGTCATCAGCCTGCTCTGAATGGGGTTGCATTCCCCCTGCAGGAGCAGGTGTGCAGTTTGGGTGTGCTCCTGAATTCACAGCTTTCCTGGAGAGCCAGGTGATGTGTTCCTGTGTCCAGGGATGTGTTTGCTCAGGTCCAACTGGTGTGCCAGTTGCGGCTGTACTTGAGTTGATTGGACCTGACCACAGTGGTCCGTGCCTTTGTGACTTCAAGATTGGATTCATGTAATGTGCTCTACGTGGGGCTGCCCTTGATGACAGTTCGGAAGCTGCAAATAGTACAGAATGCAGCGGCCAGGGTGGTTACTGCAGCTAGGTGAATGACTGCACCTGCCTGAAACCTTATCTGACTCCCTGGGCAAATGCACAAACCTCAGGGCTTCCTGCCACTAAGGGAAAACCAGGTCATTTGAGGCCCAATCCTGAGCCCTGCAGGCACGTTTGCAAGAACTGGGCCCACATTTCGCTGCCCAGTGGTCTCTCAGACCACTGAGCAGCAGAGAGGTGAGAGGGGGTGTGGGGGAGGCAGGGGGAGGTGTCCCAGGGCGAGGGGAAGGAGGGGAGAGGATAGGGAGGAGGTGTGGCGTGGGGAGGGAGTGGGGCGGGAGGGGGCGGGACAAGCAGAGCTCAGCTCCACCAGATCAAGAGGCGCCACAGAATCAAATAACCACCTTGCAGGGCTACTTCCCTTACTCGGGGGTAGGGGATAAAAAACAGCAGTGGTTGTTTTTGGTGCTGCAGCAGCCTGATGCTCTGACCATCTTAGGATTGGGTTGCCTGGCTGCAACCCTGTGACCCTCTCCTGAGAGTAAACCCCACTGAACACAATTGGATTTAACTTTGAGTAAACAAGCATAAGGTTGGGCTGTGAGGCCATCAAGGAGAAACATATAAAATCCTCCAAGGCAACTTTTCTCAAGGTACATTCTTAGGAATCCTGGGGCTTCCTGAGGCCTCTTTTGTCCTGCAAATGAAACTCCAACTTTTTTCCTTTCCTTCTTAGGTCAGTTATGGTTTTGTGAGTCGTGATCTACAAAACAAAACTCCATTTCTTTTTTTGTTCCGAATGGTGCCCAAACAAGAACCCCCTTACCTGGGCATTGCCCAACTACTCCTGCATTTCAAGTGGACCTGGATTGGTCTCCTGGCTCCAGACGATGACCACGGAGAAAGTTGCATCAGCACCTTCACAGATGTGATCAGACAGAAGGAAAGAATCCCAGCGCTGCATGTGATCAGTAGTAAACATTTCAACATGGAATGGTTTCTGATGCAGGACCAAGTCAATGTAGTTGTTTATCATGCAAACCCTCAGGCTATGTTCACTCTAGCAATGCAGATTACAACATTTGAAATAAGGAAGCCAACTGCAGGGAAAGTTTGGATTGCAGTGACTTTGCAGGACCTCAGCTTGAGATTGTTTTACAGAGTGGCTGGCATCCGGCACTTCCACGGTTCTTTGTCTTTCTCAATTAAGGAACACAAAGGTACAGAATATGACAATTTTGACTCACTGCTGTCTGCCATCCAACAGTTTGGGGGAAAAGCATTTCATTGTTTTTATCCAAGGCCTGCATTGTCTGTGAAAAGCTGGACAAGATGCACAGAGAAAGAGAAAAGGGAGATCATGCCCCAGGATTTGACTGAAAAAATCCTGTCTCAGGACAGCCACAGTATTTACAAGACGATCCAGGCTGTGGCACAGGCCCTCCATGCTGAGTTCGCATCCAGGACACAGAATCAGAGGCCAATAGCAGGAGCCTGTAAGCTGGAGCATGAATTGACACAGTCATGGCAGGTATTTCTGTTCACAATCTCATTTCCCGCATCTTGTGGTGGTGAACTTTGGGACAGTTCTTTGGGAAATCCAGTTAGCGAGATCCCAGCAGAGGTTCCTTTTTGATCCTGAAGCAGAGCAATATATTTATTTGGACGAATTTGAAATGCCCAAAGTCCAACCCTGTGGAGGTCCATTTTAGAAGTAACCCCATTTTGTTCAATGGGGCATACTCCCAGGAAGTATCAGCTCTTCCACTGGACTGGAGTGAAATACTTTTTCTGTTTCCTAAATGTAGCTCCACCCTTTCCTGAGAACCTCCCACTTCTACAATACTTCCATGGAGGGAGTATATCTGGATGAGGAGGGCAACGTGGTGGCTGACTTTGACATTGTGAACTTTGTGGCATTCCCCAATCAGTCCATTGCTAGAGTCAAAGTTGGGAGTATCGAGAGACAGAACAACCCAAAGATCAAGTTCACCATTGAACAAAAAGCCATTTTGTGGTCCAAGGGATTTAACCAGGTAATGAAACCGAATGATTTCCCTTTATCACCTTTATCCCCTTTAATAACAAAAATCTGTTTTGTACTATACATCAGTGGCTCTCACACATTTAACACTGGGACCCACTTTTTTAGAATGAGACTCTGTCAGGAGTCTCACCGGAAGTGATGTCATGACCAGAAGTGAAATCATCAAGCAGGAAAACTTTAGCGATCCTAGGCTGCAATCCTATCCACACTTACCCAGGAGTCAGTACCATTTACTATTATTGTTAAAATAATATACATAGTAGCTTGTTAAAAGTATAGTTCTGTAAAATTTCCCCAAATGCAGTCACATACCATTGCAGCATCAAGTCTAATATATTAAAAATAAAATATTGAAATGAATGGGGACCCACCTGAAATTGGATTGCGACCCACCTAGTGGGTCCCGACCCACAGTTTGAGAAACACTGCTATACGTGATCCATTTTTGTGTTGGCAACCTTCAGTCTTGAAAGACTATGGTATCGCGCTCTGAATGGTGGTTCTGGAACAGCGTCTACTGTGGCTGAAAAGGCCGATTTGGGAGTGACAATACCTTCCACACCGGGAGCAAGTGCAGTCTGTCCTTGGTCTGTCACCCTGGCTATGGGCCTTCCTTCTTTGCCTCTTAGTCTCAGATTGTTGGCCAAGTGTCTCTTCAAAGTGGGAAAGGCCATGCTGCACAGCCTGCCTCCAAGCAGGCCGCTCAGAAGCCAGGGTTTCCCACCTGTTGAGGTCCACTCCTAAGGCCTTCAGATCCCTCTTGCAGATGTCCTTGTACTGCAGCTGTGGTCTACCTGTAGGGCGCTTTCCTTGCACAAGTTCTCCATAGAGGATATCCTTTGGGATCCGGCCATCATCCATTCTCACAACATGATCGAGCCAACGCAGGCATCTCTGTTCAGCAGTGCATACATGCTAGGGATTCCAGCACGTTCCAGGACTGTGTTGTTTGGACCTTTGTCCTGCCAGGTGATGCCGAGGATGCGTCGGAGGCAGTGCATGTGGAAAGCGCTCAGTTTCCTCTCCTGTTGTAAGCGAAGAGTCCATGACTCGCTGCAGTACAGAAGTGTACTCAGGATGCAAGCTCTGTAGACGTGGATCTTGGTATGTTCCGTCAGCTTCTTGTTCTCTTTCTGAGTCTGGAAAATGTGGTAGCTGATTCATATAATCCATTAAGTGTAGATCTCCTGTCTAATAAATTTGACTGATCTGTGATCCATAGGGGATAGGATTCCTAGCTAATAAGATGAGAATCTAAATAGCACAAGCGATATGGAGTTGAAAAGATGAGGGGAAACCAGCGGCTTAGCTAGAGGGGATAAAAAACGCTACAAATGCAGCAAAGTTCTACGTTTTCAGGGAGCCTCACCACAGCATGCAAGGGGCCCATTCCCCTCCCCTTAGGCACCATTTCAGGCAGTGAGAGCGAAACAGAGGCGTCCCACCTCTTCTACACAGCAGTTTGGCTCCCTGCATAACGTAGCGCTTTGCACCCCCTCTAGCTACAACCGCTGGGGGTAACAGGCAGAATGTGATCCAGCCACACAGTCAAATCAATGCTGCTGCCTTTAAAGCAACCTCTTTTGCCCACTAAGGAAAAGCACTCCAGTCCAACCAGCAAAGGGCCAAACTACACGTGGCACAGAAATGCTGTGTAAACACGCAAAGTCTTGCACTCTTAAACCCAAACCTACTTAACTCCCTGCACAGCAATGCAGCCACACCAACAGGGCACATCCTGCAGGAGAGTTTCAAGCCACAAAGGCCTCCTCAAGGCAAGGAGGCATTTGTACCTTTGCCCCGGGGTCAGCTGTCACAGCCTCACTGGGTCTACTAGAACCTGCGCTACCTATAGAGCTGTCCGAGTGGACCTGGAAAGGTGGATCAAGGCAGGGAAGGGGAGAGAATTTCAGCAGCAGCACTGCTGCTGCTGCTGCTGCTGCTGGCCCATTTCCAGCCTTCACCCACCCTTGTGCCTGCCCTGATCTCTGCCCCATTCCTCTCCCCCCACTCTGTTTTGATCACATTAACATAAGAACATAAGAACAGCACCACTGGATCAGGCCATAGGCCCATCTAGTCCAGCTTCCTGTATCTCACAGTGGCCCACCACCATTCACCCTGCACCTGCCCCCTTTCGGCTGATGGAATCAATTTCAGTGATTTGGTGTAGTGCCTTTTTTATTTATCTGGGCTATTTTTTAACCTTAACACTTCCTTTTTGATGGGATTGTTTTAAACGACTACAACTCACTCCAAGAGGGATGACGTGCTCTAGATCAGGGGTGTCAAACTCATTTCTTACAGAGGGCCAAACAGCATTCATGACGCTTGTTGAGGACCAGAAGTGATGTCATCAGGCAGGAAGTGATGTGGTTAAACAGATCATAACCAAAAATAAGAACCTTTTCTCACTTGGAAATCATTACCTTCAAATGACAGAAAAGGAATTATGCAAATCTTGATCATATTTCAAGAGATAGGAGAGCACAATTTTCATGTGGGCTGCCCTTTCAGCAGTAACATCTCAGCACTGATCAGCAGCTGAGAGCCTGAGGGCCGGATAAAAAGCATCTGCGGGCCACATCCGGCCCCCAGTCCTTATGTTTGGCACCCCTGATCTAGATCTTTAAACAAAGAATAATGCCTGATAGCCAGCTGTTTTCAACATCTTTCTGCCAACAATCTTCAATTTAATTACACTAAATCTAAAATCTGAAAGTATCGATCCTGAGTTTTCCATGGCAAGGCGATCCAACAAGTTAAGACATTTAGGTATTTGGGTTTGAATTTCCACTACGAATTGTCATGGGTTCCCTCAATGCATTTCAACTATTAATTCTGCTAAGCTTTCATCTCAGGCCGTATTAAGATTCTTTTCCTCAAAAGGTAACTCATTTGTTCCAGCAGAGCTGCGTATTTTTAATACCAAGACTTTAGCCCAACTCCTTTATGGGATTCAAATTTGGTTGCCGGCCTACAATCAGGAAGTTGAGACAGTTCTCTCAGCCATTTTATATAAGATCTTTGGCTTAGCCCACTGCATTCTGTATGTGGCCTTATGCCTGGAGGCTGGGCAATATAGACTTGAGCATTTAGCTTGGGCCAGATTTATCAAGTTCTGGCTCAATGTTTGCTTCAATGCAGGGCAAGCTCCTCTTTTCAAGCCCTACTTTCTAATTCCTGGCAATCTACTGGTTTTCATTGCTTCATCCTTAAAATCTGCTCTATTGGCCGCTTTCTGGACACTTTGGGCAATGATACTATGAATAGGAACAGCATGAGCATCTTGCGCAGATTATGGGACACTGAATGCCAGGAAATTAATGCAGCTGCTAAGAAGACCTCTTTCCCCCTTCAGCTGCAGTTGCCATTGGTCCTCAGTCATCATCCCAGATATCTGTATCTGCTAAATGATCCACAGATCTATTGAGTTTTACACTTGCTCAATATAATTTGTTTCCATCTCTTGTGTTAGAAGATAGATTTTGTCAGCGTTCTCAGATTTCAACCAAATGCACGTGTAATTTGTCGGCTACAGAATCCTTGGCTCATATAGTACTGCACCACCCTTATTATATGGATATGAGAAGAATGTTTCCAAATTTATTTTCAGATTGTCCTTCATGGGCACAGGATGATGAAATCCTATGTTTGCTTCCAGCTTCTACTGATGCACTGGTCATAAACCAACTGACTAAACCAACCATTTTCAACCACTGTGCCATGGCACACTGGTGTGTCGTGAATGGTCTGTAGATGGGCCACAGGAGTTTGGGGGAGGGTCATTTATTAGTAGAGTCATTGGAGGATGTGAACCCCTCCACCAACAGCGTCGTGTGCCTTGTCAATTGTCAAAAAACGGATGGTGTGCATTGACAATTTTACTACCTTGTCAGTGTGCTGTGAGGTGAAAAAGGTTGAAAATCACGGTGCTAAACTTTTGCATGATAGTCTAACTAGACGTAGAACCATATTCTCCATCCACCCTAACAATTCTATTTCTTAGGCAGAGTTTGTTTGTATTTTGCTTTGTCTATTTTGTTGGTGTGTCAATGCCTAAAAAGGGTTTTGAATTGAAATTTAAAAAGAATAAAAAGTATCAAAAAAAGAACAAGTGGCGCAAAAAGAAATTGATCAACTGAAGAAAGTGAAAGTTGATGTATTTTTTAGCTGTGCCACCGTATGTGGCAGTGCGCGCTGGTGAAACGGGTGTTTTGCTGGTACAGGCTCTTGATAGGATTGGGTTGCTGTTCTATATTATCTGGCACCATTTCTCCAGACCAGCAGTGGCCAAACTTTCAACTTAAAGGCTCCTGAACCTTTAACCATTGTGTAGCAGAGGGAATTTCAGCAGGTGTCTGCGAGAGGAGAAGCTGCACCTGCTGAAATTCCCTCTTCTACACAACTGTTAAAGGTCCAGGAGCCCTGCAGTTGAGTGAAGTTGGCCACCCCTGCTCTGGAAACCATGACCCATAAGTAATTGTGGGTGATGATATCACCACCAATTATATTTGGGTTATGGTGCACTTGAAGCGGTTGCTTGCCACGTTGAGTGACCAATGTCTTTTTAAACCATTTTTCACCTTTCGGAGAGGAAAAAAATATGAAGAAGTCTGTATTCACCTGTTCCCAGAGTATGCATTGGGGGGAGGGTTTCAGGAGAAGGTACTGTAGCAGCAAGAAGTGTCATTGCTGCTTTTTCACCGGTTGCAGCATGTTCCTCTCAAAGATATTTTACTTAGAAGATCACATTGTAGATCACAGATTGTTAAGAATTTAGGGTAGACATCACTAATGCTAAAGTCACTCTTGTGCTTTGCAGATGCAGACCATTGCACCAGCTGTCCTGAAGATCAGCATCCAAGCAAGGAACAAGAACAATGCATCCACAAAGCTATAACCTTTCTGTCCTATGCAGAGCCTTTAGGAATCATCCTTGTTTTCTTTGCTCTGTTCTTCTCTCTTACCACTGCTTGTGTTTTTGGAATCTTCATTAAGTACCGTGAAACTCCAGTAGTCAAAGCCAACAACCACGACCTCACCTACATGCTCTTGGTCTCCCTCCTGCTTTCCTTCTTGTCCTCCCTTCTGTTCATTGGTCAGCCCCAGAAGGTGACCTGCCTTCTCCGACAAACTGTCTTCAGTGTCATCTTCTCGGTTGCCGTCTCTTCTGTGTTGGCCAAAACAATCACTGTGGTGGTGGCATTCATGGCCACCAAACCAGGGAGCAGGATGAGGAAATGGCTGGGGAAGAGCTTGGCAAATGTCATTGTATTTTCTTCATCCATTGTTGAGGTGGGCATCTGCACTGTCTGGCTGGGAACGTCTCCCCCATTCCCAGACTCTGACATGCACTCCCAGCTTGGCCACATCATACTGCAGTGTAACGAAGGGAGTGTTGCCATGTTTTACGTTGCCCTTGGCTACATGGGCTTTCTGGCTGCCGTCTCCTTCACTGTGGCCTACCTAGCCAGGAAGCTGCCTGGAGCCTTCAATGAAGCCAAGCTGATCACCTTCAGCATGCTGGTCTTCTGCACTGTGTGGGTGTCCTTTGTGCCCACCTACCTGAGCACGAAGGGCAAATACATGGTCGCTGTGCAGGTCTTCTCCATTTTGGCCTCCAGTTTTGGGTTACTGGGCTGTATTTTTATACCCAAATGTTACATTATGGTACTGAGGCCTGATCTCAATACCAAGGAACATCTAATTATTAAACTTAAAGGTGCCAACCAAGATGCCATCTAATTTTGAAGACCTGCCTTCTAATTCTGGTTGTGCTTTGCTGTTATTAAATTTAAATCCTTGCTGTGTGAATGAAGCCATTCCCATAGACTATACAAGACACTTCTCCTTCCTGGACATACTCTGTGCAAGAATCTAGTAGACATAAAAGTACAATGCCCGTATGACATTTTTTTTAATTATATACATTTGTTTATCTATGTAGCCATTTTTGTCCTGACTTTCTTCCTCCAGAGGGGCACTTAAGGTGGCTTACAACAGAAGATGCAGATCATAATAATGAATAATCATTAATTTTCTTTCCGTCACTGCAAAAATGCAACATTAATAACCAGCACCAATGAAAAATAAACATTGATCAACAATGTGTTATGCTTATAGAATTCCATGCCAGAGGAAGAGACATTGCCCATCCCTTTCAGGACTGGGCCATTCATTGCTGTGTTCCCAGGGGACTTTGCCCTCTTTACATTCCAAATGTAGCTCATAGATGCCTCCTCAGTGGAATCCTTGTGCTACTAATGCTCCAACCTTAAGCGGGACCTATGGCAGTAGCTCTCACTTTCTGCTACCATAAGCTCTGCTCTAGTAGGGTGAAAGCCATGCCACTTTCATGTACTTTGGAGTCACCAGTACACATGGCTGGAGGTTCCTCACTGATACCAGTGGCTCCTGGACTTCCTGATGGAGCAGGTAAGATGGTGACGAGGAAGGCTCAAGGGAGGATTGGGGCAGGAAGTGGGACCAACTTAAGTTGGGTGGGGGAGTATCTCAGAATCAGCAGTGCACACCAGAGTCTTATCTTTGTCTTCCCAACCTGACACTCTCCCCAGACTCTCCGCAGATTAACAGCTGGAATTGGTTATGAGAGCTATACTCCTTGCTGATATGGCAAATATCTCTTCATGGAAAGCATGTGACCTACTTCCTGTTGCCATGCCTCTGTTAGCCTTTTCCTAACTTCATCAGATGCACCAAATTCACTCTCACTATACCCATCACTATATGAGAGAAACATACTACACACTGAACATAAGAAGAGCCCTGCTGGATGAGGCCAAAGGTCCATCTAGTCCAACTTCCTGGATCTCACAGTGGTCCACAAGATGCCTCTGGGAGCGCACAAGACAAAGGTGCTTTTTAAAAAGGAAAAACTGTGAACAGCTTTGGTCTGAGCTCCTTCTACATTCTATTTCTCTGGCTCGTTGCCTTAAAGAGAGGAAAAGGCTGTTTCTCCTGCAGACTTCCAGTGCAGGCAGAAGCAGAGCAGAACATGGCCCACAAGCATGCAGAAGCAGGGAAGGCCTCCATCTGATCTCCAGCTGGTTGGGCGCCCATCACTGCCACCCTCACAGCCAAATGGGCTGGCTTGTTGGCTGCCATTTCAGCCAGCACCAGGGGTGGTATCTAGGCTAGCATCAAGGGTGGACCCTCTTGTTCAGTCCTGAGAAGAGGGGGTTAGGGGGAGCAAAATCTCCAGGACCTGCGTTTCCAGGGGGCCCAAGGCCATGACGAAACAAACTAAACAGTACAACAAATTTATTACAAAATAAATCTGCAAAATAAAGTACTGCAATCTCAGCCTATTTGGGGACGCAGTTCCACGACAGCAGTAATTCATGTTCAGTGCACGTCTATTCCCCCAAAGCAGTTTTTCTCAAACTGTGCGTCGGGACCCACTAAGTGGGTCACAAGCCAATTTCAGGTGGGTTCCCATTCATTGCAATATTTAATTTTTATTATATTAGACTTGATGTTACTAAGGTATGTGACTGCATGTGGGGAAATGTTACAGATCTGTAACAAGCTACTATGTATATTCTTTTAACAATGATAGTAATTGGAACCTACTTCGGCGTAAGTCTGGGTAGGATTGCAGCCTAGGATTGTGAAAAATTATCCTGCTTGATGATGTCACTTCCAGTCATGACATCACATCCGGTGGGTCCTGACAGATTTTCATTCTCAAAAGTGGGTCCTGGTGCTAAATGTGTGAGAACCACTGCCCC
The DNA here is from genome assembly GCF_035046505.1 of Tiliqua scincoides. Lineage (NCBI taxonomy): Eukaryota > Metazoa > Chordata > Lepidosauria > Squamata > Scincidae > Tiliqua > Tiliqua scincoides. The sequence continues at coordinate 256,324,849 of NC_089822.1, forward strand.
AAAGCATCATGGAGACTGTAGTTTGTGAAGGGTAGCTCTAACACAGCGTTTCTCATAGTTTGTCCTCTGCCGTCCCTCTTTGCATGGTCCAACTATTGGAAGTACCACCAGGCAAGGCCTAGGAGAGGGGGGTAAAGGGGGTAATTTGTACCTGGGCCCAGGGTCAAAAAGGGGGCCCAGAAATTTCCTGGGATCTGACATTTTCCTATCTATTCAGATTTGCTGTCCGCATGGGATGCTGGGGACACTACCATGAATGTGTGGCTGCGACTACTGGCAAGCCATATATGCTGGGCCAAGGAATGCATAAATGACACTTCTTAACACAGTGTCAAATCTGGGAGGAAACCGGTCTGCTGCAGTAGCTCTTTGGCTTGCGGATCTCCTTTCCATGAAGGTGTGTATAGGAGTTCAGGGACACAGCTGTGGGGCTGCAGTTGCTGCAGGAACGAGCTTTCGTATGCACAGGACACTTTGCATTCTAGCGTGAGTCTAAATACAATGATGCTAATTTTCTGCCTGCTCTTCTATATTTTAAAGATTTTAGAGAGACTTTGGAGTTTGTTTGGTTTTCTGTTATTTCTGTATCTAGCTGCTGATGCCACATGGGTGGGTAGACCTGGTGTCCAAAAACTGTTCCGGCTGTCTCCACCCTCCCCTCTACCCTGCTTTGCCCCTCCCTGTCCCCATTCTGCTCACCTGTCACCATCCTCCCCCGCTCTTATGTTCTTATGTTCTGTTTCACCCCTCTCTCTTTGCAAAGGGGCCCCAAAGAAACTTTGTACCCACTGATAACATTCCTCTCAGAGGCCCTGCTACCAGAAGTAACACAAGGACAGTGTCCCAGTACAGTTGCTCCATTATTTTCTGGGCCAGGAAGCAAGCAGAAGCAAGCAGCTTTGGCACTCAGTTGGGGTTGGGCCTGTGTAGAGTGAGTTGCTAGGAGAGACAGACAGTGGGGCCAGCTCCTTCCTTGTTGCATATTTGATCACAAGGTGCTCATGCTTCATTTGGGGGAGAATGACCTGGGCCAGAGGACCTTAAGGCTCCAGGTCCACAAGGATCAGGTCCATTAACAGCTGGGCACCTGGAACAGCGGTCCTTTGGTCAGCCCTTCCCCCCTCCATGGGATTGGAGGTGGGCCAAGGATCCCAAGAGGACAGATGCTGCATGGCAAAAGCTTAACGAGTATGTGGGGAGGGTGGTTTCTGGACTGGGCAGGGTGGTGATTCACTCCCCATGTGTGCAGTTTGCCCATTTGGCCTTGTTCAGAAGCATCAGGTTTGTTACCGATAGGAACAGACCTATTTTTATGGGATCTGCAGCAGGGAATTAGGAGTTTTCTCCTTGGTGGGGCAGTGGGGGTTAAATGCTAGGCTAACCCCCCCCCCCTGTAGCAGGAGTCATGCAAGTTTTGGGTAGGAAGGTTTGAAACCTGGCATCCATTCTGAGGTAGCAGAGTCATGGGGTGTGTCAGGAGCGCTCACACATCACATACCCAGCTTGGTGAAGCTGACTGGCAAGCCCCTTAGCTGGCAATGGCAAGGATGCCATGAGGCTTGGCTGGTGGGCTCTGAGCATGCCCCTGGGGGGGGGGGTGTTGACCATGATAAGAATGCCCTGTCAATGATGGGGCATTGCTTTCCCCAACTTAATGCCAGCATTGCCGGGGAGGGCGGGGGTGTTGAATTTTTCCCTGCTGCAGTTTATTGTAGTTGTTTGTTAAATAAAAGTGTCCCCATCAACCCAAAAAGACTGTGTCTCGCTTCTTTATTCATGGAGGGATGACGGATGGATGGTGAGTGCAAATGTAAATAGAAATATTAAAAAGGCCGCTTGTCAGCTCTTTTGTTAATTATGAAAGATAAGAGAAGAGTAGGTCCGGTCTCACAAACATGTTTTCTCAATTTGTACACCTGCACATAGAGCTGCAGAGAGCTGAGGATGGTGCAATTGTGACTCTCGTCCCCTGTAATCATGAAATTAACATTGTGCTTGATTCTTTTTCTCAAGAGATACTTCCAGAAATCACCTTTGAAGCCAATAAGAGAAATATCAGAACTGAGAGCAAGTGGGGAGAGAACGTCTTGTCCTGAGTCTGAAAAGTCTGGTACATAATCTGGTCCTCCTGCACTACTGAGAGCCAGAGTCCAAATTTAGGGGAGGTGGGACTCTGCCCTTGTGAAGTTTTTCCCTTTCAGATTTGTAGCTCTGGCTGGACTTTGTTATTACTCCTAACAGTTGTTGACAGCTATTCCCAGAATGCTGCTGCTGCTTTTGCTCTCACTAGCAGGACTGCCCCATTCTCCTTGGGGGATGCTGAAGACAAAATGTCCATTCAGCGTGATAAATGATAGAACACCCCCATTTAATTATTACAGGCCTGGAGACTAGCAGATTGGTGGGATCTTCTCAACATCACATTCTAGTCTTGCATCATTTGTTTTCTCTGAGCCACCCTACAACGGATTTAAAACATAAGTAATCGTGTGGGTGATGAAGTTGCCGCTGCTCCCCCTGATTCAGACTCAGAGCTCCTTTATTCCTGTTCTATTTTCTATAGTGCCTGGTGTTTGTGCCTGGGAAATCATGTCCTTTTCTGCTGCTCTGCTTCAAGGGAAAGATTTTGTGGGGAGGCAGGAACATGAAGTCACCACTGACCCACTACCTGCCTCTTACAGGCTGGAGAAGTAGAATAACGTCATAAAAACCATAAGGTTTCTCGAGGGGTCGGTGGTCAGTGTTTCAGCAGTCGCTATGACCCTTGGAGTTTTGAAGGATGGAGCATTTGAAGCTGATTTATTTATTTATTATAAATATATATAAATGTACACAGCTCAAAGTGGTGCACATAGCTGCTTCCCTCCCTGTGAGGTAGGTGAAGCTGAGAGAAAGTGACTGGCCCAAGGACACCCAGGAAGTTTGTGGCTGAGGGGGGATTTGAAGCTGGAAGTCGACTTCCCAAACCACTATACCAACCAATCTCTCTCTCTCTCTCTCTCTCTCTCTCTCTCTCTCTCTCTCTCTCTCTCACACACACACACACACACACACACACACACACACACACACAGATGGGGTTGTCAACTATCTCCTCCCAGCAGGGCTATTGTGCCTTTGCAAGTGATCCAACAGAAAGCCAGACTGTGCCAGGGATGTCTGGCTGCTCCAGTTGTGTCAAAGTAGGGCCTGATGAGTAAATCAGCAACTTTGCCGAGCAGTAGCAGCAGGGCTCACACTGGTCACTGCAGGCAGAAAGGCTACAGACCTCCCTTGGAGACTGCACATTGACCTTACTTGTGGGACAGAGGCCTATGGCAAGAAAAGAGAAACCCTGATGCTGGGAAGAATTGAAGGCAAAAGTAGAAGGGGACGGCAGAGGATGAGATGGTTAGATATTGTCACGGAGGCAAAGAACGTGAATTTGGACGCACTCCGGAAGTTAATGGTATACAGGCTGGCCTGGCGTTCTGTGCCCAGGGGGTTACAAAAAGTTGGACACAACAATAGTAAATATGTTTGCTGTTCTCACTTTTTTTGCTAGATTTTCTATAACCAAATGTTTACAGTGAATATTCATATAGTAACAATGTTATCTGCATATTAGTTGCATATTAGAATGTGCATATTGTGTTACCAAAAGGGCTGATTTGTTTAGGGGAATTATTACACTGCCCTGACTGGAACATTAGGATCGTAGGCTGGATAACAAGACGGCGTAATGCAGAGAAATTCCCTTTTGCTTACAGAGGAGACTGAAAGGTAACTTTCAAGAAAAGATTATGGTTTGTTACAAAAGAACAAAGGTAAAAACAATGCACATGGAGAAATGATATTTCTTGGTCCTAATACTTGAATTCAATGTACCTGCTTTCATGGTGGTTGCGTGTGAAGAGCATTTGGTGCATGCCAGGAAATCAGAAAAAGGAAGAGTTGTAGGGAAGGATTTTAGGGGTCCCTGCTCTGCCAACCCCAGCTGCTAACTAAAGATGGGGAGAGAAGGGGAGAAAAAAGGGGAGGAAAGAAGGGAAAGAGTTCCAGGCGCAAGATAGTTACCTGTCCTGTAGAGCAGGTGAAGGGGGGGGGTCCTGTGGAGAGGACCCTCTGACACAACACAAATGTGTTGGGCTTTGGAGAGAGAGAGAGGATGTGAGAGGAAGCCCTCTCTTAAAAGGGGTAGGGAGACAGTGCTGAGCTGGATGGTAGTGTGATTGCTAACACAAGGCTGGGTGCTTGGAGTATGTATACATTTGAATGGGGATCAGGGTGTCAGATATCAGCAAACTTCAGTGGGGTCAATGGCTGGCTTCCTAGAAGGGGGAACTTAACAAAGACTGAGCGGAAACAATCCAATGAATCAGCAACACAAGGCAGTTCACGTTTGCATACAGTAATGTAGGAGAAGCTTAAACAGTGATTGGATTAAGACATAAGACTTCCTCGCATAATGCGTGACTATGGGGGGGTGGCTGTGTAACCATGAGCTTGTGGCTTGACCAGAGCCCTGGAAATGTGGCCTGTGTGCTGGAGAACAGTTTAGCTTGTGTTTTAGTCCATAATAGCATAACCAGATATAGAGAGAAAATCACAACTCAAAGGCAAAGAAGGGGATTTTCATGTAATAATTGTACTAATTGTAATAATTGTACTAATATTTTTATTGTTGTTTGCTGCAGGAGAAGGGCTGGCAGTTGGTGGCGCAGCCTTTGCTTTGCACACAGAAGATTTCAGCTTTGGAGTCTCTGGCAGCTTCTGGAAGGGCTGGAAAAGATTCCTGGTGAGGAGTGGCCAGTCAGAAGCTTGGACACAAATAGCAGCTTCTGCATGCCCAGTAGATCTGTGGTCTTCTTCCTTTCACAAGGTGTGTCTGCAGGACTGAATAAACTCTGCCTTTCAAATGCTCCTGTTTCAAAAGAGGCCTGTCACGTAGCACTGTGCTCAAGAAAGACAACCCTGCTGTTCTCTGGGCATGCAGAGCAATCATGCTGTTTTTGTAGACAACTTAGTGCCCGATCCTATACGGCACAAACACTGCCAAAACTAGTGATCTGGTTACAGAGTTCCGGCAACACTGACCGGTCCTGCCCTCTGCCTGCCCCACTCCCTCCCCTGCCATGCCTCCTCCCCACCCTCTGCCCGCCCTCCTCCTGCCTCCTCCTGCCCCATAACACCTCCTCCACGGCTCCCCCCAAACCCCCACTCACCCCCACAACACCACTTTCTGTTCTTCTTAATTTTGGATAACACTGAACTCCCCACCGAAATCAAACCTTTTTGACTGCCTCCAGCAATGACAGATTTGTGGTGCTTTCAGTGTGTTGTCTCCTGCTGCAAATCCTGCCTCCTGATTTCCTTGGGGCTTTGTAATGCTGCAAATCCAAGTTTTGCTACAGAGGTGTTGACCGCTCTCAAATGCACACAGCTGGACTAGATGGGCCTTGGCCTGATCTGGAAGGGTCCTCCTGTGCACTTACGTAATATTTTGAAAAGCACTTTTTAAAATCACACAGAGCCCAATCCTATGCATGTCTACTCAGAAGTAAGTCCCATTATAATCAATGGGACTTATTCCCAAGAAGTGTGGATAGGATTTCAGCCATTGTTTCACAAATAATAAATTAAGAGCACAAACCCATGCATATCTACTCAGAAGTAAGTCCCATTGTATCCAATGGTGCTTACTCCCAGGAAAGTGTTCTAGGATTGCAGCCTAAATTAATTAATTAAGGGGGCAATCCTAACCCACTTTCCAGCACTGGCATAGCTGTGCCAGTGAGGTATTTGCTGCATCCTGCAGTTGGGGGACAGTCACGGAGGCCTCCTCAAGGTAGAGAATGTCTGATCCCTTTCCTCAGAGCTGCATTGTCCTTTCCTTGGTACTGGAAAGTTGGTTAGGATTGCGGCCTCAATCAACATGGAGGGGCACCAGAATGTTAGAGACTCGGCTCAGGTGACAGATGGTCTAGTTATGCCACTGCTGTCTAGCATACTTCTAGGCCATTGTCAGAAATGGACTTAGACCCAGAAGACCCAGGTTCAAATCCACCCTCACCCATGAAGCTTTCTGGGGGACCTTAGACCAGTCACTTTGTCTCAGCCTCACCTACCTCACAGGGTTGTTGTGAGGACAAAAGGTGGGGAGCAGCTGTGTATACCACCCTGAACTCTTTGGAGGAAGAGTGGTATAAAAATGTAAACACACACACAGATACTTACATACATACATACATACATACATACATACATACATACATACATACATACATACATGGCAATTGGTGCTGGCTGCATGGCAGTGGCCTTCTGGGATCCACCCAGATCTGTGAAAGCATAGGGGGCAGGTTATGGGAGGAGGAGGGAGAGGGTTGGTGCATTTCACGGGAGGAACTGGGGGCGATGAAGGGGAGGGGGTGGATCTGGCAGCAATAGCACAAGCCAGATCGTACTCCCTCTTTATAAATCTCCCTGCCCTTTTCTCTCCTGTATTGGGACCTACACAGGGAGAGATTTGCACACACTTTAATAATGAGCCAAGCCTCCGAAAAGAGACAACGTGGATCTTCTAGCTTTGGATGAACCAGTGAAGGAAGTTTGGTGAGGAGGCCTGAGACTGATCTTGAGTCTCCATTAAAAATTAATTGGAAAAACAGACTCAACCCACACACGTTGAGGCCCCTGCTTATCACGGTCGTGTTCTTCCAAGATTACTCTAAATATTCTTGTCTGAAATCCAGAATTTGCTGTGTATTCCTCCCATTTCCCTGATTCTTGAATCTGCAATGCTGTGATCAATGGATCCCAATCAGTGGCGTTCCTGGAGAGGGGGCAAAACACTAAGTTTTTTTTCAGGAGCAGTGACACCTCTGTAAATCGCCCTCCCCTGCCTTCAAAGCCAGTGCTGGCTGCAAAAGCCTTTACTTTCAAAGCTGCAACTGGCTCTGAAGGCAGGGGGTGCTTTACACAGGCATCACGGCTCCTGAAAAAAAACTTAGTGTTTTGCCCCCTCTCCAGGAACACCACTGATCCCAATGCTCTTTGCACCTCCATATTCTCTATAGATATTGAAAAAACCTGGTTATGGTTAATATCTGGAAGTTTAAAGAAAGAAACAGAATCACTAATATTAGTAGCCCAAGAGCAGGTTGTTCGAACAACGGCAGCAAAGGTCAGAACTGAAAAATCATCAAATGATGCAACATGCAGATTGTGCAAAGAAGCTGAAAGAACAATTGACCATATACTAAGGGAACAATCCTGGGTCACCCTTGGGCCAGCGCAAGCCCCTTGCACTGGCCCAGAGGGTCGCAAACGTGCCATAAAGTACATTTATGCCTCCCCAGGAGGAAGCCACAGCAGTGCACAGAGGCTGCATCCAGCCTCTTCAGGGGCCTTTCTTGCACTGCATACAGCACAGGCCTCCTGGCTTGCCTGTTCCAGCGCAAGATTGGATTGCGCTGTTAGTTCCTGCAAAAAGATTGCATAGATTGATTATAAATTGAGACATAATACAGTGGCTCAAATGATCCAGTGGAATATATGTAGAGATTACAACATCAAAACAGTTAATAACTATTGGGAGCATAAACTGGAAAAAGTGATAGAAAATAAAATAGCAAAGATCTTGTGGGATTTTTGAATACAATGATAAAGTTTTGGCGCATAATACACCAGACAATATAGTAATAGAAAAAAATGAAGTGACCATCATTAGCTTAGCAATACTTGGCAATAGTAGGATTGATGAAAAAGAGCATGAAAAATCAGTAAGTATTAGGATTTTAAAACTAAAATTATCATCACCATCATCAGTATTTATATACCGCTTTTCAACAGAAAGTTCACTTTTCAAACTTTCCAAATCCAAAGATTATGGCGCAAACCAGCAGTGGTCATCCCAGTGGTGATTGGCACATGAGGTGCAGTGCCAAAAATGCTCGAATCATGTTTAAAGCATCTGAACATTGGCAGAATTACTATCGGTCAAAGTCGAAAGCTACCTTGCTTGGTTCAGCACACGTTATTTGCAAATATATGACAATGTCCTAGGCCTCTCGGTGGGGCTCGACTAGCAATTAATGCCAAGTCCAGCTAATAAACCGGCAGCTGTGTCATCAGAAATAATAATAATTATTATTATGGTGATGATGGTGATGATGCTGGAGGGGAGGGGTTTGGCCCTGGGAGAATTTTAAGGATAACTTGAAAACTCTTTCCCAGCTCAGAAAATCATGTCTTCTTTCCCATTTCCATCATATTACTCTCATCCCTAATAAAAACAAGGTATTATTCTTGAAATACTTTCAAGAAATCATTCAAGAAACAGGCGGGTTCCCGTGAATCTTTCGAGATACGGTGCCTGACATGATGCGCACACAGACTCGAGACAGACACTGATGGTTTGGATGCCTGTTTATTACTCCATTTAAGCTATTTCAACACCAAACACTCCTTCAGGAAAGCATCAGAAGCAGGACTGCAGGCATCAACTGGTGCGACGAGCATCTTTCAGTACGTTAATAATTATGCGGTCTTATAATTTTATAAAGGCCTTTTTCATTTTTCTGAGGCCCTATAATTACAAAGATCGGTTGTGCAGCAGGTAAATATATGTATTCTTGCATGAGTTGGTAGTAATTCTTTTTCCTGATATGTATTGCACATCTCAATATTCCTTGTTGAGTTTCCATACGCTATTGTTTTAGCTGTGGAGGGAAAAGACAAGAGAATAGTGAAACTTTGCCCATTCCCAGAGTCTCACCACGGTGGGGTAAGGTTCAAGAACCACACGTTCATCTCTCTCTTGGGCATATGGGACAATCACGCACTTCTTGCTAGACCATTCAGTGTAGACCATACTGAGTACTGACTCAGGGGAAGGAGGCTTTGCGTAATCCAAAATCATGTTGGAGAGCATATTTTCTTAAAACCTTTTGGTTAAAGGTCAGGAAATAGGGAGGGGCTTCTGATGCCCCCTCAAACCCTCATAAGTATTGGAAATTGATGTGATGGGTGTAGTTTCCATGTCATGCAATCAGTAAAGCCTTTCAAGTGTCTTGAATATTGTGCAGGCTTCACAGCTGCCCCCCCCCCAGTAGTCAGCACACACTCCATTGGCATTCCTGCATCAACAGGTAGAAGTAATTAGGTAGGACTGGGCTGTGAGCACCCTGGTAGAAATCGACTAGAGCAGGGGTGCCCAAATCCCAGCCCTGGGGCCACTTGTGGCCCTCGAGGTCTCTCAATGCGGCCCTCAGGAAGCCCCCAGTCTCCAATGAGCCTCTTGCCCTCCGGAGATTTGTTGGAGCCCACACTGTCCCGATGCAACTGCTTGACCTCTTGTATGAGCTGTTTGATGAGGGCTTCCTCCACTGCTTGCTGTTTCATGTCTCTGATGCAGTAGCAGCAGCAAAGGAAAGACCAGCCTTGCTTTGTGCAAGGCCTTTTATTGGCCTTGAGCTATTTCAAGACCTTCATTCATTCATATAAGTTCATCATTAATATATTCATTTATGTAAACTTATATAAATTTATTCAAATTTTAAATGTAAATTAATTCTTTTTTTTCCTCGGCCCCTGACACAGTGTCAGAGAGATTATGTGGCCCTCCTGCCAAAAACTTTGGACAACCCTATACTAGAGCAATGCCCAAAATCGGTTGTCACAAATGAGTATGTAAGAAAATGTGCCATCAAAACCAATTTATACCCAAGCATAGCTAGACTGTAAGCACAATGGGGCAGGAAACTGTTTTCTGCTGCTTCAAATTCTTTCCCCTTCAATTTTGAAAAGTAGACTCCTGGAGAGGTTTTATAACACTGGTTCCCAACCCCCGTGGTCTGGGAACCACAGGTGGTCTGTGAGACCCTGAGAAGTGGTCCATGAAGTCTCAGGAAAAAAAATCTGTTTTATTGCTTCCAGCAAGGAATCCCCCATGGACCACCCGAGAGGCTGGTCTGCTTTTGCTGACAGCAAAAGCAGCAAACCACAAATCTTCTCTAGTAATAATAAATCTCTAATAAATCTTTTCTAATTACAGGCAGCCCATGTTATCGGCAGGTTAGTACCTGCAGATTTCTTCATTCATGGTTCCCCAAACCTGTGGTGAGGGCCAACCTGGAGCCTCCAGAGGTGAGGGGAACTGTGTTCCTCTTGCCTCCAGAGGCTCTTCTGAAGCCTGCAGAGGCTATTTACCTCTGCCTACGGCCTCTGCAAGCTTCAGAAGAGCCTCCGGGCCAATTGGAGCTTGGCTCTAGTTGGGTTTGGGGTGGGGTGCAGGTTTCCTTAATCATGGGGGTTCCAGGAATGGTTAATGAGGGCTACCTGTATTACAAATTTGAATGCATTGTTGTGTGTGGGGGGGTGAGGCGGGGGTTGCATGTGGTCCATGACAATTCCAATTTTTGCCTCAGTGGTCCGTGGTCTCCTAAAGTTTGAGAACCACTATTTTAAAGGAGCATCTTGTGAATACTAAATTGACCTTTATTTCTATGGCAGTGGGGATAAGTTTTAAAAATACTATACTTACTGCCTCTGGTACTTAGTTCAACTACTGACAGACAGACGTCGAAATCATAAACTATTTTCACTGTTTTATAAATATAATCCAGAAATACATAGCATTTTCTTCCTGAGAGAGAGAGAGAGAGAGAGAGAGAGAGAGAGAGAGAGAGAGAGAGAGGATATGATCAGAGACCACTTCATTGTTCCATGCCGCCAGCGATAACCAAACTCAGTCCTTTCAATGCCCAGGCCAAGCATCAGCACCCACCAGCGCTGGCTGGTGCTGGGCTACCACTGGGCGGGCACCCAAGCTCCACTGCTTGGCGGTCGCACGGACCACTGAGCAGCGGAGAGGTGAGTGGGGGCATGGGGGAGGCGGGGCAGAGAGCAGGGAGAGGCTGGGGAGGAGGTGTGCCGGGGGAGGGAGTGGGGAGGGAGGAGCTCCACCGGATCCAGTGCCTTTGTGTTGGGCTCACCACCTGACATGAACGCTCTTTGTTCACCAACATCATTTTCAACAGCGGTGAATCGAGTAGCCCCATTGCAGGGCTATTCCATTTACCCAGGGGAAGGAGACGAAAGTCCCCTTCTCCAGGGGAGCCACCGGCAGCTGCCTGAGGCATGCAGGATATGCAATGGCAGCCATTTTCGGCACCGCCACAGCCGCGCACTCTGGTTAGCTCAGGATTGGGCTGTTAGTTACAGCCCAATCCTATGCATGTCTGCTCAGAAATAAGTCCCATTAGAGTCAATGGGGTTTACTCCCAGGAAAGTGTGGATGATTGGGTCAGTCAGTCAGTTAGTTAAAGCAACGATGTGGCCAAGTTCACTGATGGCACTAAAGGCGAGAGATCCTGAGGTGCTGCTGCACAGCTCGATGAAATTGTCAACCCCGTATGTGGACAGGGTGACTGGATAGTTGTCCTAACCACAAAAGAGGACAAGGCACCCCAAATGTGCCCAAATGTGCCCAAATGCCCCAAATGTGTCTAATAAAAACATGTAAGACATGACAAAATGAAAGCATATATTTGTATATGGATTCCATGTGGATAGTTTAAACACTATATTACTTATTACTTATTAACACTATATTACTTATGATTCAGTTTAAAACTATATTACATATACAAGCCATCCTTGTTATCCGCTGCAGTTCCATTCCAGAACCCCTAGTGGATAAACAAAATCCGTGGATAAAAAAAACAGTAGAAAAATAGATTTAGGGCACAATCCTAACCAGGACTACTCAGAGGTCAGTCCTATTTTGTTCAGTGGGGCTTACTCTCAGGAAAGCATGGTTAGGATTGCAGCCTTAAAGACCCACTTCCAGGTTTCTTGCCCCTCCATTGGAATAAGGTTGAGCCTCAACACCTGCAGGCGTTTGATTCTGGGACTCCCTGCTGATACCATAAAATATGTTAAATAAAAGCAGTTTGAAAAAATGAAAAAGTGCATCCCTTTACAATTGTGGTTTAAAAACAGAGACAGTCAGCAATTAGAAATGCAAAGAACCCCTTGCCTTTGCCTGGCTCAGCTGAAGAACGGAATGATTGCCTGCATGCTTGGCTCTCCACAACAGTAAGAAAAGCAGTTTTTTAAACTGTGATTTGAAAGGGATGCATTTTTCCCCTTCTCCAGGGATCAGCACTTTCCTTCTCATATGCAGTGGACATTCGTGTTGAGTCCGTGTATAACAAGGTTGGACCTGTAAGTTATTACATAGAACTTATTACAGGTCATGCCTCATTAACCACTGGGGTTCTGTTCTGGAACCTCCAGAAGATTAAAAAAAACAAACTGTGAATACCTAATCAGTGGAAAAATAGCTTTAATGACCCAATTCCAGGTTCCTTTCTCCTCCATTGTCGCCCCAGAATGCATTGGTATAGATGCTATACCACATTCACCCACTGGATGGGATGAATAAAGGAATGTAGTGCCTTAACCAATATATGGAAAAGGAATGTATTGGAATGCAATTATAATTATTTAACAGCACAAAGGTAGGAAATTGGATTTGGATGCATTTTTCCTTGTTACAAGGCATTTAAAGATGGACCTCGGTATCAGTGGTGAGTCAAATCAGTGGATACCAAATCAGTGAGCACTGAGGTCCCACCTAAATTACAAGAAGGCTATGCACTGCCTGCTCACAGGGAAAAGGAGGACATTTACAGCAGATAACCGCTTATAAGGTGGGAATTTTTTAGCGAAAAGTTTTTAAGCAAAAAATTCAGTGTATATTATTTCCTTGTCCTATCTGCGGGTCACTCAGGAGTTGCGGGGTAGAGATTTTCCCCGATTTCTTGCACTTTCCTCTTCTCTCAAATACAAGGGGAATGAACACACACACACGCACACCCCACCGTCACTTAGCCCAGCTTCAGCTTATGGAAAATCTCATTTTACACACCTCTTTTGTCCTGGAAGAAGGCAATGGGGGGGGGCGCAGGAAGGGGAATCAATGTAATTAGCAAGATGCCTTTTATACAGGACAGGAAGCTTGCAAGAAAGGGAGACACAGACCATTTGCAAAGGATATCAAGGAATGAAAAAGGAAGGTGGAATGCAGCCTCCTCACCCCCTCCCCCCCCCCCCGGATAAGGATGGTAGTTAAGCCGCACTGTGGACAGAAGATGAGCCACCCTGCCAGGAGTATGAAAGTAACAAAAGGTCAAGGTTGTTTTTTTTTTGGGGGGGGGGGAGGCATTATTAGGTCAATTCGACAACATTTAGAAAGGCACAGAAAATAGTTGAGGTGTTGATAGGGAACTGAAATCACCTGTGCCAGAGCACCAGGTATGGGGAGCTAGACTGCTCTTGAACCTGCAGGTTCCTTTCCCAACATTAATAGCTGTGTACAGTGCCAGAAATGATTTACTGGATGGGAACCAGAATCTGTCTAGCTCTTCCCTTCCACGTCTTTCTAAACCCCACAAGGGGAGAGTCAGTCTGTGCTCTGCCTGAAGAAAAAAAAAAGGCTTTCAGTTCCAAACGGCGGACACCTATTGGACACTCAGCTCTCCTGGAGGTGTCCACTTCATGAGATGCATGGCATCCATACCCTCTTTACTGCTGCAACTTTTTGTGGAGGCAAGAAGCCAACATAGACAAAACTATGGTAGATAAAACTATGGTTTTGCCAGTAGTAATGTATGGCTGTGAGAGCTGGACCGTCAGGAGGGCTGACTGTTCATTGGAAGGGCAGATGCTGAAGCTGAACTTCAATACTTTACCAAATACTTTGGGCAGGGGAGGATGGGATAGGGGAAGAACCAAGGTGGAAGGGGGGCAGGATTGGTGGAGCCCTGCTTCGCCAAATCTTGAATTCCATGTTGGGCCGGAAAGCTTGACCTAGATTCTCTCAATTCTGCACCATTAATATAGCTCCATTGTGGGGTTTTGGCTTTCCCCAGGGGAGGGGATGAAAGTCCCCTTCCCCTGAGATGACCTCTGGCTACTTCTCAGTACCCGCTGGATGCAGCTGTAGCTGCTTTGTTGCCACTGCTGCAGTGGGTACCAGGAAGCTTGGGGTTGGGCTGTTAGTGCTCATCCTCTCCATCTTCCCTTGTTCAACCATCTCCCTGAAGGGTTCACCCACAGCAAGCTCAGTAGGAACCACATCCAAAATGGCAAAAGACACATATGTGAATATAAAAAGATAAATATTTGAATTTCCACTAGATCATATATGGGGCTTGGTTTAGCTAAGACTATGCAGTTATTAGTAACAATTTTCTGGAATAAGAATCCAGTCACTTGAGAATAATCTCCTGGAGAATCTCCATAAATGTCCCACTGACACTGTTTCCCAACCTCACTATGGCCCTCTATTCTGTTTATAGCCCTTCATATCCCTCCGATACTCACCCCCCACACAGAAGGCCTGTGCAAATAAGGCAAGGAGAAGCAACTTGTACATCTGGATTTCAGCTGTGCGATTACCCAGGAGGACAAGGCAGAAGACTGGTCTGTCTCTAGGTCACAAGTATATCCAGGCAGGAGTGCAGTTCCTATTTATTACCTGCAGGGAACAGATATTGGGCAAGGAATCAGGGGAGGGTGTCAGGTTGTCCTAGGAAGAGACCAAATGTTCCATAAAATTAATTCCCATGCTGCAAGTCAAGCTTTCTTCTGGGAACAATGTGAGGCCAATGATAATAGTTGTCTGCCTGTAAAATGCCTTTGCCAAGCAAAATGATTCTGACCTACTTTCCAGAGGACACTCTGAATGTCCATGAGAGCCACACAAGGAAAGTCGTGATTGGCAGCTCTGAGCAGTCACTGGGGAACCTACTGCTGAATGAAATCTTCTAGTGGGCGCTTTCTTGATCTCCTTTTCCAGTCACTGTGATTCTTGGGAACTATGGCAATGGCAAACCGTATAGGTGTGAATAGCTGTTTTCTCTCCCCTGTGTGAATTATCTCTTGGAGTAAATGTTTCCTGAAACTTTTGGGGTGTTCTTTAAATTTATAAATTCCTGCTCATTCCATTGTTCTCAAATTATCTTCTCCTTCTCAAAAATGCCTGTTTTGTGAGCACTAGAATCGTGATGGGTGGGCTGAGGGGGCCGCCGTTCTCGGGTACCACAATGGGGGGGGTGACAAGCTGCCGCCGGCCACCCCTGCGTGCCCCCAACATGGTGGCTAAGGTGCACAGGTTCCAGCTGCAGGCGCACTGTTTCCAAAAGCAGCTGCAGCCTGCTGCCAAGCTCCCAGGTGGTGCAGCGGTGCCCACCCTCTTTCTGGGGGGATAAACTGGAGGCAACAAAGGCGGAGCCGCACAGAGACCACCAGTTTGTCTGGCAGCAGCGGTGGTGCACCCTCCCATGTGCTGCAGCATGAGTGAGGGAATGGTTAACACAGGGAGGAGGTGGGCCAGCCTCTGTGAGGGCGAACAAGGAGGAAGGAGGGTGAGTGAGCAATGGGGGAGTGTGGGTGCCACGGCGAGTAGCAGCTGCCCCTGGAAGGGAGGGAGGGAGGGAGGACAAACCAGCCAGCCAGCCAGCAGAGCCGCACGAAGGCCACCACAGTGCCAGCACCTGCCTGCCCACAACGAACAGCCACGTGGGTGGGGGGGGGTTGAATAGTGCAGAGGGGCAGCTTCCTGGAGCTTGGAAGTTGCCCCTTCATGGAAGTCTTGCAAAGACTTGTCCAGCATCCCCATATTCAAAGACATCTCAGCCCCAGCTCTTTACAAAGCAACTTCTTTGTTGCTTTGCAAGGGAGGCAGGAGTTGCGGGCATGTGGGGCTGTCATCCTTCTCTCACTTTCCTCGGAGTAAGCCCCTTTGACTATTATGAGGCTTACTTCGGATTCTACATGCAGAGGATTGGACAGCCAGCCAGCCAATCAGCGGTGGTCCTGATCCAGGGATGGGGGGAGCAAGCCAGAGACTGCAGGGGTAAGGGTGGATGGGTGAGTGAGGCTGCAATCCTAGCCTCACTTTCCTGGGAGTAAGCCCCTTTGATTATTATGGACATGCGTAGACATGCGTAGGATTGAGCACTCAGCCAGCCAGCCAGTGCTGCCCCTGATCCAGTGATGGGGCGGAGCCAGCCAGCCAGCCAGAGACTGCGGAGGTAAGGGGGAGGGGCTGCTGTGCAGAGGATGCTGTTTTGTGCAAGGGGGAAATTGTGGTGGTATGCTCTCCACTGTTGGAATAGTGAATCTGTCTCTGAGCATGTGCAGAGTGCACTTTCCTCGAGTGACTGCAAAGCCCTTTGGGGCATATGTGTGGCACAGTGTTCTCATGCTCAGGCTGCCTGCCTGTGCTCAATTTGGTGATTGCGGAGCTGAGATTTGGGGAGGAGGGTAGTCTCAGGAGGAGTGGAACAAAAGCTGTTGGATATGTATTTGGGGGAGCTGTTAGATGGAGGATGCTGTTTTGTGCATGGGGAAATGTGTTGGGGAATTCTCTGATCTGTTGGGGAATTTGGATGCAATAATAAATGATTATTATAATTTTATTATTCATTTATTAATTATTATTAAATTCTGTTATGGGGTGACAACATTTTATGGGCCCTGGGTGCCAAATGGTCTTCATATGCCACTGTTTGTGAGTGTGATTCACGTCTGTTTTTCTTGGGTTTGCTAGATTCTTCCCAGAACCCCAACTCGTCCATGGACTGTTAAATGGATATGCTGTTATGATAAACAGTTGTGCTGTTGGAACTGCTGAGTCATACCCTGCTGAGTCCTACACTGCAGCCAGCTGATGTAAGTAACAACCAGGTGGGAAGAAGAGACCCCCCCCCCCCAATCTGCTAACAAACAGAAAACAAGTGAGATCCATAAGAACATGATGGCCCCGCTGGATCAGGACATAGGTCCATCTAGTCCAGCTTCCTGTATCTCACAGCAGCCATCAAATGCCCCAGGGAGCACATAAGCCAGCAAGAGACCTGCATTCTGGTGCCCCAACCAAAGCTTTCACTGAACTGGTAAGAGGGTATTTGTGTCCTGGAGGATGGTGCCCTGGCCAAGTGCCTCCTGGCCATTGCTGTCCCTACACATTCATGTCTGGTTTTATTTTGCGTCCCGGTCATTTGCGTCCCACTGTAACTGGGCAACAATCTCCATGTTGTATATCCTAAGCTTCTTATCCCAGCCCTAACCCTAACCTATGTTTGCATTTTAAAAATAAAAAGTCTGGCACACAAAAAGAATGGATGCAAATGTCCAGTACCAGGAGACATCTGACCAGGGCACATTTGTCCAGGATGCAATGGTCCTGTCACTTCACTGACCTGTATCAGTGATTGAGCAGCATCTAAAGAGGAACACACAGATAGGGTTGCCAACCATCTCCTCCCAGCAGGGCTATTGTGCCATTGCAAGTGGTCCAACAGACACCCAGACATCATTGTGCCAGGGATGTCAGGCTGCTCCGGTTGAGTTCAAGACTGCCATGGAATTTGGAAAGCCACAAGGGCCTGATGAGTAAGGGCCAAATCCTATCCAATGTTCCAGCCCTGGTGTAGCAGTGGCAATAGGGTGTGTGCTATAACCTGTGGTGGGAGGGTAGATTCGGAGGCCTCCACAAGGTAAGGGAATATTTGTTCCCTTGCCTTGGGGCTGCATTGCAGCTGCACAGGCACTGGAAAGTTGGATAGGATTGGGCCCTGAGAGCCCAATCCTGAGCTCGGCGTACTGCCGGCACGCACTGTCGCAAATGTGCTATAAGGCACATTTGTGGGCCCTACTGCCAGGTGAGCACAGATGGTAGCCAAGCGCTGGCCGGCGCCAGGCTACCGCTGGGGGGGCGCCGGACTACCGCTGGGGGGCACCCAACCTCCGCCACTCAGTGGTCGCATGGACCGCCAGGCAGCAGAGAGAGGGGGTGTGGGGGGAGGCGGGGAGGAGGCGTTCTGGGGAGGTGAGCAGAAGGCAGATGGAGGGTGGGGAGGAGGCATTGACTCAGAGGCCCCCTGGATGTGTTCTTCTAACACCCAGGGGTGGAGCAGGGATCCCAAGGGATCCAGGCAACCAGGTTTTGGCACCCCTTTGGGAGAGGGAAACAGGCAGCACCTCTGCTGTCTTACTGCAAGCTGCCCACTTGGGGAGAAGCAATCCCAGAAGTTGCAGAACAGGCCCCACCGTAGCCAAGTACAGCAGGTGCAAACCCTGACTCTTCCTCCTCAGAGAGCAGCAGCAGCTTTGTCCATGGGGAGCCCTCCCCACCCCACACTTGGCCAGTTCCCTATCTCCTCAGATTGCAATCCTATGCATGCTTACCTTGGACTAAGCCCCATTGACTTCTGAGTAGACAGGCCTAGAATGGGGCTGTTAGTCACACTGTGACTGTGATGAAATTCTCCAGAATTTCTCCAATTCTCTTTTAAAGGCATTTAGTCTAGACACCATCATCACATCCTGGGGCAAGGAGTTCCACAGACTAACGGCAGAGTAGGCAGCTGTTGTTTTGTGGCTGCAGCCTACCTATAGGCTTGCTCACACTCTCTTAGCTCCAAACAAAGTAGTACAAGCTAGAGCATGACAGCAATTAGAACAGGAAGTGAAGAGAGGCTTTGTTCCCCCTAAAGACCTTGCAATGCACACCAAAAGGACTTTTCTTCCTGAGACATGCAGCAGCCATTCTGAGATGTCTCTCTGAGCTGGTGCTTCCTTCACAGGTCTCTTCTCCTTCAGAACCCACCTGTCTAAATTGTGTTGAACACTTTCCTAAGGACTTTCCTAAGCCAGGGCTGTGTAACAAAAGGAACTGTGGAGGGATGTGTGTGCTTTTTGTTGGCTCATTGAACTACCTTGCATGACTTGTCTATAATCCTCTTGCTTACCCTCTACATTTTTGAGGTGTTTTTCCACACTTAAAAGGGGAAAGGGCTGTGCATAATGTGGTCTCGTGTGGGGGAAAAGAGACTGGATTGAATTGGGTGGGTGTGAAAACCTCTGAGTTGGGAGGGAATTATTATGTGTTCCATGTAATCCATGTAAACCCAGGACTTTCACAGCTAGTGAAGCAAATGCAAGAACAACCATCACATTAATTATTAAATAATCCTGTTATGTATTACAAATTTAATTGTATTCTTTGTGTGTGTGTGTGGGGGGGGGGGTTGCAAGTGGTCCTCACTGTCTCAAAATTTTGCCTTAGTGGTCCCTGAGCTCCTAAAGGTTGGGAGCCACTGCTTTAATGGAAGCAATAATAGGTTTTTATATAAGACAGCCATAGTATAAAAAAGGGGGGAGTAGAACCCTTAAATGAGGAAATAATAGAGCAATAATGATTATAATTAAAAGAGGTGTAACAGGCACAGTATAGTGATGTCATTCAAGGAGCCAATCATTGCATTCACCCAAGCCCAATGCTGGGGGCCAGAGAAGCCCCTCCAAGATGGGGAGCAGGCACTGAGTCAATTAACAGAGACACCCCCCCTGCTGGAATGTACCTCCCCCTCTGTGAGCCAGCCAATAAGTATCAGCAACACAGCAACAGGTACCCCTACCAACTACAGGGAGATGCCCCAAAGATACCACACAGACACAGGGAGCAATTCAGTTGTGCTACCGGAACTGCTGAGTCATACTCTGCTGAGTCCTACACTGCAGCCGGCTGATGTAAGTAACAACCAGATGGGAAGAAGAGATTCCCCCCATCTGCTAACAAACAGAAAATCAGAGAGATCCATAAGAACATAAGAACAGCCCCGCTGGATCAGGCCATAGGCCCATCTATTCCAGCTTCCTGTATCTCACAGTGGCCCATCAAATGCCCCAGGGAACACACAAGCCAGCAAGAGACCTGCATTCTGGTGCCCCAACCAAAGCTTTCACTAAACTGTAAGGAGGGTATTTGTGTTCCAAAGGTTGGTGCCCTGGCCAAATGCCTCCTGGCCATTGCTGTCCCTTCACATTCATGTCTGGTTTTATTTTGCGTCCCGGTCATTTGCATCCCGCTGTAACTGGGCAACAAACTCCATGTTGAGTTCAAGCCTGCCATGGAATTTGGAAAGCCACAAGGGCCTGATGAGTAAGGGCCAAATCCTATCCAACTTTCCAGCCCTGGTGTAGCAGTGGCAATAGGGTGTGTGCTATAACCTGTGGTGGGAGGGTAGATTTGGAGGCCTCCACAAGGTAAGGGAATATTTGTTCCCTTGCCTTGGGGCTGCATTGCAGCTGCACCGGCATTAGAAAGTTGGATAGGATTGGGCCTTGAGAGCCCAATCCTGAGCTCGGCGCACTGGCTTACTGCCGGCACGCACTGTAGCAAATGTGCTATAAGGCACATTTGTGGGCCCTACTGCCAGGTGAGCACCGGTGATATCCCAGTGCTAGCCGGCGCCGGGCTACTGCTGGGGGGGCACCCAACCTCAACCACTCTATGCTTGCACGGACCACCAAGCAGCAGAGAGAGGGGGTGTGGGGGGAGGCGGGGAGGTGGCATTCCAGGGTGGTGAGCAAAAGGCGGACAGAGGGCGGGGAGGAGGCATTACGGGGAGGCGGGGAGAAGGTGGGGAGGAAGTGTGCCGGGGGAGGGAGCGGGAAGGGAGGGAGGAGGGACTGGTGGAGCAACGCTCCACTGGATCTAAAGCCTCCATATCGAGCTCACCGCCTGACTCAGAGGCACTTGATTCATCACTGACCTTTTGGTTGGCCGTGAATCAAGTAGCCCCATTGTGGGGCTACCCTGTTTATCTGGGGGAAGGCGACGTAAGTCCCCTTCTCCAGAGGAGTTGCCGGTGGCTGCCTAAAGCACACAAGGGGTGGCAGCAGCCATTTTCAGCAGCACCACAGCCCTGCACCCTGGACAGCTCAGGATTAGGCTCTAAGTCAGCAGCCCTGCCGAGCAGCAGGGCTCACACTGGTCACTACAGGCAGGCAGGCAGGCAAGAGACCTCCCTTGGGGACTGCACCTTGACCTTGCCTGTGGGACAGAGACCTATGGCGAGAAAGGAGGAACACAGAGAGAGTAACAAGGAATTGGCAGCTGCAGCAGTCAAACCTGTTCAGTGAAGTAAGATGCATGTTCAGTGGCTGAGAGGGAATCCGGAGCTACCAGACTGTACATGCAGTTCTACCGTCTTGGAAGCAAGAGCATCATGCCTTGCAACATCACCTTTCCCAGGCGGCGTGGATGCACACTGTCCCGGAACACTGTGACACCTGACGGTTGTGCCCGCATGTTTTGTGAGAAACAAAAAGGAATTGATAATGTTTGTCCAGCAGTAGCAATAGTTAGCCTCTGAGGCATTCATTAAGGGAGATCAGACACTCCTTGTTCTTAGCTGTTGCAAAAGGCAGGCATGGTTAGGCAATGCAGGTAGGCTCTAAGGGGCTTGCAAGGGACTTGGTGCAAGGGACTTGTGCCGGCCGAGAGCTTCCTTAGGATTGCCCTCTAAGGCACCTTAGGATTGCCCTCTAAGGTTTTCTCTGAACCGAGACAGCTTGGAAACTGTGGAGAGATGGTAATCAGTACAACAAAGAGTCTTACAGTGTAGAGTCATCAAATCATAGAATTCTGAATTTGAAAGGGACCTTGAAGATCATGGCAACCTAAACAACTCCCTGGCACAGGCATCTCTATTAACTTAAAATTCCTTCCCTGTGGTTTCAACCCATCTGTTCTATTCCTGCCCTCAGAAACCACAGAATATAATTTCCCCCCCCCCCACTTCCACAGGAAGATGCACAGAATCTGATTCAGCCCTTGATACTTGAAGATGGCTTTCCTGTCTCCCTGCAGTCTTCTGTTCTCCACACCAAACATACCAAGCTCTGTTAACTCTTCCTCACAGGACTTGGTTTCCAGCCCCCCCCCCCCCACTATCTTACTTGTTTTCTTCTGAACCTGCTACAGCTTATCAATTCCTTCTTAAAACATGGTACCCAAAGTTGGATGGAGTATTCCAAGTGAGGTCTGGGCAGTGAGGGATGGAGTGGAATGATTGCTTCTCCCGATCTGGACCTCCCTCTGCTGCTGCAACACAGCAATGCATGAGCCTTTTTGGCAACTACATTACACTCTTGGCTCATGTGCAGATTGTGGTCCACTCATCACCTACAGCCTGTTTAAATAATAATAATAATAATAATAATAATAATAATAATAATAATAATAATAATAATAATAATAATAATAATAATAATAATAACAACAACACAGATAATTCTATGCCACCTTCCTTGGTCCTCAGATTTCTCCTTAGACTTTATTCAAGGTGGTTTACATAGGCAGGCAATTTTTAAATCCCCGTAGGGATTTTTACAATTTGAAAGAAGGTTTCTATCTTTCAAGAAACCACAACATTCAGGTGTTTCTTTCTTGATCTGGCCACACATTCTGGCCTCCATCCTCCCACGCTCAGAGCAGATGGAATAGCTTGGCTCAGCTTGTCAGCTGCTTCAAGGTCGCACGGTGCCGGTGGCCTCGAACTGGCGACCTGCGGATGTTATCTTCAGGCGAATGGAGGCTCAACCCTCTAGACCAGACCTCCTGCCCCTATATCCTTCCTCCTGTATCAGGGGGTACAAAGTTTCTTTTGGGCCCCTTCCCAAAGTGGGGGAAGGGTGGTGGTGTGGTGGGCAGAACAGGAGGGGTAAAACAGGGTGGGGAGGGTGGCAACAGTCTGAAGAGTTTTTGAAGCCCAGGTCTAACATGCTTTCCGATGCAGAGCCCAGGTCTACTTGCCCATGCAGCACTGGCAGCTAGAGAGAGTAGTACAGAAAAACAAACCCACTCCTAAGATGCTGTAAAATATTTTAAATAGAGAAGATCATTGCAGAAAATTAGCATCATTGTATTTAGGCTGCCACTGGAATTGACAGTGTCCTGCATGCACCAAAACCTGCTTCTGCAGAGCTGTGTCCCTGGGCTCCTATATACTGTGGTTAGCAGATGCATGAGCCAAAGTGCGACTGTAGCAGGCCAGTTTCCTCTTAGATTTGGCACTATGCTCAGGAGTGTCAGGTATGTGTTCCTGGGTTCGGTTCATGTGGTTTGCGAAAGCAGCCGCTGCCACACACCCATGGTAGCACTTTCAGCATCTGGCGTGGACAGTAAGATAGGAAAAGGTAAGATCCCAGGAAATTTCTTAGTCCCCTCCTTTGGTTCTTGGACCCCTTTTTCACCCTGGTCTGGGTACAAATGACCCCCTTTACCCCCCTCATGGGTCCTTTCTGGGAGAGACACAGGCAACTAACCACTAAGCTGAGTCTCACAAGCTGGATTAATCCTGAGAATACCTCTAATAAATAAACCTGCTGGGAAGTTGATGGGGCGACATGATTGAGACATACAAAATTATGCAGGGGGTGGATAGACAGAGCGATACCCTTTTCCCTCTCACATAACATCAGAACCAGGGGACAGCTACTAAAATTGGGGGAGTTAGGACAGGCAAAAGAAAGTAT
Organism: Tiliqua scincoides; assembly: GCF_035046505.1. Taxonomy (NCBI): domain Eukaryota; kingdom Metazoa; phylum Chordata; class Lepidosauria; order Squamata; family Scincidae; genus Tiliqua; species Tiliqua scincoides. Next base: position 256,348,228 of record NC_089822.1, read on the forward strand.
TTGTTTACCCAGCATGTAATTAGTCTGTGGAACCCCTTGCCACAGAAAGTGGTAATGGCATCTGGCCTAGATGCCTTTAAAAGGGGATTGGACAAATTTCTGGAGGAAAAATCCATTACGGGTTACAAGTCATCGTAGGTATGTGCAAGCTCCTGATTTCAGAAGCAGGCAACCAAATGATTACTGGGCTGGGGCACCTCCCTTATGAGGAAAGGCTACAGTCTAGAAAAGAGGAGCCTGAGGGGGAACATGATTGAGACATACAAAATATTACTTTACCCAGTGTGCAGTTAGTCTGTGGAACCGCTTGCCACAGGAAGCAGAGATGGCATCTGGCCCAGATGCCTTTAAGAGAGGATTGGACAAATTCCTGGAGGTCATGGAATGACCTCCTGGGGAGAAAGAGGAAGCTGTCCCAATGGTTGCACACACATATATATATATAAGACAGAAAAATGGATGCTCTTAAATAAAGGAGAAACATTTATGTATGCTGGAAATATTTATTTTGTAACTCTGGTGTATTTCATATAAACATTCATATAATATTCATATATATTCCATATAATATTCATGTAGGTGCCTCAGAGAAGTACACAGCATTCCTCTACATCCTGCAAGGCAGTAAGATAAATGGGTGTGGCTGAAGAAGGTTAATGAGTGTGTGCTATTGGAATTAGCAAGAAGTGTAGCTTTGCTCCTTTTAACAGGATCAGAGTGAAACCAAAGGGGTTGCGTCTTTGGCACACTGGATTACTTGTATTTATTATTTATTTAAAACAGTATTTCTCAAACTTGGTGATCAACTTGGTTTCATTGAAAGCTCCGGGCAGCTTGTGACGGGGGGCCAAGGGGGTTGCCGGCCTCAGGTGCCACGATGGGGGGGGTGACAAGCTGCCCCTTGGCTCCCCAATGCGGTGGCTGCAGCGCACAGGCTCCGGCTGCAGGCGTGCCACTTCTGAGAGCAGCTGCAGCCTGCTGCCAAGCTCCCAGGTGGAGCAGCGGTGCCCACCCTCTTTCTTGGGGGGGGAAGATGGAGGCACGGAGGCAGAGCCGCACAGAGGACACCAGTTTGTCTGGTGGCAGTGGCGGCACACCCCCCCCCCCCAAAGCAGGCTGCAGCATGAGTGGGGAGAACAGGTAATGTGTGGAGGGGGTGGGCCAGCCTCTGTGAGGGTGAATGGGAAGGAAGGATGATGAGTGAGCAATGGGGGAGTGTGGGCGCCCCGGTGAATAGAGGCTGCCCCTGGGAGAGAGGGAGGCAGGATAAGCCAGCCAGCCAGCCAGCAGAACTGCGTGAAGGCCACCACAGAGCCAGCACCCACAACAAACAGCCACGTGGGTGGGGGGGTTGAGTAGTGTGGAGCGGCAGCTTCCTGGAGTTTGGAAGCAGCAAAAACAGGAGGTGCAGGCAAGCGGGACTGTAATCCTACGCTCACTTTCCCGGGAGTAAGCCGCTTTGACTGTTATGGGGCCTACTTCTGAATAGACATGCAGAGGATTAGGCAGCCAGCCAGCCAGCGGTGGTCCTGATCCAGGGATGGGGAGGGGAGCCAGCCAGAGTCTGCAGGGGTGAGGGTGGATGGATGAAGGAAGACTTTCCTCAGGCACAGGGTTTCTCCCTGAGACATCTTCAGGGGCTCCACAAGAGCACAAGCAGGCTGGGAGTAAACCTTTCTTGGGAGTAAACCCCATTGACTATTATGGACATGCATAGACATGCGTAGGATTGAGCACTCAGCCAACCAGCCAGTGCTGGCCCTGATCCAGTGATGGGGCGGAGCCAGCCAGCCAGCCAGAGACTGCGGAGGTAAGGGGGAGGGGCTGCTGTGCAGAGGATGCTGTTTTGTGCAAGGGGGAAATTGTGGTGGTATGCTCTCCACTGTTGGAATGGTGAATCTGTCTCTGAGCATGTGCAGAGTGCACTTTTGTCCAGTGACTGCAAAACACTTTGGGGCATATGTGTGGCACAGTGTTCTCATGCTCAGGCTGCCTGCCTGTGCTCAATTGGTGATTGCGGAGCTGAGATCTGGGGAGGAGGGTAGTCTCAGGAGGAGTGGAACAAAAGCTCTGTTGGATATGTATTTGGGGGAGCTGTTAGATGGAGGATGCTGTTTTGTGCATGGGGAAATGTGTTGGGGAATTTTCTGATCTGTTGGGGAATTTTGATGCAATAATAAATATTATAATTTTATTATTTATTAATTATTATTTAATTCTGTTAGGGAGGTGGCAAAATTTTATGTGCTCAGGGTGCCAAATGGTCTTCATATGCCACTGTTTGTGAGTGTGATTCACGTCTGTTTTTCTTGGGTTTGCTAGATTCTTCCCAGAACCCCAACTGGTCCATGGAGAGTTGAAGGGATTGTTAGGAGAGGAGTGCAGGAGCCACACTTAGGGTAGCAGTTAATTGATGTTATAAAACTTTATACAGTAAGGGGTATAATTGTTTTGAATAAAGCAGTGAGCTCTGCAGTCTTCCAATCTAAAATATCATCCAACTAACACTTGGCATCCATCCTAGCAATTCCCCATAAGCAGACTCACACTCTCACATACAAATCGAGTGGCCAACCTGATTAGAGGATGGTCCAATTAAAAGGTCACACACTGGCATTTCTTTGCATCCTTGTTGCTGATGGCAAACGTCTTTGTGACTTGGACCTTGCTTGCTCTCCTTATAGTCCCTTTTGATATCAATAGTCCCTTTTGATGCTTGGATGCCTTTAAGAGGGGATTGGACAAATTTCTGGAGGAGAAGTTGAGAACAAAACGGTTAGTATTATAATGCCGTTGTACAAATCGATGGTAAGGCCACACCTGGAGTATTGTGTCCAGTTCTGGTCGCCGCATCTCAAAAAAGACATAGTGGAAATGGAAAAGGTGCAAAAGAGAGCGACTAAGATGATTACGGGGCTGGGGCACCTTCCTTATGAGGAAAGGCTACGGCGTTTGGGCCTCTTCAGTCTAGAAAAGAGACGCTTGAGGGGGGACATGATTGAGACATACAAAATTATGCAGGGGATGGACAGAGTGGATAGGGAGATGCTCTTTACACTCTCACATAATACCAGAACCAGGGGACATCCACTAAAATTGAGTGTTGGGCGGGTTAGGACAGACAAAAGAAAATATTTCTTTACTCAGCGCGTGGTCGGTCGGTGGAACTCCTTGCCACAGGATGTGGTGCTGGCGTCTAGCCTAGACGCCTTTAAAAGGGGATTGGACGAGTTTCTGGAGGAAAAATCCATTATGGGGTACAAGCCATGATGTGTATGCGCAACCTCCTGATTTTAGGAATGGGTTAAGTCAGAATGCCAGATGTAGGGGAGAGCACCAGGATGAGGTTATCTGGAGTGCTCCCTGGGGCATTTGGTGGGCCGCTGTGAGATACAGGAAGCTGGACTAGATGGGCCTATGGCCTGATCCAGTGGGGCTGTTCTTATGTTCTTATGTTCTTAAGTTCATTGTGGGTTACAAGTCATAGTAGGTATGTGGAAGCTCTTGGTTTGAGAGGCAGGTTGCCTCTGATTGCCAGATGCAGGGGAGGGCACCAGGGCGCAGGTTGTGTCTCTTGTCTTGTGTGCTCCCTGGGGCATTGGGTGGGCCACTGTGAGATCCAGGAAGCTGGACTAGATGGGCCCTTGGCCTGATCCAGTGGGGCTCATCTAATGTTCTTATGTTCAACTTAGGAAAACTGTTTCTTCCCCCTTCGCTTTTGCTAGTAATTCCTCTGACTGTCCTCATGCTCATCCCCTTATCCAGCTGACCCCACCTAGTGCCTAATCTTGCAAAGACTTGTAAAGGCAGGTTCTTGTGTGTCAGCATCCCCATATTCAAAGTCATCTCAGTGCCAGCTCTTTACAAAGCAGTTTCTTCTTCCATATTGTTTTGAGGCTGTTCAGGCCATTGTGTTCCAAGCTGTCATCCTTTCCAGGACACAGGGCTCTCATGCGCTTTCACTCGTGCAACTTTTGGAAAGCAAATACAGCGTATTGACAGATCCCCTCTAAATCTGTCAATGCTTTAATGGAAGCAAAAATAGGTATTTGTAGAAGATAGCCATAGTATAATAAAGGGGGGGAGTAGACCCCTTAAATAATAGAGCAACTGTTTATAATTAAAAGAGGTGTAACAGGCACAGTGTGACAGAGTCTGGCAGTCACAGTGTTGTGATGTCATTAGGGCATCCAAGGAACCAATCACTGCATTCACCCAACCTCAATGCTGGGGGCCAGAGAAGCCCCTCCAGGATGAACTAAGGTGGGGGCAGGCACTGAGTCAATCAGTGAATACAGAGACCCCACTGCTGGAATGTACCTCTCCCTCTGCACCCCAACCAATAAGAATCAGCAACACAGCAACAGGTACCCCTAACAGCTACAGGGAGATGCCCCAAAGACACCACATAGACACAGGGAGCAATTCAGCTGTGCTACAGGAACTGCTGAGTCCTACCCTGCTGAGTCCTACACTGCAGCCAGCTGATGTAAGTAACAAGCAGATGGGAAGAAGAGACTCTCCCCATCTGCTAACAAACAGAAAATCAGAGAGATCCATAAGAACATAAGAACAGCCCCGCTGGATCAGGACATAGGCCCATCTAGTCCAGCTTCCTGTATCTCACAGTGGCCCATCAAATGCCCCAGCGAGCACACAAGCCAGCAAGAGACCTGCATTCTGGTGCCCCAGCCAAAGCTTTCACTGAACTGGTACGAGGGTATTTGTGTCCTGGAGGATGGTGCCCTGGCCAAGTGCCTCCTGGCCATTGCTGTCCCTGGACGTTCATGTCTGGTTTTATTTTGCGTCCCGGTCATTTGCATCCCGCTGTAACTGGGCAACAAACTCCATGTTGTATATCCTAAGCTTCTTATCCCAGCCCTAACCCTAACACCCTATGTTTGCAATATAAAAATAAAAAGTCCATGTAATATAAATATACATTTATTGGAACTCAAATGTCCGGCACACAAAAGGAATGGATGCAAATGTCCAGCACCAGGACACATTTGACCAGGGCACAGTTGTCCAGGATGTAATGGTCCTGTCACTTCACCCACCTGTATCAGCTATTGAGCAGAGTCTAACATAAGAACATAAGAACAGCCCCACTGGATCAGGCCATAGGCCCATCTAGTCCAGCTTCCTGTATCTCACAGCGGCCCACCAAATGCCCCAGGGAGCACATCAGATAAGAGGAACACGCAGATGGGGTTGCCAACCATCTCCTCCCAGCAGGGCAATTGTGCCATTGCAAGTGGTCCAACAGACAGCCAGACAACATTGTGCCAGGGATGTCAAGCTGCTCCGGTTGAGTTCAAGTCTGCCATGGAATTTGGAAAACCATAAGGGCCTGATGAGTAAGGGCCAAATCCTATCCAATGTTCCAGCCCTGGTGTAGCATTGGCAATAGGGTGTGTGCTATAACCTGTGGTGGGAGGGTAGATTCGGAAGCCTCCACAAGGTAAGGGAATATTTGTTCCCTTGCCTTGGGGTTGCATTGCAGCTGCACCAGCACTGGAAAGTTGGATAGGATTGGGCCTTGAGAGCCCAATCCTGAGCTTGGCGCACTGGCTTACTGCCGGCATGCACTGTAGCAAATGTGCTATAAGGCACATTTGTGGGCCCTACTGCCAGGTGAGCACCGGTGATATCCCAGCGCTGGCCGGCGCCAGGCTACCGTTGGGGGGGTGCCCAACCTCTGCCACTCGGTGGTCGCACAGACTGCCAAGCAGTGGAGAGGGGGTGTGGGGGGAGGCGGGGAGGAGGTGTTCCAGGGATTGCCTCAGGGATTGTCCGCAGAAGGCGGACAGAGGGCGGGGAGGAGGCATTACGGGGAGGTGGAGAGAGGGTGGGGAGGGAGCGGGACGGGGGAGGGAGCGGGAAGGGAGGGAGGAGGGACTGGTGGAGCAATGCTCCACTGGCTCCAAAGCCTCCTTGTCGAGCACACCGCCTGACTCAGAGGCACTTGATTCATCACCGACCTTTTGGTTGGCGGTGAATCGAGTGGCCCCATTGCAGGGCTATTACATTTATCTGGGGGAAGGGGATGTAAGTCCCCTTCTCCAGAGGAGCTGCCGGTGGCTGCCCAAAGCATACAAGAAGCGGCAGCAGCCATTTTTGGCACCGCCACAGCCCTGCACCCTGGACAGCTCAGGATTAGGCTCTAAGTCAGCAGCCTTGCCGAGCAGCAGCAGCAGGGCTCACACTGGTCACTACAGTCAGGCAGGCAGGCTATAGACCTCCCTTGGGGACTAACATAAAAACATAAGAACAGCCCCACTGGATCAGGCCATAGGCCCATCTAGTCCAGCTTCCTGTATCTCACAATGGCCCACCAAATGCCCCAGGGAGCACACCAGATGACAAGAGACCTCATCCTGGTGCCCCCCCCTGCATCTGGCCTTCTGACATAGCCCATTTCTAAAATCAGGAGGTTGTATATGCACATCATGGCTTGTAACCCGTAATGGATTTTTCTTCCAGAAACTTGTCCAATCCCCTTTTAAAGGCGTCCAGGCCAGACACCATCACCACATCCTGTGGCAAGGAGTTCCACAGACCGACCACACGCTGAGTAAAGAAATATTTTCTTTTGTCTGTCCTAACCAGCCCAACACTCAATTTTAGTGGATGTCCCCTGGTTCTGGTATTATGTGAGAGTGTAAAGAGCATCTCTCTATCCACTCTGTCCATCACCTGCATAATTTTGTTTGTCTCAATCATGTCCCCCCTCAGGCGCCTCTTTTCTACGCTGAAGAGGCCCAAACGCCGTAGCCTTTCCTCATAAGGAAGGTGCCCCAACCCCGTAATCATCTTAGTTGCTCTCTTTTGCACCTTTTCCATTTCCACTATGTCCTTTTTGAGATGTGGCGACCAGAACTGGACACAATACTCCAGGTGTGGCCTTACCATCGATTTGATCATTATAATATTAGCTGTTTTGATCTCAATACCTTTTCTAATGATCCCAAGCATAGAATTGGCCTTTACTGCCACAGCACACTGGGTCGACACTTTCATCGACCTGTCCACCACCACCCCATGATCTCTCTCCAGATCTGTCACAGACAGCTCAGAACCCATCAGCCTATATGTAAAGTTTTGATTTTTTGCCCCAGTGTGCATGACCTTACGCTGCACATTGACGTTGCCTGTGGGACAAAGACCTATGGCGAGAAAGGAGGATCACAGAGAGAGTAACAAGGAATTGGCAACTGCAGCAGTCACACCAGTTCAGTGAATTAAGATGCATGTTCAGTGTCTGAGAGGGAATCCAGAGATACCAGATTGTACATGCAGTTCTACTGTCTTGGAAGCAAGAGCATCATGCCTTTGGAACAACACCTTTCCCAGGGGGCATAGATGCACATTGTACTGGAACACCTGAAACCTGACGTTTGTGCCCGCATGTTTTGTGGGAAAGAAAAATGAATGATGATAATGTTTGGCCAGCAGTAGCAATAGTTAGCCTCTGAGGCATTCATTAAGGGAGATCAAACACTCCTTGTTCTTAGCTGTGCCAAAAGGCAGGCATGGTTAGGCGACACAGGTAGGCTCTAAGGGGCTTGCAAGGGACTTGGTGCAAGGGACTTGTGCCGGCCGAGAGCTTCCTTAGGATTGCCCTCTGAGGCACCATGAACCGCGAAAGCTTGGAAACTTTGGAGGTATAGTAATCAACACAACAAAGAGTCTTACAGTATAGAGTCATCAAATCATAGAATTCTGAATTTGAAAGGGACCTTGAAGATCATCCAACCCAAACCCATCTCTTGCACAGGCATCTTTGTTAGCTTAAATTTCCTTCCCTGTGTTTTAAACCCATCTGTTCTATTCCTGCCCTCAGAAAACACAGAATGTAATTCCCCCCCCCCCCACTTCCACAGGAAGATACACAGAATCTGATTCAGTCCTTGATACTTGAAGATGGCTGTCCTGTCTCCCTGCAGTCTTCTCCACACCAAACATAATAAGCTCTGTTAACTGTTCCTCACAGGACTTGGTTTCCAGACACCCCCCCCCCCTATCTTACTTACTCTCTTCTGAACCTGCTACAGCTTATCAATTCCTTCTTAAAACATGGTACCCAAAGCTGGATGGAGTATTCCAACTGAGGTCTGGGCAATGAGGGATAGAGTGGAATGATTGCTTCTCCCGATCTGGACCTCCCTCTGCTGCTGCAACCCAGCAATGCATGAGCCTTTTTGGCAACTGCATTACACTGTTGGCTCATGTACGGATTGTGTCCACTCATCACCTGCAGCCTGTTTAAAGGATTCAGAATTCTCCAAGAGGAGTTTTCTCAGGGGGTGCAAAGTTTCTTTTGGGCCCCTTCCCAAAGCGGGGGAAAGGTGGTGGTGTGGTGGGCAGAACAGGAGGGGTAAAACAGGGTGGGGAGGGTGGCAACAGCCTGAAGAGTCTTTGGAGCCCAGGTCTACCATGCTTTCTGCTGCAGAGCCCAGGTCTACTTGCCCGTGCAGCACTGGCAGCTAGAGAGAGTAGTACAGAAAAACAAACAAACTCCTAAGATGCTGTAAATTATTTTAAATATAGAAGATCATTTCAGAAAATAAGCATCATTGTGTTTAGGCTCCCACTGGAATTGACAGTGTCCTGCATGCACCAAAACCTGCTTCTGCAGAGCTGTGTCCCTGGGCTCCTATATACTGTGGTTAGCAGATGCACGAGCCAAAGTTCGACTGTAGCAGGCCAGTTTCCTCTTAGATTTGACATTACGCTCAGGAGTGTCAGGTATGTGTTTCTGGGTTCGGTTCATGTGGTTTGCAAAGCAGCCACTGCCACACACCCATGGTAGCACTTTCAGCATCTGGTGTGGACAGTGAGTCCAGGTAAGATAGGAAAATGTAAGATCCCAGGAAATTTCTTGGTCCCCTCCATTGGTTCTTGGACCCCTTTTTGACCCTGGCCTGGGTACAAATGACCCCCTTTACCCCCCTCATGGGTCCTGTCTGGGAGAGACACAGGCAACTAACCACTAAGCTGAGTCTCACAAGATGGATTGATCCTGAGAATACCTCTGATAAATGAACCTGCTGGGAAGTTGATGGAGCTACATGATTGAGACATACAAAATTATGCAGGGGATGGATAGATAGATAGATACTCTTTTCCCTCTCACATAACATCGGAACCAGGGGACATCTACTAAAATTGGGAGAGTTAGGACAGGGAAAAGAAAATATTTGTTTACCCAGCATGTAATTAGTCTGTGGAACCCCTTGCCACAGGAAGTGGTAATCTGCATCTGGCCTAGATGCCTTTAAAAGGGGATTGGACAAATATCTGGAGGAAAAGTCCATTACGGGTTACAAGTCATCGTAGGTATGTGCAAGCTCCTGATTTCAGAAGCAGGCAACCAAATGATTACTGGGCTGGAGCACCTCCCTTATGAGGAAAGGCTACAGTCTAGAAAAGAGGCGCCTGAGGGGGAACATGATTGAGACATACAAAATATTACTTTACCCAGTGTGCAGTTCATCTGTGGAACCGCTTGCCACAGGAAGCAGAGATGGCATCTGGCCCAGATGCCTTTAAGAGAGGATTGGACAAATTCCTGGAGGTCATGGAATGACCTCCTGGGGAGAAAGAGGAAGCTGTCCCAATGGTTGCACACACACACATATATATATAAGACAGAAAAATGGATGCTCTTAAATAAAGGAGAAACATTTATGTATGCTGGAAATATTTATTTTGTAACTCTGGTGTATTTCATATAAACATTCATATAATATTCATATATATTCCATATAATATTCATGTAGGTGCCTCAGAGAAGTACACAGCATTGCTCTACATCCTGCAAGGCAGTAAGATAAATGGGTGTGGCTGAAGAAGGTTAATGAGTGTGTGCTATTGGAATTAGCAAGAAGTGTAGCTTTGGTCTTTTTAACAGGATCAGAGTGAAACCAAAGGGGTTGCGTCTTTGGCACACTGGATTACTTGTATGTATTATTATTTATTTAAAATAGTATTTACCCAGCACCCCCCAATAAAGACACAGGCAAGGGCATATGGTACATAGGGCCACTTTATTAACTATTTAAATATACTTCAGATTGCAACAGGGCCTAACATATAAGTCATGCGGGTTCTACATGGGGGAAACGGAGCTGCTTGTCTACTTCCCCCTATAGTGATTTGGGTGACCACACCAGACTGTGGGCAGCATCAATACAAGCCTGCCGCCCCCTTCACTGTCACCCCGAAGGGGCAGGGTGGCAGGCTATCTCAGGCCACCCGAGCGAACCTGTGGTGCGCCTTCACCGCCAGGCCAAGGTTCATCCAGCCTGCGTCACCCAGCCGGGAATGCCAGCATGACCAAGCTTGGAGTCCACCCGGCCCTTGCCACCCTGTGGTGTACACCAATATGACCTTACCTACCCAAAATCCACTCAACACCTGCCACCCAGGGGGTCAGCCTAGCGATTAGCCCCACCGCCCCACATGGAAATAAATTTCCGCAGGCCCTGTTGCAATTCAAGAAGAAAAACATCATTGCCCAACACCGAAAGTTGTACTCCATCGCTTCTGAACAATTGGGGCACATCATAGCTGATGCTTGGGTGAGAAATGACACCACCTCCATAAAGGAGCACTGCCCGCCTCACATACGAATTTACCTTCTTCCTGGCCAGTTTGATCTTTTTAACATTAGAGGCATAAAACCAAACCCTGCGAGGCAAGAGGTCAGACCATAAGATGACCATCCTGCGAAAACGCTGACTACTGTGGAGAATATCGCTGCAGGCCTGAAGCCTCAAGGACAGAGTCGTCATCTGGTCCAGGTCGTTCTCTCCCAAATGAATAACGACAACGTGAGGCAGGGCATGGGCATGCACAAACGCATAAAAAGCAGGAAGAAGCTGATCCCACAGCTTTCCCCGCCGTGCAACCCAATGCACAGTAGCCAAGGAACCGAGCTGCAACTGCGTGCCAAAGCTACTGGAGGCCGCCCTCTTCCTTGCCCAGAAAACAATGGAGTGGCCGCAGATAAGGACCCGAACTGCTCCCGCCCTGGAACCTGTGGACAGGAAAAAACAGGAATCACAATTCCAGAAACAGGCATCACTTAACTATATAGCACCTGGCAAAGTCAGTGCAAGTGAGCGCACAACCGCTGTCACGGGACAAGCCCGGAAATTAGCGTGCAATACATGAACATGTGGCAGTGCCACTATAAACACCTGGCAACACCAGTACAAAGAGCGCCCAACCGCTGTCACGGGCCGCGCCGGGAAAATTTTTTGTGGTGTCTGCATCACCCCTCGCCCCTACCACCAGGGGAGGGGGAAATGGCTGAGCCAATCCCGTTTTGCGCTTGTCAGGCTCTCTGACGTAATATTTAAATGCGCAGGAGCGCCAACAGCCAATCCTCTGAATGTCCTGAGCTGGGAGGCCGATATCAGCTGCAGCTGATGCAGCCCCAATCTTGAAAGAGTGCAGGCCGTGATCTTCTGCCCGAAAACCAAGGTCTGCCACTGCCCTGCGAAAAAGGACCCTAAACTGGAAAAATGTAACAGGTGAGGCATCAACATGGCAGAACAAGGCACCCCGAACCGTAGGACACGCAGCCAAATAAGACCGAAGTGTCCTTACCAAGCACAAGGTTAGGTTCTGTGCCAGGCCCAGTTGCAATTTAAAACCCACCCCCCGCTGGTTGGTTTTTGAAAGACAAAGGGTGATAATGACCATGTCAGCCGTAATAAGTACGCCCTGCAGCTGTAAGGCCCCTCCTGAATCGTCGCCCACTGAGGCACATAAAACCTCATTGGGGCGGAAGTCACCAGAAAACATAATGATGCTGACGGTTCTAAACAATAAGACTCATAAGGAGTCAAACACCGCACCTCAAAACGATTGATCAACCTGACTAAAATCCTGGGGGTAATGGGCTTACACCGGTCAGGCTTAGGGGGACAGATCTGCTTCAAACCCTCAACCAACTTGCGTACCCTAAAATCTGTAGTAGCATCAGCCAAACCTAAGGCCTTGGCACAAAATGCCAATGCCGCCAAGTACACTGATAGAGACCTGCAGGTATAACAAGAACCACATCAGGTGTTCCGGAGGAATAGACCAGACTTGGGGTAAGGCCAGGGCTGCCCGAAAGGCCTCAAATTCCCTTGCCTTACTTTGATAGCTGTGATGGGTACAAGGCACGAGCGTAGACCAAATTACATGTTGCACTCTGCACAGCCAAGGATCCAAAGCCAAAGGGGCATCGGGTGGGGATCCCACCGCGCCCCCGGTGCCACCTGATGGAAACGCTCCACCTGAAAACGAGATAGGGAGTCGGCTATGCTGTTGTCAAGATCCGGGATATGCTTAGCCAAAAACAAGGTGTTGTTTTTAAGGCAGTGCAAAACGAACACCCTCACCAGCCTCATTATCTGTGGGGACCGGGACGTCTGCTGGTTAACGACAAACACCACAGCTTGGTTGTCGCACCAGAAATGCACGGTGGAGTTGGCAAATTCCTTTGCCCATAAATGAACTGCCACCACAAGGGGGAACAGCTCCAAAAGAGTCATGTCCGCTCTGACCGCCTCTGAAACCCATGCATCCGGCCAAGGGGTGGAACACCATCTCCCTCTAAAATAAACTCCAAACCCAAAAACACCCGCAGCATCAGAGTGAACCTGCAGCTCCGCCTCAAGTAAACACTCCTGCCGCCAAAAGGATACACCATTATAAAATTCCAAAAACTGTACCCAGATTGCCGAATCTGCCTTCACGTCCTGGGTGGTCCACAGGCAGTGGTGAGGCTTCTTGATACCCGCCATGTAATCACACAGCCTCCTCAAAAAGGCTCGACCGGGGGCAACTACCCTGCAGGCAAAATTCAAATGCCCCACCAGAACCTGCAAATGCCTCAAGGACAATTTCTGAGCCTGGAGGCCAGCACGAATTAACTGCTGCAGCCTAACCAACTGGTCGCCAGGCAGCCTACTGCACTGCTGTACAGTGTCCAACTCAATACCCAAAAACATAAGGGTAGTCGTGCAGCCCTCAGTCTTGTCATGGGCAAGGGGAACACCCAAGTCCTTGCACACAGCCACAAAGGTATGTAGCAGGTATGTAGCAGGTGCAGGCACCGATCAGATCCACCCGCGCCCACGAAAAGAAAATCATTGAGATAATGGACCACTGAGACGATTCGTGCCCTGCTCACCACTATCCAGTCCAAAAAGGAGCTAAATTTCTCAAGAAGGGCACAGGAGATTGCGCATCCCATTGGTAGCACTTTATCCAGGTATAGGGAACCATTAAACTGAAAACCAAGCAAACAAAAATCATTGGGGTGGACGGGCAGGGGTCTGAATGCAGACTCAATACCTGCCTTGGCCATGAGTGCGCCACGGCCACAGCCACGTACCACCCCAATAGCTTAGTCCGAAGAAGTGTATCGTACTGAACAAAGGTGTGCAGGGATCCTATCATTAAGTGATTCCCCGTAAGGATAGGACAGATGGTGAATGAGACAGAAGGTTCCAGGGACCTTCTTGGGAACTACACCTAAAGGGGACACCTGGGAAATGGAAGAGACTTAAAGGAGCCCGCCAAACGGCCGGCTCCCAGTTCCTTATCTATCTTAGCTTGAACTATCTCCTCCATACCCTTGACCGATAGGAGATTCCTGGTCCAGGTAGATCCAGAGGGAGGAGGTGCAGGAATCCGAAATCCCTTGTCAAAACCTTCCAGTAACAGTTGAGCATCCTGAAACTTCGGATACCCCTTCAAAAATGAAGCCACCACCTCTACTCTAATCGTGGTGGGCCCCTATCCAGCTTGAGGAACCGCCCCCTCTCTTGGCCTGCCCAGCTTGGGGCCTGGGACCCCTCCTAAAACCTGCCAACTTGGGGCACACGGACACCGAGTGCTGGCCGTTGCACTGCCCGCAGACAAGTGCAGCCTGCCTTACCGTACCGTCCTGTGGAGTTAAACTCATAGCAGGAGCGGGGGGGGGGGTTTTGAACCCAACACACTCCTGACATCCCTGCCACAGGCCCGGTTGCGCTCCGAGCAATCAAATGCCCGCTATCGGATTGATCACCCAAATTGGACCAGGCCAGCAGGATAATTTGGACCCACAAGTCCCACTGTGGAACCTGCCAGTCGAGGGTGGAGTCGTGCAAAGTATGTAAACGAAAATGTTCATCATACACAAGCCAGGCCGCGCCCGCATATTCGTGAAAAGCCCTGTGGATAATATCCAGGTACTTAAAAAGCACCGTTGCCCGTGCTGGCTGCATCTGAATAACTACTGCAGCATAAATAATGTATCCACTTAACCAATTATTCCAATTTTTATCAATTTCCCACCTTCGTGCCACTTGGGGGTCAGGCGCTGGGTCACCCACCTTCAGGACTGGCTCAGGTTCCTTCTGCAATAAACTAAACACATCAACAAACTCGCTCTGTCAATTTTTCTCTTTAACTGCCAAGGCGAGGTGACCACCCAAAGGCAGGGCCACATCCCCATAAGCCACTTGCGGAAGCTCACCTGACCCTTCTGTGGCTCCCTGAGAGAAAACCCCATATAGGACACTGGCATAAGGGGCGAGGCTATAAGGGACACCAGAGACCAGGGAAACCCCCTGTAATGTCCATAGTGGGAGGAGACCCCTTCCCTGGGGTTGCAAGTGAGGGCGAGAGGCTTACCCGGTCGATGAACAATGGTCGGCGGTGGATAAACAGATGGGAGGCGGGTATAGTTGCTCGACACAGGCAGTTTAATTGCATCAGCTGTTTTACATTCATTTGGACTATTACGTCACAGACCTACATACATTATGCTGACTTGTGTCGTCGACGTTGGATGGTCTCTGGACCTGACCCTCCCCGTTTCTGGGCATTCTCAGCACCAGCCTTCAGCTCCGAATTCCTTGGCCCAAGGTCAGGGCTCTTGGAGGATGTAACCCAGCTGGTCGTGGTCAGGCTGCCTGGCCCTGGGAGGGCCCCTGATGTCTCTGTGCTGGCTCTCCAGCCAGCTGCCCCCCACGGGGTATAGTTGGCTTCAATCCCCCATCTCCACGATCCTGTCTCTCTAGGGGTTGCCCTCTGTGTCCAGGAGGTTCCTGGGTCAGGGAAGTCTCCCCCAGCCTCCTCAATCCAGGGTGGATGCCCGTCCCCTCCCTCTGGAGGCCTCTCTCCTTTCCCTTAGGCAGGGATGATGCACTCCCTCTGGCGACCTCCCTCTTCCCTCTCTAGGCTCCTTATGAGGCTTCTCCCTGGTTGGGCCGGCTCCATCCCTTCTAACCACGTGCCTGCTTGTTGTTCCCAGTTGGTCCTTGTTCCTCCTCCCAGGTAGGTGCTCTGTAAGGGTCCCCAGTCCTGTGAGTATTTGGGACTTACTCCCAAGGAGGCCTCTACCCTAGAGGAGATCCCTGCTCCTGGGGAGCTCCTGGACACACAGGCTGGACCCAGGTGACCCCCCCGTAAATGGAAGAGCGGCAGCTACGGTCTGTCCCACCTGGGATGCCGGCGCCCCTGGGGAGATCCCAGGTTGCTGCCATATTCCTGGTGAATATGTAAAGGGGGGGCTTGCAGCACCTGAGAATAACCCCAAGTCGGCCAATAGGGCGCCAAAGGTGCCAACACTGGGGAATTCACTCCTTCTCCCTCATCCCATACACCAGCCCAGGCTGAGCTATCCATCTGCCCGCTCTCACCCGTTGGAGGCATGGGTACTGCCTGGGAAGATGCCCCTTGCGAATGCTGCTGCTCATCCGGGTCCGATGCCTGCACCTGAACAACTGGAGGTCCAGGTGGAGCCTGCCGCTCAACGGGTTTCTCCAAAGCGGTTAACCTGGAAGAGAGGATTTCCATGAGCTTCACACCATGCCCCTTTCTGCTAGACCTCCGACTGGGCGGGAGCACCTGATGTGCTACCACCATCTCCCAAACCAGCATCACGCATTGCTTCTCCTTCTCAAGAGCCTCCACCCGTGCAACCGGGGCCCGCAGCTCAGCTGTGTCATTCTCATCCAAGGAAGAAGCTGGTGTGGGATTGGGGGGGATGCTTCGGGGCCTTCCCCCCTGGATTTCTTGTTTCTCTAGGCATATTGAACAACTGTGGGGGGGGCACTGTTAACTAACCTATCACCCCTACAATACTTACCACTAAAATACTCAAATGTTGCCCCTCCCTTGATCCTATTTTTATTTAATTTTAATTTCAATTTTTTTAATCTTTTAATTACAACTTTCTTAATTATTGAGAAAAAAATTTAAAAATTTTATCCCACCTTTTTATTCATTTATTCATTCAAGTTTTCTTATCCTTTTTTAGATTTTATTATGCAAAGGACACAGCAATACTGCCATCCAATTTGAGGTCTCCCATCCAATTCAGGACCACAGCCGACTCTGCTTAGTTTCATTCAGTTTGTGTGTCAACACCACTCAGCCACCAGGCCTCACAGCCTAGTGAAGGAAGCAAACTACAGAAAAAATGCTCGTCTGCACTATGCGCTGGGGAGGAGGAATGCCCAGCGCCGGCCACAAGCCCCAAACACAGGCAGGAGGGCGCATGGGGAGGAAAATGCCTGGTGCCCTTGCCAGCAGACTCAACAAGCAGCCGACAAGGAGCACAGGCAGGGCACTCCAGCGACCCCAACGACAGCAGGCACCAGCCGCAGCCAGGCACATGCCCAACAGCACTATCACAGGGCGCCTGCAAACAAAGTGGTGACCCATTCCTTGCAGGCACCCCACACAATGGACAGGGCAGAGGGCAGGCTCAGGCACCGACCTGCCTAAGCAGAGCTGCCAGGCGCCCAAGTTCTGGCCACCCAAACCGCCCAAAGGAGGTGGGGGGGAGGTCGAGAGCTCAGCGGCTCCCACTGAGCGCAGCCGGCAGCCGCAAGCGCCCCGTCTCAGCCTGTGAGCGGGGAGTCTGAGTAGACCCTAGCACTAGCCCCAAGGCACACCAACCCCACCGGAGGCGAGGGCACACTAGCCGTGCACACGTGCCCAAAGAGGGGCCCAGCCGGACTGCTGCCCCTACAAGGCAGCCCCCGCAGCCCAGCCAAGAAGCCCAACCCGGGCACCACCGCCAACAGCCGCTCGCTGCCCATAGGTAAGCCAAGAGGGCGGGTGGGCAGTCAGGTGCCCACAGCCAAGTCCGCTGGGCTCGGGGCCACAGCAACGTGGCCTGAGTCGGGGAGCAGCACGAAGGAGTTTCTTCCCTGACCGCTGCCTGGTCCCAACTGCACTGGCTTCTTCGAGCAGCCTGCATGTGGCCCCAAACCAATTAGCCCCCAGTCAATCGGCTGCGAGGCTGGTCCCTCCTGTGCCTCGTGCAGGGGCAGGGCAAATGCCGGCGGTGCACTAATTCACGTGCCACCGGAATAGCTTTACGTTTACTTATATCTGCCATTTTCCTGCCCATTCTTCCAGTTTGGAGAGATCCTTCTGGAGCTCTTCATAATCTCTTCTGTTTTTCACCACTCAGAAAAGTTTGGTGTCATCTGCAAACTTGGTCACCTCGCTGCTTAGCCTTGTATCCAAGTCATTTATGAACACCTTGAAAAGCACCAGTTCCGAGACAGATCCTTGGGCAGAATGCTTGTCACCTCTGTCCACTGTGAAAATTCCTCATTGACACCCACTCTCTGTTTCCTGGTCCTCAACCAGTTCCTAATCCATGAAGTAACTCCCCTAGGACATCCTCCAGCCCTGAGACTTCCTGCCCGACGGCTGGGGAACTGCCTGCCTACTCATCCCCAGAAATCTCAACATGGTCTCTCTGCCTGCCTCTGCCTCTCCTGGTTGGCAACTAAGGCTTCAAGGGAGCAGATCCATTACTGAGACCCTGGAACTCCTGGCACCGAGGACACATCCACGACTTAGGCCCCAGACGCATACAGTCACGTGGCACTCAGTGCAACACACGGGATGGTCCCCACTCTGCTGCTGGCTGTCTGGCTGCATAGTTTTGTGCATTTGTTTAGGAATCCTTAGAAATCTTACCTTATGCTTATCTCCTCCAGATGCTCTGCCCTGGAGTTCACAGGCTCTGGTCCATGGGCAAGGAGCCCTTTAGCTCCCACCTCTGGCAGACCTCTGTGAGGGATATTTGCACCCAGCACACATGCTCCTCCTCCCCAGCGCTCCTAACAGCTGGTCTGCAATGGAGTCACTTCCGCCTTCTCCTGGAGTCACTTTTTCCTCAGAGTTTGGGCACAAAGCAGTACGGCGTGCTAGAGAAATCTTATTGCCCTATCATATATTATTAGGTTGCAATCCTACCCACACCTACCTGGGAGTAAGACCCATTGACCCTAATGGGACTTCCTTCTGAGTAGACATGCACAGGATTGGCTGACAGTCCTCAGCATGAACCTCTCTAGGCACAGCTTGTGAAAAGACAGGCTGTCCTGTAAGTGGTGACTTTATGTTCCTGCTGCCCCATAAAGTCCTTTGACACAGAACAGGAGAAAAGCAGGACATGATTTGCCAGGCTCAAGCACCAGGCAAGAAGAACAGCCCTTGATCTGGGAATAATCTCAGATTTTTAATGATCTCCTTCACCCCCCCTCTCCCCCTAAGGATCCAGCCACAGACCTACTGCATCAATCATCAAGCCCTCTTCCGTCCAGTGCATGGAAAAAAAAGTCAGGAAACTGCTTGCACTCACCCCAAATCTGATGCCAGACCTCGGCAGCAGCCTTGGAGGACCTTGCAATGGGCATACTTGCCACTCAGCTCCCAGGGGAAAAAAGATGGAGGACACTCAAGCACACGTTGTTCTCAGTCAGGCTTGTCCTCTCCTATGCCTAGCAGTGTCATATGTACCCCCTAGCGATGCCACTGGGCTGCCCATTAAGCACAAGAATCTAGTAGGGATTAGGTTGTGATCAATGTATGTTGTTAGAACAACATGCCCTATAGGTATTGCAATATTATTTTATGCGCGCATTTAGAACTCATTGCTAGCTTCTGTGAAAGGAAGAGAGATCTGTATAATACAATCATAGAGGTTCATGCATAAGGTAAGAACACTGGATCAGTCACAACTATACAGGGGCAAAATCATTGTTCGATTTCAAAGGAATGTGTAAAGATCAGGTGATATCTTCAGTTTCCATCCTCAGATGCAACTTTGTATTCAGAATAGACTTGAATGCAATCATAAGATCTTAAGAACCTAAGAAGAGCCTCACTGGATCAGGCCAAAGGCCTATCTAGTCCAGCTTCCTGTATCTCACAGAGGCCCACCAAATGCTTCAGGGAGCACACAAGACAACAGATTTTGTCAGACAGCAGAGCACAACAAGACAACACGAGACAAGAAGACAAATCATATAAGATTTGGGGGGAAAGATGCAACCCAGTAACCCCAAGCTGTGCATGTCTGATGTAAACTCAAAGCTGGAGTGAATCTTAGCATCATCCTGAAACCATAATGCATTCTGCTGACCCACCGCCGTTATCATATAACTGATCTCAGTAGCTGCAGGCCAGTCAGGCGGCATGTAAAGGCAGATGGGGTCATCTTATAAATAATAATAAAAATCAATCAATAAATGGCAAGTGGTGCTGGCTGCGTGGCAGTGGCCTTCTTGGATCCACCCAGCTCTGTGAAAGCATAGGGGGCAGGCTATGGGAGGAGGAGGGAGAGGGTTGGTGCATTTCACGGGAGGAACTGGGGACAGAGAAGTGGAGGAGGGTGGATCTGGCAGCAATAGCACAAGCCAGATTGTATTCCCTCCTTATAAATCTCCCTGCCCTTTTCTCTCCTGTATTGGGACCTACACAGGGAGAGAATTGCACACACTTTAGTGATGAGCCAAGCCTCCAAAAAGAGACAACAAGTGGATCTTCTAGCTTTGGATGAACCAGTGAAGGAAGTTTGGTGAGGATGCCTGAGACTGATCTTGAGTCTCCATTAAAAACGAGTTGGAAAAACAGACTCAACCCACACACGTGTGGAGCCTGGCAAAGAGGCCCCTGCTTATCATGGTCGTATTCTTCCAAGATTGCTCTAAATAATCTTGTCTGAAATCCAGAATTTGCTGTGTGTTCCTCCCATTTCCCTGATTCTTGAATCTGTAATGCTGTGATCAATGGATCCCAATCAGTGGTGTTCCTGGAGAGGGGGCAAAACACTAAGTTTTTTTCAGGAGCAGTGACACCTCTGTAAATCGCCCTCCCTGCCTTCAGAGCCAGTGCTGGCTGCAAAAGCCTTTGCTTTCAAAGCTGCAACTGGCTCTGAAGGCAGGGGGTGCTTTACACAGGCATCACGGCTCCTGAAAAAAAGTTTAGTGTTTTGCCCTCTCGCCAGGAACACCACTGATCCCAATGCTCTTTGCACCTCCATATTCTCTATCTCTGGGAATTATGCAACAGAACAACTGATTGAACTGCTCAGTTCACTTGCATCTCTTGCCTGAGGCCAGAACTGGGTGTCATGTGAATCACCTGGCCACTGCCAAAATCAACAGCCCTGTTCCTCCTCAGTCACTGCCCAGCAATGGAGAGTGCTAAACCTCAACAGCATCATAGTGCTGCTCCAAAAAGATACTTTGTTCTAAGGCAGAACAATTAACTTCATGGAACACTGTGTTTCATCTCAGGAGAATTTAGCATCCTGTCTTCTTACCCTACCCAATACCTGCTTCCCTGCTGAAAATGGATTGAAATTGCACACCTGCCTAGATGGACCTGTGACCTATAGACAGACCACAATTTCTGTCATGTTCTCCTTGGTAATCACAATGCTGATGTATAAGATGCTTCTACTTGCTTTATTTGCATTGATCTTCTGGGTGGTGGGTGGGTAATATAAAGGGCTGCAGACAGAAAAGAAGGTCATGGTAGAGTTGGGAGGAGGTGTCAGTGGGACATGCTTTACATACACAGAGTGATACGGAAAAACTGTACTTGCCTCGAAAATCTGGCGGCAGAGGGCTTTTGCAAACAGTGGAGGAAGAGAAACATGCATTGGCTGATTATGTAAAAGAGAGTCAGGAACAAGCACTGGTTGAAGTAAAGACTAGGAACTTACTAAAAGCTAAGCAAACGAAACAAGAGTATAAGAAAAATGCTATAAAAATAAGAACTGAAAACTGGCATAATAAACCGTTGAATGGCCAATATATGGAAAAGAGCAAAGACAAAATAGATATTGCAAAAACCTTGCAGTGGTTAACATCTGGAAGTTTAAAGAAAGAAACAGAATCACTAATATTAGTAACCCAAGAGCAGGCTGTTCGAACAAAGGCAGCAAAGGTCAGAACTGAAAAATCATCAAATGATGCAACTTGCAGATTGTGCAAAGAAGCCGAAAAAACAATTGATGCTGTAGCATTTTGGTGCTGCTTGAGGAGCAGCCTGAGATGCTGCGTTGGTGTGGCAGAAAAGCCATGGCAAGAATTAGACAACAGACACAGGTTTCAGAGAGGTTGAAAGTGCTGGAAGCAGGAGCAAGGATGAAATCAAGGGAGAAGTGAAGTGCTCCCTCCCAGCTCCTGACCCAGCCTTTTATTAAGTCTCAAAACACATGATATAAGATTACGTAGTTGGGAAATTTCCACAAGGATACTACTTTTCATACCGGCTGTCTACTAGCTAGTTCTAGCTTCACCGCAAACACATTCCTAGATAAGATTCTTCTTCCTAGCATTCTGCTGCTCACAGGCACAGAGTTCAATGACCCAACGTATTTTCAAGGGCAGTTGAGTGTGCCCAAACTGCGCAGGTGTGCCTGACTTGTCCTTGATGCCAAATATGCTAAGACATCTTACCTCAGTGCCTGGGCATATAATTCTACATCTCACCTTTTTTTTTTCTTTCTAAATTGCGCTATGGGATTACAAATTGCATGACTTGACAAAACAAAAAAAAACATTAAAACTTAATCAATTGATTAAAAAGAAAACATCATAACACAACATTTTGCTTCATTACTTAAATTGGCTAAAATACAATTGAAGGTTTCATATTTACATATCAAAACTTTTCAGAAAATAATAACACATCATTGAACTGGTTTTCATGGGTATACAAAGTTTGTTATGGCTATTGCTGCTGTAAAATGGGACCGTGCTAAGGTGTTTTTGTCCATTTGGTTATGCAGGAAAAATGTTTTTGCAAAACACAGGGGTTGTACGTCTGGAAGAGTTTTTTGGTTCTTTTTGCCATCAAAACAAGCAATTGCTTTTGAACTTTTAAATGTCAATGTTTTTTAAATCTTTCTGTGATGCTAAAAGTGGGACGGGTCTTTGGTTAGGCTTCCCTTTTGTCTTTTTCGGTTTTGAGTTTTGTTTTTGTAGCTGGGAATTTGGAAATTGGAAATTAGATTCTTTTCTTTTCAGGCCTTGGTTCTTCTGGCTGATTTTGTGCCGACATCAAGCGTTTCTGAAAAATTAAACACAATAATACAGCCTGCTCTAAATTCTTGGGGTTTGGGCGTGTCCCTTTTTTGGGCCTCACAATTGTCTAAACATATAGATTAGTTACTGAATTTTTTGGCTAAAAGGCAATACTGTGCCTTTTTGTGGGGAGTGCTTTTCTTTTCTGCAACTAATATTAAACAAACAATTACATTGTCACATATATTTCATTTAATAAAACAGGGAGGCTCTAGGCCTATGAAATTTCTCTAAAATATATATTGATCTTAATCAAACAAACAAACACATCATTGTCATATCCCTCATTTTAATTCTTTTAAAAAAATTGAAAGATACACTTTGTATGTATTAGTGGGGAAAAAACATAAAACAAATTTTTCTTATAATGTGGGGTGCTATCTTTAAAATACATATATTTCTCACTAGAAACTATTTTGTTTAATTTTATACATATATTATCCCTCTTATTTACATACTTTAACAGTGGTATTGTACTTTACTTCTGGCTTTCAACAGGCAACATAACTGTTACTAAAACTAACATGCTTTTGCCTTTGTGAAATCTTAAACTTTAAACTTTTTGATGTAATTAAACCACCACAATTAACTTAAAATATTACTATTTGCTAATCATTTATACATATACATTAAACTATAAAAGAACTAAATTGACTGGTATCTTTCTATACCAGATCTGAGGATCTGATATGGTTTTCTTTAGATGGTATTCTGAAGAGGTTTGCAAACCGAAAAATTTAAACTGTCAGAGCATTTTTTTTTCTTCTCTTCTGTGATTGTAAACACTGCAAAACTTTCACGGTTGTTTACAATTTCTTATCTATGTTTGGGAACACTGTGGTTTACTACTAAATTAAAACAAACTGCTGGTGACTTTCGGTTTGCTTTTAATATTTAAAAACATAACACTTAATAACTTATAACTTTAAATGCTATAATAACTGCTACTAATGGGTAAAATGGTTAATAACTACAGTTTTAAAAAATATGGAATGAGAGATACTATGAAGTTTAAAATCTATCATAGTAGCTTCAACTTATGGGGAAAAAGGTTTGGGAAATTTTTTATGGAAACTTACCAGACTTAAAATGGCTGGTGGTTGCTGTCTTAAAGGGTGTAGAATAAAAAACACTGAAAAAGATGGCTATGGTTTGCTTACACGTTTTATAGCTCATCATTGGTTGTTGGTGCTTTTTATAAAATTTTTCTACTAATGACTATAATTAGGATGCTTTTTTCATCTTTAATTAGAAAATGGAACTGTATTCTTAAGGGCACTGGACAAAACTAAAAGGTCAGTGCTGTTGCTGTTGTTGCAGCTTTTCTGAGCTTTTAAAATGATTGGCCTCACAGGCTATCCTGCATTTGGTGCTGGAATTAAAATTTAGGGGTTAGCCTTAAGGGCTTCCCACTATAAAATTTTTCTTAAGGTGATAGCTTGTTTACTATATTTTACAAGTCTTTGGCATATATTAGTGATGCCAAAAACTTTAAATGCAATCTGTACCTATAAAAGGCACAGAACGAAAAAAGTTTACTATTTTTTAAAGACTTGCTTATATTATTAGGACAGGCTTATAATTCTTGAGAATATTTGTCTGTGCTATTTGATTTAAAATTAAGGGCTTGCTCCATAATTAAATGGCTGCAAGGCTTGATTTACCTATTATTAACACAAGATGGGGTTATTTAACATCATAACATTTAAATTTGGATTTGGGAGGCCAAATTAACGGGGTTCCATGGGTTGAATTCGTTTATTTACTTCATGGAGATCATAAGAGTCTCCATTTTCTAAATTTCTTTTCTTATGACAAATATTGGTATATTCCATGGACTGATGAAAAGAACAATATGTTTGACTTATAATTGTTCTTAAATTAATGGGTGCAATGCCTCCAATTTTTCTTTAGACAGAGGCTATTGCTTCACCTAAACTGGGCTACCTGGTAGCCAGGTAAGTGGCAGGACATTGCCTGTGGAGTTGTGCCACATGGCAATTTATACTTTTTATTCTAATAAGATGAATACACAAGGAAGATTATGAATAGCTTAAGAGTTTCTTTTGTTCTGTTTGCAAAGCACCACGTTTAAAGGTGCTTCTCTCGGACTACTGAGGGCATTGTTTTTGTTGTTCTTGTGGAGGTCTAGTTTTGGCTTTGCTGTGTGTTACTCATGTTTACCTATGCTTGCTTACTGTGGAGTTCTTTTCTTACTAAATTGGTACAGGGGGGGAACAATACAAGCTAACAAAAAGGGTTTTTTAAAGAGCACCTGGAGGAACACAGATGAGTGCTTTTAATCTCTTGCTCTGTTGCTTGGGCTAAAAAGCACAGTTTCTGATAAGAGGACAGATATATTCCTGTTTATTTCCTCTAACTGCTGTAACCACTCTGCCTGCAGAGTGAAAGTTTGGATGGTAAATTAAACCTGTGACCTCTTAGAAGGAAACAAGGTGCTCAGCTTTATAAAAAGTGTGTAGCCGAAGGCTTGTACTATTTTTAATACTTACCTAAGTACTTATGCTTACCATTGGGATCTCGAAAGATGAATGAGCTCTTTAACCCTTGCTGGGCGTTGATAGGCGATTTTCTTGGCCCCACGGGCTGGGCGCCTGATGTAGCAGCACAGGATGCTGCTCTGGGGAGCACCCAAGGCTTTTTGGGGCCTTGGTGCTTGATGGGAGACACACAAGACTGTACCTTGTTGCCTGAGGGAGAGTGCTAAGGCAGAAGCACTCTGAGCGTTTAAAAGTTAGAACTGGAGCAAGTCAAGGCAATGAGTTCGGAGGCAGAGGACAGGCCGTTTGATCAAGACCACCTGACTCTACTGTACCTGGTCATTGCAGAAAGTTTCTGCCTGCTGCGCTAGATGTAGCAGTAATGCTACCTGGGAAGCAGCCCAAGACCCCGGAAGTCAAGGACTGCTTGATGTGGCGCAGAAGCCAGAGCAAGAAAGGGTCCCCATTTGCTGTGCTAGAAGTAGCAGCGAATGGGGAACAACAAAGAAAGTCAGGCTGCTAGAAATAAAAAAAAGCAAGGGTCTTTGTGCCAGGGTGCCAAGAGTCCCTGTGCCAGGATTAGAGGTCCCTGTTCGAGGCGCCAGATGTAGCATTTTGGTGCTACTTGAGGAGCAGCCTGAGATGCTGCGTTGGTGTGGCAGAAAAGCCATGGCAAGAATTAGACAACAGACACAGGTTTCAGAGAGGTTGAAAGTGCTGGAAGCAGGAGCAAGGATGAAATCAAGGGAGAAGTGAAGTGCTCCCTCCCAGCTCCTGACCCAGCCTTTTATTAAGTCTCAAAACACATGATATAAGATTACGTAGTTGGGAAATTTCCACAAGGATACTACTTTTCATACCGACTGTCTACTAGCTAGTTCTAGCTTCACCGCAAACACATTCCTAGATAAGATTCTTCTTCCTAGCATTCTGCTGCTCACAGGCACAGAGTTCAATGAACCAACATATTTTCAAGGGCAGTTGAGTGTGCCCAAACTGCGCAGGTGTGCCTGACTTGTCCTTGATGCCAAATATGCTAAGACATCTTACCTCAGTGCCTGGGCATATAATTCTACAGACCAAATACTAAGGGAGCAATCCTGGGTCATCCTTGGGCCAGCACAAGCCCCTTGCACTGGCCCAGAGGGTCGCAAACATGCCATAAAGTACATTTGTGCCTACTCAGGAGGAAGCCACAGCAGTGCATGGAGGCTGCATCCAGACTCCGCGGCAGCTTCCTGGAGGTAAGTTGTGTCAGCCGAGCTCAGCCAACACAGAGGTCTGGGGAGGGCAGGGAGGAGACAGGAGGGAGGCATTCTGGGGTGGGGGGAGGGCAGGTGTGTGGGGAGTGGGAGGTGGGGCTTGGATTCCGTTGTTATGCTGGATCCTAGCCCCCAAACCTGAGCAGCACGGAGTGGCTTCAAGCTGCTCCGCTCTCTTTGAACTTACACTCCCTCAGGAGGTGGCGCAAATACAAGCAGAGCCATTGAAGCTGCAGCTGCTTAGCCAGGGGTAAGGGAAGGAGTTTCCCTCTGCTCAGCTACCTCGGCTGAGCCGCTTCAGGGACCTTTCTTGCACTGCATACAGCACAGGCCTCCTGGCTTGCCTGTTCCAGCGCAAGATTGGATTGCGCTGTTACTTCCTGCAAAAAGATTGCATAGATTGATTATAAATTGAGACATAATACAGTGGCTCAAATGATCCATTGGGATATATGTAGAAATTACAACATCAAAACAGTTAATAACTATTGGGAGCATAAACCGGAAAAAGTGATAGAAAATGCAAAAGCAAAGATCTTGTGGGATTGTTGAATACAATGATAAAGTTTTGGCGCATAATACACCAGACATTACAGTAATAGAAAAAATGAAGTGACCATCATTAGCATAGCAATAGTTGGCGATAGTAGGATTAATGAAAAAGAGCATGAAAAAATCAGGAAATATCAGGATTTTAAAACTGAAATTATCATCATCATCATCATCAGTATTCATATACCACTTTTCAACGGAAAGTTCCAAACTTTCCAAATCCAAAGATTATGGCGCAGACCAGCAGTGGTCATCCCAATGGTGATTGGCACATTAGGTGCAGTGCCAAAAATGCTTGAATCATGTTTAAAGTAATTCTGCCAATGTTCAGATGCTATCGGTCAAAGTCGAAAGCTACCTTGCTTGGTTCAGCACACGTTATTTGCAAATATATGACAATGTCCTAGGCCCCTCGGTGGGGCTCGACTAGTAATTAACGCCAAGTCCAGCTAATTAACTGGCAGCTGTGTCATCAGAAATAATAATCATAATAATAATAATGGTGATGATGATGATGCTGGAGGGGAGGGGTTTGGCCCTGGGAGAATTTAAAGGATAACTTGAAAACTCTTTCCCAGCTCAGAAAATCACACCTTCGTTCCCATTTCCATGATATCACTCTCATCCCTAATAAACACAAGGGTTTTATTCTTGAAATACTTTCAAGAAATCATTCAAGAACCAGGCGGGTTCCCATGAATCTTTTGAGATACGGTGCCTGACATGATGCGCACACAGACACGAGACAGACACTGATGCTTTGGATGCCTGTTTATTACTCCATTTAAGCTATTTCAACACCAAACACTCCTTCAGGAAAGCATCAGAAGCAGAAGCATCAGAAGCAGAAGCATCTTCCAGTACGTTAAAAATTATGTGGTCTTACAATTTTACAGTAAATATGAGGCCCTATAATTACAAAGATCGGTTGTGCAGCAGGTAAATATTTCTCTTTTTGTATGATTTTGTCGAATTTCCTTTTTCTGATATGTATTGCATAGCTCAATATCCGCTGTTGCTTTTCCAAACGTTATTGTTTTAGCTGTGGAGGGAAAAGACAAGAGAACAGTGAAACTTTGCCAGTTGCCAGAGTCTCACCACAGTGGGGTAGGGTTCAAGAACCACAAGTTCAACTCTCTCTTGGGCATATGGGACAATCACGCACTTCTTGCTAGACCATTCAGTGTAGACCATACTGAGTACTGACTCAGGGGAACGAGGCTTTGTGTAATCCAAAGTCATGTTGAAAACCTTTTTTAAAAAAAAAACCTTTTGGTTTAAGGTCAGGAAATAGGGAGGTGCTTCTGATGTGATGGGTGTAGTTTCCATGTCATGCAATCAGTAAAGCCTTTCAAGTGTCTTGAATATTGTGCAGGCTTCACAGCTGCCCCCCCCCCATAGTCAGCACACACTCCATTGGCATTCCTGCATCAACAGGTAGAAGTAATTAGGTAGGACTGGGCTGTGAGCACCCTGGTAGAAATCGACTAGAGCAGGGGTGCCCAAATCCCAGCCCTGGGGCCACTTGTGGCCCTCGAGGTCTCTCAATGCGGCCCTCAGGAAGCCCCCAGTCTCCAATGAGCCTCTTGCCCTCCGGAGATTTGTTGGAGCCCACACTGTCCCGATGCAACTGCTTGACCTCTTGTATGAGCTGTTTGATGAGGGCTTCCTCCACTGCTTGCTGTTTCATGTCTCTGATGCAGTAGCAGCAGCAAAGGAAAGACCAGCCTTGCTTTGTGCAAGGCCTTTTATTGGCCTTGAGCTATTTCAAGACCTTCATTCATTCATATAAGTTCATCATTAATATATTCATTTATGTAAACTTATATAAATTTATTCAAATCTACTAGAGCAATGCCCAAAATCGTTTGTCACAAATGAGTAAGTAAGAAAATGTGCCATCAAAACCAATTTATACCCAAGCATAGCTAGACTGTAAGCCCAATGGGGCAAGAAACCATTTCTGCTGCTTCAAATTCTTTCCCCTTCAATTTTGAAAAGTAGACTCCTGGAGAGGTTTTATAACACTGGTTCCCAACCCCCATGGTCTGGGAACCGCAGGTGGTCCGTGAGACCCTGAGAAGTGGTCCATGAAGTCTCAGGAAAAAAAATCTGTTTTATTGCTTCCAGCAAGTAATCCCCCATGGACCACCTGAGAGGGTGGTCTGCTTTTGCTGACAGACAAAGCAGCAAACCACAAATCTTCTCTATTAATAATAAATCTCTAATAAATCCTTTCTAATTACAGACAGCCTGTGTTATCTGCAGGTTAGTACCTGCAGATTTCTTTCTCCTTGGTTCCCCAAATCTGTGGTGAGGGCCAACCTGGAGCCTCCAGAGGCTCTTCTGAAGCCTGCAGAGGCTATGTACCTCCACCTGTGGCCTCTGCAAGTTTCAGAAGAGCCACCGGGCCAATTGGTACTCAGCTCCAGTTGGGTTTGGGGTGGGGTGCTGGTTTCCTTAATCATGGGAGTTCCAGGAATGGTTAATGAGGACTGCCTGTATTACAAATTTGAATGCATTTGTGTGGGGGGGGGGGTAAGGCGAGGGTTGCATGTGGTCCATGACAATTCCAATTTTTGCCTCAGTGGTCCCTGGTCTTCTAAAGTTTGAGAACCACTATTTTAAAGGAGCATCTTGTGAATACTAAATCGACCTTTATTTCTATGGCAGTGGGGATTTTAAAAGTTTCAAAAATACTATACTTACTGTCTTTGGCTTTCAGCCAAACTAGTAACTGACAGACTTCAAAATCATGAACTGTTAGCTCTGATTTGTACAAATTACTCACATACTCATAGCATTTTCTTCCTGAGAGAGAGAGAGAGAGAGAGAGAGAGAGGATATGATCAGAGACCACTTCATTGTTCCATGCCGCCAGCGATAACCAAACTCAGTCCTTTCAATGCCCAGGCCAAGCATCAGCACCCACCAGCGCTGGCTGGTGCTGGGCTGCCACTGGGCAGGCACCCAAGCTCCACTGCATGGCGGTCGCACGGACCACTGAGCAGCGGAGAGGTGAGTGGGGGCATGGGGGAGGCAGGGCAGAGAGCAGGGAGGGAGTGGGGAGGGAGGAGCTCCACCAGATCCAGTGCCTTTGTGTTGGGCTCACCACCTGACATGAACGCTCTTCGTTCACCAACAGCATTTTCAACAGCTGTGAATCGAGTAGCCCCATTGCAGAGCTACTCCATTTACCCAGGGGAGCCACTGGCAGCTGCCTGAGGCACGCAGGAAGCAATGGCAGCCATTTTCAGAGCAGTTACAGCCCAATTCTATGCATGTCTACTCAGAAGTAAGTCCCATTAGAGTCAATGGGGTTTACTCCCAGGAAGGTGTGGATGATTGGGCTGTTTTAGTCAGTCAGTCAGTTAAAGCAGCGAGGTGGCCAAGTTCACTGATGGCACTAAAGGTGAGAGATCCTGGGGTGCTGCTGGGCAGCTCGATGCAATTGTCAACCCCGTGTGCGGACAGGGTGAGCGGATAGATGTCCTAACTGCAAAAGAGGACAAGGCACCCTAAATGTGCCCAAATGTAGGACGTCCAATATAAACGTAACACCTGACAAAATAAAAGCTAAAAATATTTGTTTATGGATTCCATGTGGATAATTTAAACACATTACTTATTAACACTATATTACTTCTATTACTTATGATTCAGTTTAAAACTATATTACATACACAAACCGTCCCTTGTTATCCGCTGCATTTCTGTTCCAGAACCCCTAGTGGTTAAACAAAATCCGTGGATAAAAAAACTGTAGAAAAATAGATTTAGGGCACAATCCTAACCAGGTCTACTCAGAGCTCAGTCCTATTTTGTTCAGTGGGGCTTACTCTCAGGAAAGCATGGTTAGGATTGCAGCCTTAAAGACCCACTTCCAGGTTTCTTGCCCCTCCATTGGAATAAGGTTGAGCCTCAACACCTGCAGGCGTTTGATTCTGGGACTCCCTGCTGATACCATAAAATATGTTAAATAAAAGCAGTTTGAAAAAATGAAAAAGTGCATCCCTTTACAATTGTGGTTTAAAAACAGAGACAGTCAGCAATTAGAAATGGAAAGAACCCCTTGCCTTTGCCTGGCTCAGCTGAAGAACGGAATGATTGCTGCATGCTTGGCTCTCCACAACAGTAAGAAAAGTAGTTTTTTAAACTGTGATTTGAAAGGGATGCATTTTTCCCCTTCTCCAGGGATCAGCACCTTCCTTCTCATATGCAGTGGACATTCGTGTTGAGTCCGTGTATAACAAGGTTGGACCTGTAATTTATTACATAGAACTTATTACAGGTCATGCCTCATTAACCACTGGGGTTCTGTTCTGGAACCTCCAGAAGATTAAAAAAAAGCAACCGTGAATACCAAATCAGTGAAAAAATAGCTTTAAAGACCCACCTCCAGGTTCCTTTCTCCTCCATTGTCGCCCCAGAATGCATTGGTATAGATGCTATACCTCATTCACCCACTGGATGGGATGAATTAAGGAATGTAGTGCCATAACCAATATATGGAAAAGGAATGTAGTGGAATGCAATTATAATTATTTAACAGCACAAAGGTAGGAAATTGGATTTAGATGCATTTTTCCTTGGTACAAGGCATTTAAAGTTGGACCTCAGTATCAGTGGTGAGTCAAATCAGTGGATACCAAATCAGTGGGTACTGAGGTCCCACCTTAATTACAAGAAGGCTATGCACTGCCTGCTCACAGGGAAAAGGAGGACATTTACAGCAGATAACCGCTTATAAGGTGGGAATTTTTTAGCGAAAAGTTTTTAAGCAAAAAATTCAGTGTATATTATTTCCTTGTCCTATCTGCGGGTCACTCAGGAGTTGGGGGGTAGAGATTTTCCCCAATTTCTTGCACTTTCCTCTTCTTTCAAATACAAGGGGAATGAACACACACACACGCACACCCCACCATCACTTAGCCCAGCTTCAGCTTATGAAAAATCTCCTTTTACACACCTCTTTTGTCCTGGAAGAAGGCAATGGGGGGGGGGCACGGGAAGGGGAATCAATGTAATTAGCAAGATGCCTTTTAAACAGGACAGGAAGCTTGCAAGAAAGGGAGACACAGACCATTTGCAAAGGATATCAAGGAATGAGAAAGGAAGGTGGAATGCAGCCTTCTCACCCCCTCCTCCCCAGGATAAGGATGGTAGTTAAGCCACACTATGGACAGAAGATGAGCCACCCTGCCAGGAATACGAAAGTAACAAAAGGTCAAGGTGTTTTTGTTGTTGTTTTTTGGGGGGAGGCATTATTAGGTCAAGTCAACAACATTTAGAAAGGCACAGGAAATAGTTGAGGTGTTGATAGGGGACTAAAAATCACCTGTACCAGAGCACCAGGTATGGGGAGGTAGACTGTTCGTGAACCTGGAGGTTCCTTTCCCAACATTAACAGCTGTGTACAGTGCCAGAAATGATTTACTGGATGGGAACCAGAGTCCGTCTAGCTCAGGGGTCGGCAACCTTAAACACTCAAAGAGCCATTTAGACCCATTTTCCGGGGGGGAAAAAACCTCGGGAGCCACAAAACCCTTTTGACATCTAAAATGAAAATAACACTGCATATATAGTTTTTGTTTGTTTTTTACCTTTCTGCTCTTATAGGTCCCATTTTTATAATGTAGCCCCCTCTTGTAGCTTTTAGTAAGTTTTGTCATACATTCTTGTCCTGTGTTTTCAGACACCTGGTCCTCTATGGTGCTTTGCCTGATTCCAAGGCCAATCTCTGCCTGGAGAATTATGCCCACATTAAGCAAATTAGCTCCCCTTCTTTTCCCCAACAAATGGTTCTGCCCTGCAGTCCTGCTAGACCCCACCTCCAGGGTAGCTCGCCTGTTCAACCTGCAGAGGTCCTCTCTCCTGCCAGCAGCCTCCCACCACTACAGCAGACCCTGGGTCATCAGCAGGTCTTGGGCACAGCAGCCACACTTCAAACTCCAGTGTCTCCAGCAGTCCATTAGTCACATAGTCAGTCAGAGTATCCAGGGCAGAGTCCAAAGTCAGTAAGCCAAGTCACAGTCCAAGGTCACATTCCAAAGAAAGTCAGTAAAATCAGTCAGAGTATCCAAGTCAAAGTCAGTAAGCCCAGTCAGTCTCCTCTCCAACCTGCACTCCTTCTACAACCCACACCCCCCTTTCTACTTCAGGAGCTTCTTATATCCCTGAGGGCCCTATTGCCTTCAAGTGACTGCAGCTGTGCAGCACACTCTGCTGGATGCCCAGGCCTTATCCTTAAAGGGGCCACTGTTGACACCACATCTACCTCCTCGCCAGATCT
Organism: Tiliqua scincoides; assembly: GCF_035046505.1. Classification (NCBI taxonomy): domain Eukaryota; kingdom Metazoa; phylum Chordata; class Lepidosauria; order Squamata; family Scincidae; genus Tiliqua; species Tiliqua scincoides. Next base: position 256,381,235 of record NC_089822.1, read on the forward strand.
TCCAGGATTCCAATACAAATGGCAGTTATGACATCTGCTTATCTTACATGGATACTAAAGAACTCCCCCCACCTTCCAGAGGCACCCTGCTGGAAGGAAAAAAGGACACAGACTCCAGAGGTGGGGAAGAGAAGAAGCCTGAGCTGGGGAAGAAGGTGGGGGGGCAGCCACAAGCCAGCTTCTGCCCTCCCTGCCTGCCTGCCCTCCCTCACTCAGGCTGCAACCCTCTCCACACTATCCTGGGAGTAAGCCCCATTGACTACAATGGGACTTCTGAGCAGACAAGTTGGTTGGAGCTCTCAGGTTGCAGTCCTCTCCACACTTTCCTGGGAGGAAGCCTCACTGACTACTTTTCAGTAGACCTGCATAGGAGGGGGCTGAGGCTGCAGCCCTCCACACCTTCCTGGGAGGAAGCCCCACTGACTACAGCGGGGCTTACTTGTGAGTAGACCTGCACAGGAGGGGGCTGAGGCTACAGCCCTCCACACCTTCCTGGGAGTAGCCCAGGGACTACAGCGGGGCTTGCTTGCAAACAGACCTGCCCAGAATGGGCTCCCACTCACCCATCCTTGTGCTTGGCCTTGGGCAGGCTCCAAGGCTGCTATCCCAGGCACCCTTTCCTGGGAGTAAGCCTCATCTGCCGTAATGGGGCTTACAAATGAGTAGACATGTATGGGAGCAGGCTCCAAGGCTGCCATCTCAGGCACCCTTTCCTGGGAGTAAGCCTCATCCACTGTAATGGCGCTTACAACTGAGTAGACACGCATAGGAGCAGGCTCCAAGGCTGCAATCCCAGGCACCCTTTCCTGGGAGTAAGCTTCATCTGCTGTAATGGGCTTACAACTGAGAAGACACACACAGGAGCAGGCTCCAAGGCTGCCAGCCCAGGCACCCTTTCCTGGGAGTAAGCTTCATCTGATGTAATGGGGCTTACAACTGAGTAGACACGCAAGGGAGCAGGCTCCAAGGCTGCATACCCAGGCACCCTTTCCTGGGAGTAAGCTTCATCTGCTGTAATGGGGCTTACTACTGAGTAGACACACAGGATGTCTCCTCCGCTGTGGAGGAAAAGCCTCCCCTTGCACTGAGTGGTGACCTGCTCAGGGAAAGGCAGGCTGCAAGGGCTGAGGAGGAGGGCATTCTGTTGGGGAAGGGAAAAACAGGGAGCTTAAGGCTGCAGAGCAGGCAAAATTGGGGCAGGTGGGGAAACCAAAGTGGGACAGGTGGGGGTGTAGGAAGAGGAGGGCAGTGAGCTCAGGGGGCAGAGGGAAGCAGCCTGCCCTCCCAACACAGGTGCCTCCTACCAACCCCTGGTCTAGCTCTTCCCTTCCACCTCTTTCTAAACCCCACCAGGGGAGAGTCAGTCTGTGGTCTGGCTGAAGAAAAAAGAGTCTTTCAGCTCCAAACGATGGACACCTATTGGACACTCAGCTCTCCTGGAGGTGTGCACTTCATGAGAGGCATGGCGTCCGTGCCCACTTTACTGCTGCAACTTTTGGTGGAGGCAAGAAGCCAGCATGACGCCCAAACTCTCCTTTTCATGCAAGCAAAAGGTAAGTGTTCCCCTAAGCAAATACAAAGGGCAGTTCCCTCAGTGACAAACAGTTCCTCAAAGGGAGCCTTTCCTGCTTATGTTTAACCCAAAGGAGAGTTTTATTCTGGGGAAGATTTCTCAATAGCAGCAGCTGCTCCTCATAGGTAGACCACCCCTGAACAAAGAGATTCCATTCCTGACTCAAGTTTTCTTTTCCCCAGTTCTTCTCTAGCCTTCTCTCAGGGAGCTCAGGGGGACTACATGGTTCTCCCCATTATCTTCACAATAACCTTGAGAGGTGACTGAGCAATCAAGACTGAAGCAATGACATCAGAACATAAGGAGAGCCCTGCTGAATTCAGGCAGTGAATCATCTAGTCCAGCATGACTGAAATCAATGCAGTTATTAAAGAAACATGTGCCTTTTGTAACGGACAATACAACTGGTGCTTTTTGTCTCATCACTATGCATTATTTTTCCATGAAAGAAGCTTTAATGGAGCAGACCAAACTCCTGGAAATTTCACGTAACTGGGGAAGTTTATTGCATAAATAAGAATGTCGGGCTCCATTTAACTCAAGGGCACACAACATGGTTGTGCTATGGTAGCTATGGTAAGCCTAGACAACTTAACGAAAAGACGAGGCATCACCTTGTCAACAAAGGTCCATATAGACTAGCTATGGTTTTGCCAGTAGTAATGTATGGCTGTGAGAACTGGACCATAAGGAGGGCTGAGCTTCGAAGCATACTTTTCAATTATGATGTTGGACAAGACTTTTGAGAGTCCCATGGACTGCAAGGAGATCAAATCAGTCAATCCTCCAGGAAATCAACCTGACTGTTCATTGGAAGGACAGATACTGAAGCTTCAAAACTTTGCCAAATACTTTGGGCAGGGGAGGATGGGATGGGGGAAGAACCAAGGTGGAAGGGGGGCAGGATTGGTGGAGCCCTGCTTCGCCAAATCTTGAACTCCATGTTGGACCAGAAAGCTTGACATAGAGTCTCTCGATTCTGCACCATGAATATAGCTCCATTGTGGGGTTTTGGCTTTCCCCAGGGGAGGGGATGAAAGTCCCCTTCCCCTGAGAAGACCTCTGGCTACTTCTCAGTACCCGCTGGATACAGCCGTAGCTGCTTTGTTGCCACTGCTGCAGTGGGTACCAGGAAGCTTGGGATTGGACTGTTAGTGCTCATTCTCTCCATTTTCCCTTGTTCAACCATCTCCCTGAAGGGTTCACCCACAGCAAGCTCAGTAGGAAGCACATCCAAAATGGTAAAGGACACATATATGAATACAAAAAGATAAATATTTGAATTTCCACTAGATCTTACATGGGGCTTGGCTTAGCTAAGACTATGCAATTATTAGTAACAATTTTCTGGAATAAGAATCCAATCACTTGAGAATAATATCCTGGAGAATCTCCATAAATGTCCCACTGTTTCCCAACCTCACTATGGCCCTCTATTCTGTGTATAGTCCTTTATATCCATCCAATACTCACCCCCCACACAGAAGGCCTGTGCAAATAAGGCAAGGAGAAGCAACTTGTACATCTGGATTTCAGCTGTGCGACTACCCAGGAGGACAAGGCAGAAGACTGGTCTGTCTCTAGGTCACAGGTATATCCAGGCAGGAGTGCAATTCCTATTTATTGTCTGCGGGGAACAGATATTGGGCAAGGAATCAGGGGAGGGTATCAGGTTGTCCTAGGAAGAGACCAAACGTTCCATAAAATTAATTCCCATGATGAAGGTCAAGCTTTCTTCTGGGAACAATGTGACGCCAATGACAATAGCTGTCTGCCTGTAAAATGCCTTTGCCAAGCAAAATGATTCTGACCTACTTTCCAGAGGACACTCTGAATGTCCATGAGAGCCACACAAGGAAAGTTGTGATTGACAGCTCTGAGCAGTCAGTGGGGAACCTACTGCTGAATGAAATCTTCTAGTGGGCGCTTTCTTGATCTCCTTTTCCAGTCACTGTGATTCTTGAGAACTATGGCAGTGGGAAACCATATAGGTGTGAATAGCTGTTTTCTCTCCCCTGTGTGAATTATCTCTTGGAGTAAATGTTTCCAGAAACTTTTGGGGTGTTCTTTAAATTTATAAATTCCTGCTCATTCCATTGTTCTCAAATTATCTTCTCAAAAATGCCTGTTTTGTGAGCACTAGAATCGTGATCACACCCCCCATGAGCTGAAGCATGAGTGAGGGAATGGTTAACACAGGGAAGAGGTGGGCCAGCCTCTGTGAGGGCGAACGAGAAGGAAGGAGGGTGAGTGAGCAATGGGGGAGTGTGGGTGCCACTGCGAGTAGCCACTGCCCCTGGAAGGGAGGGAGGGAGGACAAACCAGCCAGCCAGCCAGCAGAGTCGCATGAAGGCCACCACAGTGCCAGCACCTGCCTGCCCACAATAAACAGCCACGTGGGTGGGGGGTTGAATAGTTCAGAGGGGCAGCTTCCTGGAGCTTGGAAGCAGCAAAGGCAGGAAGTGCGGGCACATGGGGCCGTCATCCTTCATTCACTTTCCTCAGAGTAAGCCCCTTTGACTATTATGAGGCTTACTTCTGATTCTACATGCAGAGGATTGGGCAGCCAGCCAGCCAACCAACCAGCAGTGGTCCTGATCCAGGGATTGGGAGGGAGTCAGCCATAGACTGCGGTGGTAAGGGTGGATGGGTGAGGGAGGCTGCAATCCTAGCCTCACTTTCCTGGGAGCAAGCCCCTTTGATTATTATGGGGCTTACTTCTGAGTAGACACATGCGTAGGGTTGGCCTGCCAAGCTGGGCCTCCCTGGCCAGGTGAGCCTCTTCTGCTGCAGCTGCTGCATCCCCCCACTGGGGCTCCCTGCTCTTCTCAGTTTGACCAGTGGGCAGTACAGCCCCTTTGGCTCTGGTTGAAGAACAGTAAAGAATGGGAGGGGAGGGGAGGCAAGGAGGAGCAAGTCTGCCCACCAGAAATTCCCAAGCACGCGTCCTTCCAGAGCACCCCAAAGATAAGCCCCGGAAACCACATACCACATTGGCTTAGCACAGGAAGACTTTCCTCAGGCTCAGGGTTTCTCCCTGAGACATCTTCAGGGGGTCCACAAGAGCACAAGCAGGCTGCAATCTTACCCACACTTTCCTGGGAGTAAGCCCCATTGACTATTATGGACATGCGTAGACATGCGTAGGATTGAGCACTCAGCCTGCCAGCCAGTGCTGCCCCTGATCCAGTGATGGGGCGGAGCCAGCCAGCCAGCCAGAGACTGCAGAGGTAAGGGGGAGGGGCTGCTGTGCAGAGGATGCTGTTTTGTGCAAGGGGGAAATTGTGGTGGTATGCTCTCCACTGTTGGAATGGTGAATCTGTCTCTGAGCATGTGCAGAGTGCACTTTTGTCCAGTGACTGCAAAACACTTTGGGGCATATGTGTGGCACAGTGTTCTCATGCTCAGGCTGCCTGCCTGTGCTCAATTGGTGATTGCGGAGCTGAGATCTGGGGAGGAGGGTAGTCTCAGGAGGAGTGGAACAAAAGCTCTGTTGGATATGTATTTGGGGGAGCTGTTAGATGGAGGATGCTGTTTTGTGCATGGGGAAATGTGTTGGGGAATTTTCTGATCTGTTGGGGAATTTTGATGCAATAATAAATATTATAATTTTATTATTTATTAATTATTATTTAATTCTGTTAGGGAGGTGGCAAAATTTTATGTGCTCAGGGTGCCAAATGGTCTTCATATGCCACTGTTTGTGAGTGTGATTCACGTCTGTTTTTCTTGGGTTTGCTAGATTCTTCCCAGAACCCCAACTGGTCCATGGAGAGTTGAAGGGATTGTTAGGAGAGGAGTGCAGGAGCCACACTTAGGGTAGCAGTTAATTGATGTTATAAAACTTTATACAGTAAGGGGTATAATTGTTCTGAATAAAGCAGTGAGCTCTGCAGTCTTCCAATCTAAAATATCATCCAACTAACACTTGGCATCCATCCCAGCAATTCCCCATAAGCAGACGCACACTCTCACATACAAATCGAGTGGCCAATCTGATTCGATGATGGTCCAATTAAAAGGCCACACGCTGGCATTTCATTGCATCCTTGTTGCTTCTTTGTGACTTGGACCTTGCTTGCTCTCCTTATAGTCACTTTTGATGTCAATTGAGGAAAACTGTTCCTCCCTCTCTACTTTTGGTAGTAATTCCTCTGACTGTCCTCATGCTCATCCCCTTATCCAGCTGGCTCCCACCCAGTGCCTAATCTTGCAAAGACTTGTCCAGAGACAGGGTTCTTGTGTGTCAGCACCCCCATATTCAAAGACATCTCAGCGCCAGCACTTTACAAAGCAACTTCTTTGTTGCTTTGCAACAAAGCAGTTTCTTCTTTTATATTGTTTTGAGGTCAGGTCATTGTGTTCCAAGCTGTCATCCTTTCAAGAACACACGGCTCTCATGCACTTTCACTCCAGCAGCCTTTGGAAAGCAAATCCAGCATAATCGGTTTTCACTCTTTCCGTCTCCAGACTTATGTCTAAATCAGTCAATGCTTTAATGCTAGGGTTCCCAACCCGTGGTCTGCGGACCACTGGTGGTCTGCAGTTCCCTCCCAGGTGGTCCGCGACCTCTCTGGTGAAAAAAGAAAAAAACAAATGCCCTTCCAGGCAGAAAAAAAGCCTCTGCAGCACCAAGAGCCAATCAGAGCAGCTCAGAGCCAATCAGAGCATAGCCTTTCTCCATCTCCTGCCTCCCCCTCCCTTCCCTCCTTGTTTGTGAGTGCGCAGACAAGCGGAAAAGTGAAGCGCAGGCACCTTGTAAGGTGAAAAAGAGAGCGACTAAGATGATTACTATATCCTAAGCTTCTTATCCCAGCCCTAACCTAACACCCTATGTTTGCAATATAAAAATAAAAAGTCCATGTAATATAAATATACATTTATTGGAACTCAAATGTCCGGCACACAAAAGGAATGGATGCAAATGTCCAGAACCAGGAGAAATCTGACCAGGGCACGTTTGTCCAGGATGCAATGGTCCTGTCACATCGCTGACCTGTATCAGTGATTGAGCAGAGTCTAAAAGAGGGACACATTGATGGGGTTGCCAACCATCTCCTCCCAGCAGGGCTATTGTGCCATTGCAAGTGGTCCAACAGACAGCCAGATAACATTGTGCCAGGGATGTCAGGCTGCTCCGGTTGAGTTCAAGCCTGCCATGGAATTTGGAAAGCCACGAGGGCCTGATGAGTAAGGGCCAAATCCTATCCAATGTTCCAGCCCTGGTGTAGCAGTGGCAATAGGGTGTGTGCTATAACCTGTGGTGGGAGGGTAGATTCGGAAGCCTCCACAAGGTAAGGGAATATTTGTTCCCTTGCCTTGGGGCTGCATTGCAGCTGCACCAGCACTGGAAAGTTGGATAGGATTGGGCCCTGAGAGCCAATCCTGAGCTTGGCACACTGGCAATAGGGTGTGTGCTATAACCTGTGGTGGGAGGGTAGATTCGGAAGCCTCCACAAGGTAAGGGAATATTTGTTCCCTTGCCTTGGGGCTGCATTGCAGCTGCACCGGCACTGGAAAGTTGGATAGGATTGGGCCCTGAGAGCCAATCCTGAGCTTGGCGCACTGGCTTACTGCCGGCATGCACTGTAGCAAATGTGCTATAAGGCACATTTGTGGGCCCTACTGCCAGGTGAGCATCGGTGATATCCCAGCGCTGGCCGGCGCTGGGCTACCGCTGGGGGGGCACCCAACCTCCACCACTCTGTGGTTGCACGGACCACCAAGCAGCAGAGAGGGGGGGTGGGAGGAGGCGGGGAGGAGGCATTCCAGGGGGGTGAGCAAAAGGCGGACAGAGGGCGGGGAAGAGGCATTACGGGGAGGCAGTGAGAAGGTGGGGAGGAAGTGTGCCAGGGGAGGGAGCGGGAAGGGAGGGAGGAGGGACTGGTGGAGCAACGCTCCACTGGATCCAAAGCCTCCATATTGAGCTCACCGCCTGACTCAGAGGCACTTGATTCATCACTGACCTTTTGGTTGGCCGTGAATCAAGTAAGAACATAAGAACATAAGAACAGCCCCACTGGATCAGGCCATAGGCCCATCTAGTCCAGCTTCCTGTATCTCACAGCGGCCCACCAAATGCCCCAGGGAGCACACCAGATAACAAGAGACCTCGTCCTGGTGCTCTCCCCTACATCTGGCATTCTGACTTAACCCATTCCTAAAATCAGGAGGTTGCGCATACACATCATGTCTTGTACCCCATAATGGATTTTTCCTCCAGAAACTCGTCCAATCCACTTTTAAAGGCGTCTAGGCTAGACGCCAGCACCACATCCTGTGGCAAGGAGTTCCACAGACTGACCACGCGCTGAGTAAAGAAATATTTTCTTTTGTCTGTCCTAACCCGCCCAACACTCAATTTTAGTGGATGTCCCCTGGTTCTGGTATTATGTGAGAGTGTAAAGAGCATCTCCCTATCCACTCTGTCCATCCCCTGCATAATTTTGTATGTCTCAATCATGTCCCCCCTCAAGCGTCTCTTTTCTAGGCTGAAGAGGCCCAAACGCCGTAGCCGTTCCTCATAAGGAAGGTGCCCCAGCCCCGTAATCAGCTTAGTCGCTCTCTTTTGCACCTTCTCCATTTCCACTATGTCTTTTTTGAGATGCGGCGACCAGAACTGGACACAATACTCCAGGTGTGGCCTTACCATCGATTTGTACAACGGCATTATAATATTAGCCGTTTTGTCCTCAATACCCTTCCTAATGATCCCAAGCATAGAATTGGCCTTCTTCACTGCCGCCGCACATTGGGTCGACACTTTCATCGACCTGTCCACCACCACCCCAAGATCTCTCTCCTGATCTGTCACAGACAGCTCAGAACCCATTAGCCTATATGTGAAGTTTTGATTTTTTGCCCCAATGTGCATGACTTTACACTTACTGACATTGAAGCGCATCTGCCATTTTGCTGCCCATTCTGCCAGTCTGGAGAGATCCTTCTGGAGCTCCTCACAATCACTTCTGGTCTTTACCACTCGGAAAAGTTTGGTGTCGTCTGCAAACTTAGCCACTTCACTGCTCAACCCTGTCTCCAGGTCATTTATGAAGAGGTTGAAAAGCACCGGTCCCAGGACAGATCCTTGGGGCACACCGCTTTTCACCTCTCTCCATTGTGAAAATTGCCCATTGACACCCACTCTCTGCTTCCTGGCCTCCAACCAGTTCTCAATCCACGAGAGGACCTGTCCTCTAATTCCCTGACTGTGGAGTTTTTTCAGTAGCCTTTGGTGAGGGACCGTGTCAAACGCCTTCTGAAAGTCCAGATATATAATGTCCACGGGTTCTCCCGCATCCACATGCCTGTTGACCTTTTCAAAGAATTCTATAAGGTTCGTGAGGCAAGACTTACCCTTACAGAAGCCATGCTGACTCTCCCTCAGCAAGGCCTGTTCGTCTATGTGTTTTGAGATCCTATCTTTGATGAGGCATTCCACCATCTTACCCGGTATGGATGTTAGGCTGACCGGCCTATAGTTTCCCGGGTCCCCCCTCTTTCCCTTTTTAAAAATAGGCGTGACATTTGCTATCCTCCAATCTTCTGGTACCGTGGCCGTTTTGAGGGACAAGTTGCATACCTTAGTCAAGAGATCTGCAACTTCATTCTTCAATTCCTTAATAACCCTTGGGTGTATGCCATCAGGGCCCGGTGACTTATTGATCTTTAATTTATCAATGAGGTCTGAAACATCTTCTCTTTTAACCTCTATCTGACTTAACTCCTTGGTCAGGAGGGGCCGTTCGGGCAGCGGTATCTGCCCGAGGTCTTCTGCCGTGAAGACAGATGCAAAGAACTCATTTAATTTCTCTGCCATCTCTAAGTCTCCTTTTATCTCCCCTTTCCCTCCCTCACCATCCAGAGGGCCAACCGCTTCTCTGGCGGGTTTCCTGCTTCTAACATATTTGAAGAAGCTTTTATTATTCCCCTTAATGTTGCTGGCCATGCGTTCCTCATAGTCTCGCTTGGCCTCCCCTATCACCTTCTTACATTTCTTTTGCCACAGTTTATGTTCCTTTTTATTCTCTTCATTAGGGCAAGACTTCCATTTACGGAAGGAAGCTTCCTTGCCCTTCACAGCCTCTCTAACTTGGCTGGTTAGCCATGCGGGCACTCTCCTGGATTTAGTGGAACCCTTCTTTCTTTGCGGTATACACCTCTGCTGGGCCTCTATTACTGTTGTTTTAAGCAGCCTCCATGCACTCTGGAGAGACTGGACTCTTTTTACCCTCCCTTTCAACCTCCTTCTAACCAGCCTCCTCATTTGAGGGAAGTCCGCCCGTCGGAAGTCAAGGGTTTTTGTTAGAGATTTGCCTGGTATTCTTCCCCCAACGTGCACGTCAAAACGGATCGCAGCATGATCACTGTTCCCCAATGGCTCAGTAACGTTTACATCTCTAACCAGGTCCTGCGTACCGCACAAAATTAAATCCAGAGTCACCTGTCCTCTGGTGGGCTCCTTGACTAGCTGATCTAAGCCACAGTCATTTAGCACGTCAAGAAATCCGGTTTCCTTATCGTGTCCAGAACACAAATTGACCCAGTCAATATGAGGATAATTGAAGTCCCCCATGATTACAACCCTGTCCTTCCTTGTCACCTCCCTGATCTGTTTCCTCATTTCAAGGTCCCCATCAGATTTCTGGTCTGGAGGACGATAGCACGCCCCCAGTATTACATCGCTGCACAAGCCTGGTAATTTAACCCACAGAGATTCTACGGTGGAGTCGGACCCACCTTCAATCTCTACTTTGCTGGATTCTATCCCTTCCTTAACATAAAGGGCCACCCCACCTCCAACACGCCCCTGCCTGTCCCTCCTGTAGAGTTTATAGCCCGGGATTGCGGTATCCCACTGATTCTCCGCATTCCACCAGGTTTCCGTTATGCCCACTATGTCAATATTTTCCCTTGTCACCAGACATTCCAGTTCTCCCACCTTTGCTCGTAGACTTCGGGCATTCGCATAAAAGCATTTATACACGGAATGCCCCAGGATGGGCTGCTTATTCGCTCCTTTGTCCCCGCATCCTCTCATTGTGCCAAACCGTCTATCACATCCCATCACCCTACCTTTCCCAATTTCTTCTCCTACCCTGCCTTTGTCTTGTTGTTCTCTAACCTCCCCATCCTCATCCCATAGGGATGAGGAGTCCCGAACCGGATGCCCCTCGGCTCCTGTCGGCCTTCCCCCAGGGATCAGTTTAAAAGCTGCTCTGCCACCTTTTTAATGTTATGCGCCAGCAGTCTGGTTCCATTCTGGTTCAAATGGAGCCCGTCCCTCTTGTACAGGCCCCGCTTGTCCCAAAACGTTCCCCAGTGCCTAACGAATCTAAACCCCTCCTCCCTACACCACCGTCTCATCCACGCATTGAGACCCCTGATCTCCGCCTGCCTAGCTGGCCCTGCGCGTGGAACAGGTAGCACTTCAGAGAACGCTACCTTTGAGGTCCTGGCTTTCAGCTTCCTGCCTAAAAGCCTAAATTTGGCCTCCAGGACCTCCCAGCTACACTTGCCCACGTCGTTGGTGCCGACATGCACCACAGCCGCTACCTCTCCCCCAGCACTGTCTACTAGCCTGTCTAGACGAGAAGTGATGTCCGCAACCTTCGCACCAGGCAGGCAAGTCACCATGCGGTCCTCACATCCGTCGCAAACCCCCCTCTCTATGTTTCTAATAATCGAATCCCCCACTACAAGAAGCCCCCGACCCCCCTCCCGCCGAGGAGTATCCCGAGTGCGCTCGGATACGGGCCCATCCCCTGGAGAAGGGATCCCCCCTAGGGGATTGTTTCCCTCCTCTCCAGGATGACGTCCTCCAGTCCCGAGACTTCCCACCCGGGCAGCCGAGGAGCTGCACGCCTGAGGTTGGGACGAAGCCTGATCGTCCCCGGAAGTCTCCCCACGGTCCTCCTCTGGCTGCCTGCGCTTCTCCAGGTCGGCCACCAAGGCTTCAAGGGAGCGGACGCGTTCCCTGAGAGCCTGGAGCTCCTTGCACCGAGGACACACCCATGACTTATGCCCCAGAGGCATATAATCATACATGTGGCACTCGATGCAGAACACTGGATAGCCCCCACCCTGCTGCTGGCTGTCTGACTGCATAGCTTTTTTGTTATTGTTTTGTTGTTTTATTTAGGGGTCCTTTTAAAAACCGTACACTGGATAGCAGCCCTCTTCTCAAGGGAAGAGGAAAGGCAGTGTCTGGGGCCCTGGCCTCCTCGCCCTGCTGCTGAACTCGCCCAGATGCTAAACTCTTGTGCCTTACCTGGCACTTAGTTCCCAGAGGCACTTGGTTCCCAGAGGCCACACGCGTCTGCATTGTGGGGCTACCCTGTTTATCTGGGGGCAGGGGACGTAAGTCCCCTTCTCCAGAGGAGCTGCCAGTGGCTGCCCAAAGCACACAAGGGGTGGCAGCAGCCATTTTCAGCACCACCACAGCCCTGCACCCTGGACAGCTCAGGATTAGGCTCTAAGTCAGCAGCCTTGCCAAGCAGCAGGGCTCACACTGGTCACTACAGGCAGGCAGGCAGGCAGGCAAGAGACCTCCCTTGGGGACTGCACATTGACCTTGCCTGTGGGCCAGGGACCTATGGCGAGAAAGGAGGAACACAGAGAGAGTAACAAGGAATTGGCAACTGTAGCAGTCACACCAGTTCAGTGAATTAAGATGCATGTTCAGTGTCTGAGAGGGAATCCAGAGCTACCAGACTGTACATGCAGTTCTACCGTCTTGGAAGCAAGAGCATCATGCCTTGGAACAACACCTTTCCCAGGGGGCATAGATGCACATTGTACTGGAACACCTGAAACCTGACGTTTGTGCCCGCATGTTTTGTGGGAAAGAAAAATGAATGATGATAATGTTTGTCCAGCAGTAGCAATAGTTAGCCTCTGAGGCATTCATTAAGGGAGATCAGACACTCCTTGTTCTTAGCTGTGCCAAAAGGCAGGCATGGTTAGGCGACACAGGTAGGCTCTAAGGGGCTTGCAAGGGACTTGGTGCAAGGGACTTGTGCCGGCCGAGAGCTTCCTTAGGATTGCCTAAGGCACCTTAGGATTGCCCTCTAAGGTTTTCTCTGAACCGAGAAAGCTTGGAAACTGTGGAGATATGGTAATCAGTACAACAAAGAGTCTTACAGTATAGAGTCATCAAATCATAGAATTCTGAATTTGAAAGGGACCTTGAAGATCATGGCAACCTAAACAACTCCCTGGCACAGGCATCTCTATTAACTTAAAATTCCTTCCCTGTGGTTTCAACCCATCTGTTCTATTTCTGCCCTCAGAAACCACAGAATATAATTCCCCCCCCCACACTTCCACAGGAAGATACACAGAATCTGATTCAGCCCTTGATACTTGAAGATGGCTTTCCTGTCTCCCTGCAGTCTTCTGTTCTCCACACCAAACATACCAAGCTCTGTTAACTCTTCCTCACAGGACTTGGTTTCCAGCCCCCCCCCCCCACTATCTTACTTGTTTTCTTCTGAACCTGCTACAGCTTATCAATTCCTTCTTAAAACATGATACCCAAAGTTGGATGGAGTATTCCAAGTGAGGTCTGGGCAGTGAGGGATGGAGTGGAATGATTGCTTCTCCTGATCTGGACCTCCCTCTGCTGCTGCAACACAGCAATGCATGAGCCTTTTTGGCAACTGCATTACACTGTCGGCTCATGTGCGGATTGTGGTCCACTCATCACCTACAGCCTGTTTAAATAATAATAATAATAATAATAATAATAATAATAATAATACAGATAATTCTATACCACCTTTCTTGGTCCTCAGATTTCTCCTTAGACTTTATTCAAGGTGGTTTACATAGGCAGGCAATTTTTAAATCCCCGTAGGGATTTTTACAATTTGAAAGAAGGTTTCTATCTTTCAAGAAACCACAACATTCAGGTGTTTCTTTCTTGATCTGGCCACACATTCTGGCCTCCATCCTCCCACGCTCAGAGCAGATGGAATAGCTTGGCTCAGCTTGTCAGCTGCTTCAAGGTCGCACGGTGCCGGTGGCCTCGAACTGGCGACCTGCGGATGTTATCTTCAGGCGAATGGAGGCTCAACCCTCTAGACCAGACCTCCTGCCCCTGTAGCCTTCCTCCTGTATCAGGGGGTACAAAGTTTCTTTCAGGCCCCTTCCCACATCTTTTTGAGATGTGGCGACCAGAACTGGACACAATACTCCAGGTGTGGCCTTACCATCGATTTGATCATTATAATATTAGCTGTTTTGATCTCAATACCTTTTCTAATGATCCCAAGCATAGAATTGGCCTTTACTGCCACAGCACACTGGGTCGACACTTTCATCGACCTGTCCACCACCATCCCATGATCTCTCTCCAGATCTGTCACAGACAGCTCAGAACCCATCAGCCTATATGTAAAGTTTTGATTTTTTGCCCCAGTGTGCATGACCTTATGCTGCACATTGACGTTGCCTGTGGGACAAAGACCTATGGCGAGAAAGGAGGATCACAGAGAGAATAACAAGGAATTGGCAACTCAGCAGTCACACCAGTTCAGTGAATTAAGATGCATGTTCAGTGTCTGAGAGGGAATCCAGAGCTACCAGACTGTACATGCAGTTCTACCGTTTTGGAAGCAAGAGCATCATGCCTTGGAACAACACCTTTCCCAGGGGGCATAGATGCACATTGTACTGGAACACCTGAAACCTGACGTTTGTGCCCGCATGTTTTGTGGGAAAGAAAAATGAATGATGATAATGTTTGGCCAGCAGTAGCAATAGTTAGCCTCTGAGGCATTCATTAAGGGAGATCAGACACTCCTTGTTCTTAGCTGTGCCAAAAGGCAGGCATGGTTAGGCGACACAGGTAGGCTCTAAGGGGCTTGCAAGGGACTTGGTGCAAGGGACTTGTGCCGGCCGAGAGCTTCCTTAGGATTGCCCTCTAAGGCACCATGAACCGCGAAAGCTTGGAAACTTTGGAGGTATAGTAATCAACACAACAAAGAGTCTTACAGTATAGAGTCATCATAGAATTCTGAATTTGAAAGGGACCTTGAAGGTCATACAACCTAAACCCCTCCCTGGCACAGGCTTAAATTGTTAGCTTAAATTTCCTTCCCTGTGTTTTCAACCCATCTGTTCTATTTCTGCCCTCAGAAACCACAGAATATAATTCTCCCCCCCCCCCCCACACACACTTCCACAGGAAGATACACAGAATCTGATTCAGTCCTTGATACTTGAAGATGGCTGTCCTGTCTCCCTGCAGTCTTCTCCACACCAAACATACCAAGCTCTGTTAACTGTTCCTCACAGGACTTGGTTTCCAGACTGCCCCCCCCCCACTATCTTACTTGCTCTCTTCTGAACCTGCTACAGCTTATCAATTCCTTCTTAAAACATGGTACCCAAAGCTGGATGGAGTATTCCAAGTGAGGTCTGGGCAGTGAGGGATAGAGTGGAATGATTGCTTCTCCCGATCTGGACCTCCCTCTGCTACTGCAACCCAGCAATGCACGAGCCTTTTTGGCAACTGCATTACACTGTTGGCTCATGTGCGGATTGTGTCCACTCATCACCTGCAGCCTGTTTAAAGGATTCAGAATTCTCCAAGAGGAGTTTTCTCAGGGGGTGCAAAGTTTCTTTTGGGCCCCTTCCCAAAGCGGGGGAAGGGTGGTGGTGTGGTGGGCAGAACAGGAGGGGTAAAACAGGGTGGGGAGGGTGGCAACAGTCTGAAGAGTCTTGGAGCCCAGGTCTACCATGCTTTCCGATGCAGAGCCCAGGTCTACTTGCCCGTGCAGCACTGGCAGCTAGAGAGAGTAGTACAGAAAAACAAACCCACTCCTAAGATGCTGTAAAATATTGATCATTGCAGAAAATTAGCATCATTGTGTTTAGGCTCCCACTGGAATTGACAGTGTCCTGCATGCACCAAAACCTGCTTCTGCAGAGCTGTGTCCCTGGGCTCCTATATACTGTGGTTAGCAGATGCATGAGCCAAAGTGCGACTGTAGCAGGCCAGTTTCCTCTTAGATTTGACACTATGCTCAGGAGTGTCAGGTATGTGTTCCTGGTTCGGTTCATGTGGTTTGCAAAGCAGCCACTGCCACACACCCATGGTAGCACTTTCAGCATCTGGCGTGGACAGTGAGTCCAGGTAAGATAGGAAAAGGCAAGATCCCAGGAAATTTCTTGGTCCCCTCCTTTGGTTCTTGGACCCCTTTTTCACCCTGGTCTGGGTACAAATGACCCCCTTTACCCCCCTCATGGGTCCTTTCTGGGAGAGACACAGGCAACTAACCACTAAGCTGAGTCTCACAAGATGGATTAATCCTGAGAATACCTCTAATAAATAAACCTGCTGGGAAGTTGATGGGGCGACATGATTGAGACGTACAAAATTATGCAGGGGATGGATAGATAGAGAGATACTCTTTTCCCTCTCACATAACATCAGAACCAGGGGACATTTACTAAAATTGGGAGAGTTAGGACAGGGAAAAGAAAATATTTGCTTACCCAGCATGTAATTAGTCTGTGGAACCCCTTGCCACAGGTAGTAGTAATGGCATCTGGCTTAAATGCCTTTAAAAGGGGATTGGACAAATTTCTGGAGAAAAAGTGCATTACGGGTTACAAGTCATCGTAGGTATGTGCAAGCTTCTGATTTCAGAAGCAGGCAACCAAATGATTACTGGGCTGGGGCACCTCCCGTACGAGGAAAGGCTACAGTCTAGAAAAGAGGTGCCTGAGGGGGAACATGATTGAGACATACAAAATATTACTTTACCCAGTGTGTAGTTAGCCTGTGGAACTCCTTGCCACAGGAAGCAGAGATGGCATCTGGCCCAGATGCCTTTAAGAGAGGATTGGACAAATTCCTGGAGGTCATGGAATGACCTCCTGGGGAGAAAGAGGAAGCTGTCCCAATAGTTGCACACATATATATAAGACAGAAAAATGGATGCTCTTAAATAAAGGAGAAACATTTACGTATGCTGGAAATATTTATTTTGTAACTCTGGTGTATTTCATATAAACATTCATATAATATTCATATATATTTCATATAATATTCATGTAGGTGCCTCAGAGAAGTACACAGCATTCCTCTACATCATGCAAGGCAGTAAGATAAATGGGTGTGGATGAAGAAGGTTAATGAGTGTGTGCTATTGGAATTAGCAAGAAGTGTAGCTTTGCTCTTTTTAACAGGATCAGAGTGAAACCAAAGGGCTTTGTCACACTGGATTACTTGTATTTATTATTTATTTAAAACAGTATTTCTCAAACTGTGGGTTGGGACCCACTAGGTGGGCCACGAGCCATTTTCAGGTAGATCCCCATTCACTTCAAACTGTATTTTATTTTAGGTACAATAGACTTGATGCTACCAGTTTATGTGGCTTCATGTGGGGAAGTCTTACAGATTTGTGCCACAACTGAAATATGGAGACAGCAATTAAGTGGAAAATCCTGAGAGGCAAGGAAAGCAAATTTAAGGCACCCAGTTGGTGATACAGCAAAGCAGGACATCACTGCAATACCATGCAGAAGAATGTCCTCGGAATCAGATGTCATCTTTAGCTTTTTATCATCAGATGCTCTTTCGTGTTGAGATCTGGCCTCAGATCAGGTCTCAAGATAATGATGTAGCATTTGGGAACAAACATGCAACTCAGTGACCCTAAACTGGAAGCCAAGATGGAGAGGACCTGCACAGCAACCATGTATTTGTGCTCAGGTAGGTGGGCACAAAGGACACCCAGACACTGCAGAAGACCAGCATGAAGGTGATCAACTTGGTTTCATTGAAAGCTCCGGGCAGCTTGTGATGGGGGGCCAAGGGGGTTGCCGGCCTCAGGTGCCACGATGGGGGGGGTGACAAGCTGCCCCTTGGCTCCCCAATGCGGTGGCTGCAGCGCACAGGCTCCAGCTGCAGGCGTGCCACTTCTGAGAGCAGCTGCAGCCTGCTGCCAAGCTCCCAGGTGGAGCAGCAGTGCCCACCCTCTTTCTTGGGGGGGGAAGCTGGAGGCACGGAGGCAGAGCCGCACAGAGGCCACCAGTTTGTCTGGTGGCAGCGGCGGCACACCCCCCCCAAAGCAGGCTGCAGCATGAGTGGGGAGAACAGGTAATGTGTGGAGGGGGTGGGCCAGCCTCTGTGAGAGTGAATGGGAAGGAAGGATGATGAGTGAGCAATGGGGGAGTGTGGGTGCCCCGGTGAATAGAGGCTGCCCCTGGGAGAGAGGGAGGCAGGATAAGCCAGCCAGCCAGCCAGCAGAACTGCGTGAAGGCCACCACAGAGCCAGCACCCACAACAAACAGCCACGTGGGTGGGGGGGTTGAGTAGTTTGGAGCGGCAGCTTCCTGGAGTTTGGAAGCAGCAAAAACAGGAGGTGTAGTGTATAGCCAGTGACCTGACAAGCTTGTACCTCCCATGTTGAATCTCCATCTGTTTATCTGGGGGCATGTGGCGAGGGACCGGTGTAACCTCTATCTTGCCATCTCTTTCTTCAGTGAGTGCACACAGGTTGAGGAAAAGAGGTCTGGTAGCCTTCGCAGCCAAGTTGCCTCCACCATTTGTCTCAGTTCAGAGGAGCACAGGCAGGAGCCGTATTTAGGTCTGAACCAGCATTGGTTGGAAGTTAGGTCCATGTAGCTCTGGACTTGCTTGAGCTTGTCCAGTGGATGTGTTGGTTGGAGTTAGCTGCACTGACCCTGCTTTGGGAGCTCACTGCAGATGATAATGGTAAAGCCCTCATGATTTCTGAGTATAAAGCAGAAAAGAAAAGTTAGCAAAGCAAAACACATACTCAAGGGGTCAATGTGGTTTCTTAAGCAGTGTATTTCAGGGTACACTTTCTCTGCGTTGGAACACATTCGAGACTTCTCAAAAGGAGATATTGGAAATAGAAAAAGTACAAAAGAGAGCAACTAAGGTGATTGCTGGGCTGGGGCACCTCCCCTATGAGGAAAGGCCACAGCGCCTGAGCTCCCTTAGCCCAGAAAAGAGACACCTGAGGGGGAACATGATTGAGACATACAAAATCATGCATGGGGAGGACACAGTGGACAGAGAGATGCTCTCCGTGCACTCTCACATAACACCAAAACCAGGGGACATTCACTCAAAATTGAGTGTGGGGAGAGATGAGTTAGGACAGACAAAAGAAAATATTTGTTCACTCCGTGTGTGATAGGTCTGTGGAACTCCTTGCCACAGGATGTGATGGCGGCATCTGGCCTGGATGCCTTCAAAAGGGGATTGGACAAGTCTCTGGAGGAAAAATCCACCACTGGCCACAAGTGATCATGTGTATGTGCACCCCCCTGATTCTAGAAATGGGCTTTGTCAGATGCAAGGGAGGGCACCAGGGTGCAGGTCTCTTGTGCCCCTACATTCAAACAGTTAAACACAACTAGCATAACTATTAGCACTTGGAATAAATTAAAGGTTAAAGTTATTTTTGACCCTTGTTACCAAAACTTTTTAGTGAACTTGATCTTAGATGTTCAGGTCCTTTCTTTGTTTTCTCACCCTCCTTTGCCTAGACACTCTTGTTGATATCAAACGTTCAGATACTGCACATACTTCAGACTCTTTTAGCTGCTTTGGTCTCAAACAAAGATAAGATGCAACAATTTACTAAACATAGGAAACTTAAAACATTGTGAGAATAGCAGTTCAGGGAGTGCAATATTGGAATAGCAGCAATTTGCTAGCTTTAAACCTGCACACAGACATTGATTTACGACAATAAACAACAATAATACATATTGTGACTTCTGCCAAAACACCATGAAGGCACTCTGTACATGTATGGTTCTTCTGGAGAAGGTGACAGGCCAAGCTTTGTCTCATAGCCTATTACTGTAGGAGTCCTCTTTAGATTTGAGAAAATACAATCAATTGTTTTGAGAGAGATATGTCAGTTGCTTGGCTATGTCTGGTACTCCGAGTCAGTTTCTCTTAGCTCAAAGTTCCTTTGATCAGACCACATGGCCCTTAATTCTATTTTCCCTCTCTCTCTTTTTCTTGGACTGTTCAACCTTAAAGGGCTGGTGTTGTTACAGAACTCTGTACATGGCCTGCTTGTTGGTTGGTTTGCTGTAGGAACTAGAGAAGAGGTAATAACAGTACAGAAATACAAATACAGTAGCAGAAAGACACTGTGCTGACTTTGCTTACATTCTTGTTGAGCACAGAAGGTTAGGTGTTTTAACACATTCTCCACAGAGAAAGTAAACAGGTTGTCCAGGGCTACCTCTGATTGAGTGCAATTTCTTATCATTAAGACAGAGGAAAACTGGAACACATCATGAACTTCACATACTACAGTCAGCCAAATCTGACCCTTTTTTTCTTTTCTTTTCTTATTCTTTCCTTATTCAGAACTCTTTTGATTCCCTGGGGGCTGGAGAGAACCTGGGTTTTTCCTTCAAGGAGGACACAAGTTGGTCCTGCAAATACTTGCACAGTTCATTCCTCTTCTATTTTCTTTCTCTTCCCCCCTTTTTTTTTCTTAACATATAAGTAGAATTAAGAGAATGCAAAATTTTAATTTCACCACAATACTTTTTACAATGGGGTGAAAGCTTAACATTAAGAGATTATTTGCTGAGGGACTGTAACCCTTGAAAATATCCATCATCGATGGAACAAAACATTTTGTCCAATTATCTTAGGGTTATTCTTCATGTTCCCTCCCTCTTGGATGGGGGGGGGGGTTTGTGTGAAAATAAAGCACATTTGATAAGAGTACTCTTACATGTTTAAAAACAGAAAAAAAAGGAACCATGGTACCAAAAATGGTAATGAGCTCAATATACAAAAATAATAAAAAATTGTTGCAACGAATATCAGGCCTATTACAGAAAGGAAGTCAACAGACATATGGACTTCAGATAGATTTCACTATAAGTAGAAAAAAACAAGAACAAAGACAGACAAAGCACTTCTTTCATACCACACACACACATCCAACAAACATATAGAACATTTTAGTATTTATATGTCTATAAGCGGAGAACATAAGTAGAATTAAAAGAATTTGTCATGACAATCTTTCCATTAGAAAAAGAAATACTTCATTAGTATTAAACCAAACTAAAATATATACAGATATAGGCGTCAGGGCTTAGTTCCTGTAAAGGAAATGAGATTACGTAAATTTGTCCTCTGGAGGGCAAATGCTGTTTTCTTTGTCTTTACTTGTTGCTGAAACAAAAAAGGGTTAAAACAAAAGATAGCCATTGCAAAGTTAGGCATTTAGAGGCTTTTTCCTTGTTCCCTAGGAACAATGCTTCTTAGTTGCTGGAACACACACACAAAAAAGGGTTAAAACAAAAGATTGCTACTAGTTTGCACTCTGTGCATGCCTTGAGGCACAAAGGCTAGGAGGGTTTCTCTAGCTTTCCTTTCTCTTGGAGGGGAGGAAACAGAAAGCACAGACTTCCTGCATTTCATACCGGTGAAATCCAAAAGTTATTAAGAATGATTAAAGGTTGTATTTAAAGAGAAACACACTTTTGACAACTGTCTAGGTTGGTTGCAGCTGCAATTAGTCTTTTTTAGTTACCTAAATAGGTAGGAAGCAAATCATGGTTATTATTGTAGCTGGAAACTATACTTTAGGGTCTCTCTAAATCATTCTGAGCATTTTTAGCTTGTATTCTGACCCCTAGGGTCTCACTGACTCAGTTTTGCTGATCTATATAATGGGCACCTATATTGTCTTGCAGGCTGTGTTTCTTAAGCAAACATGCAGTGCAGTTTGTTCTTACGTAAGTGCATTAAAAAACACTAAGTTCAAATGAGCCTGATCCTGAGCACCCATGAACAAGACAGCGAATTGTATCTTGTCTCTCAGACAAGGGAAGACATAACACATCATATGAAATTGCCAAGTAGATAAAAGGGAGGGATGTCAGGAACACTGAGGGGAAGGGGCAGGCAAGCAGAACACTGAGTACTTTGGAGGAGAGAAGGGAGGGGGCCTTGTTGAAACTCAGGAAAGATTCAATGTCTAATGCCTTCCTGAGACTAAGGAGACCTGGTTAACAACATATGGAAATTACCTTTTGCTGAAAGGTACTGAGCTGGTCAGTAATGCGCCCATTCAGAAGGGTGGGGTTTCCCCTTCCCAGAGACTCAAAGTTATCCAATATGCATTTCAAAGGGTTTCTTCCTTCAGGCCCAGGCTCTGAGTGCCTCATCTTAATTGTCACAGGGGCTGGCCTCCTGCCTGGGAGCCTCCTGCCTGGGGTCTCAACTGGACCGGCTGCCCAAAACAGTGACTCACTCATGGCCAATCCTTCAAAACCTTGGGGTTTGCTGCCTTGACACACACACACACACACTCATATTCTCATTCGTATCTCAGTCACACAACACTCAGTCAGGCAGAGAACCACCTGGCCTTGCTCTGAAGCCATGGAGATGGGCAAACACACACAACACAGCAAAATGTACAGTAATACAAACACAATCACCCTCCCCACTGAGGTTTCCCACTAAAACCTCCCTTCAAACTTCAGGATCCCCACCCTGGGAACCCACAGAGAATTCTCACCTAAGCGCGCTGTACCTTCCCGCGGGTGAAGTTCCGTTCTCCTGGGCTCTTTCTTGCGCAGAAGGAGACAGTCAGATTCAGAGACAACCCAGCGCCAGGACACACACAAGGGGTGCGGGAGCCGACTCATTTTATCTTCTGGCGGTGCGCTGTCCCCTACAGTGACTTCGTCTCGATCCTTGCAGAGCCTTGCCTTCCAATCCGAGTCACGGCACCATAAACTGTCCCCGAATGAACACACACACGCGGTTCTTTGGATTTTGGAGAGGCAATCAAACAGGCGACAGGAGAATTCAAAGAACTTCTTAACGTTTACTGTTTGCAAACGGGACCTCCACACACTTGGAGGACCCAGAAGGATTGCAATCATGCAGGTTTTATAGGGAAAAATAACATACAGGCAGACACCTAAAACAACATTTGGCATGTTATCAGTACAGGATGTTGATCTGAGGATGGCAATTCAATACACATCAGCAGTTTGTTTACAGAGATATCTGTTAGAGGGGGTCTGGCACTCTGACTCATCCCTTTTACCCTAACCTTTTTATCCTCGTTTGTTGATTGCCCTTGTCTAGGACCTTTCTGTTCACCCTTGGAGGCGTAATATCACAGTTAACTGGTTCTCTGAGAGGGATAGCTTTTTGGTCAGGGAAGAGCCTTATGGGTGAACTGGGCATCTTGGGATATTTCCATATTGTGAGCTGGGCACATTGTTATCACAGGCAAGTGGGACTGTAATCCTAGGCTCACTTTCCCGGGAGTAAGCCGCTTTGACTGTTATGGGGCCTACTTCTGAATAGACATGCAGAGGATTAGGCAGCCAGCCAACCAGCGGTGGTCCTGATCCAGGGATGGGGAGGGGAGCCAGCCAGAGTCTGCAGGGGTGAGGGTGGATGGATGAAGGAAGACTTTCCTCAGGCACAGGGTTTCTCCCTGAGACATCTTCAGGGGCTCCACAAGAGCACAAGCAGGCTGGGAGTAAACCTTTCCTGGGAGTAAACCCCATTGACTATTATGGACATGCATAGACATGCGTAGGATTGAGCACTCAGCCAGCCAGCCAGTGCTGGCCCTGATCCAGTGATGGGGCGGAGCCAGCCAGCCAGCCAGAGACTGCGGAGGTAAGAGGGAGGGGCTGCTGTGCAGAGGATGCTGTTTTGTGCAAGGGGGAAATTGTGGCGGTATTCTCTGAACTGTTGGAATGGTGAATCTGTCTCTGAGCATGTGCAGAGTGCACCTCCCTCCAGGGACTGCAAACCCCTTTGGGGCATATGTGTGGCACAGTGTTATCCTGCTTAAAGATGCTCAGGCTGCCACCTGTGCTCAATTTGGTGATTGTGAAGCTGAGATCTGGGGGGGGGTGGTCTCAGGAGGAGTGGAACAAAAGCTGTTGGATGTGTATTTGGGGGGAGCTGTTAGATGGAGGATGCTATTTTGTGCATGGGGGGAATGTGTTGGGGGATTCTCTGATCTCTTGGGGAATTTTGATGCAATAATAAATTATTATAATTTTATTATTTATTAATTAAATTATTATTTAATTCTGTTAGGGAGGTGGCAAAATTTTATGTGCTCAGGGTGCCAAATGGTCTTCATATGCCACTGTTTGTGAGTGTGATTCACGTCTGTTTTTCTTGGGTTTGCTAGATTCTTCCCAGAACCCCAACTGGTCCATGGAGAGTTGAAGGGATTGTTAGGAGAGGAGTGCAGGAGCCACACTTAGGGTAGCAGTTAATTGATGTTATAAAACTTTATACAGTAACGGGTATAATTGTTCTGAATAAAGCAGTGAGCTCTGCAGTCTTCCAATCTAAAATATCATCCAACTAACACTTGGCATCCATCCCAGCAATTCCCCATAAGCAGACGCACACTCTCACATACAAATCGAGTGGCCAACCTGATTAGAGGATGGTCCAATTAAAAGGCCACACACTGGCATTTCTTTGCATCCTTGTTGCTGATGGCAAACGTCTTTGTGACTTGGACCTTGCTTGCTCTCCTTATAGTCCCTTTTGATATCAATAGTCCCTTTTGATGCTTGGATGCCTTTAAGAGGGGATTGGACAAATTTCTGGAGGAGAAGTTCATTGTGGGTTACAAGTCATAGTAGGTATGTGGAAGCTCTTGGTTTGAGAGGCAGGCTGCCTCTGATTGCCAGATGCAGGGGAGGGCACCAGGGTGCAGGTTGTGTCTCTTGTCTTGTGTGCTCCCTGGGGCATTGGGTGGGCCACTGTGAGATCCAGGAAGCTGGACTAGATGGGCCCTTGGCCTGATCCAGTGGGGCTCATCTAATGTTCTTATGTTCAACTTAGGAAAACTGTTTCTTCCCCCTTCGCTTTTGCTAGTAATTCCTCTGACTGTCCTCATGCTCATCCCCTTATCCAGCTGACCCCACCTAGTGCCTAATCTTGCAAAGACTTGTAAAGGCAGGTTCTTGTGTGTCAGCATCCCCATATTCAAAGACATCTCAGTGCCAGCTCTTTACAAAGCAGTTTCTTCTTCCATATTGTTTTGAGGCTCTTCAGGCCATTGTGTTCCAAGCCGTCATCCTTTCCAGGACACAGGGCTCTCATGCGCTTTCACTCATGCAGCTTTTGGAAAGCAAATACGGCGTAATCGATTTTCACTCATTCCACCTCCAGACTTATGTCTAAATCTGTCAATGCTTTAATGGAAGCAATAATAGGTATTTGTAGAAGACAGCCATAGTATAATAAAGGGGGGGAGTAGACCCCTTAAATGAGGAAATAATAGAGCAACTGTTTATAATTAAAAGAGGTGTAACAGGCACAGTGTGACAGAGTCTGGCAGTCACAGTGTTGTGATGTCATTAGGGCATCCAAGGAACCAATCACTGCATTCACCCAACCTCAATGCTGGGGGCCAGAGAAGCCCCTCCAGGATGAACTAAGGTGGGGGCAGGCACTGAGTCAATCAATGAATACAGAGACCCCACTGCTGGAATGTACCTCTCCCTCTGCACCCCAACCAATAAGAATCAGCAACACAGCAACAGGTACCCCTAACAGCTACAGGGAGATGCCCCAAAGACACCACATAGACACAGGGAGCAATTCAGTTGTGCTACAGCAGGGGTGTCCAAACATTTTGGCAGGAGGGCCACATCATCTCTCTGACACTATGTCATGGGCCGGGAAAGAAAGAATTAATTTACAATTTAATATTTGAATAAATTTACATAAATGAATATATTAGAGATGGCACTTATATGAATGAATGAAGGTCTTGGAATAGCTCAAGGCCTATAAAAGGCCTTGCACAAAGCAAGGCCAGCCTTTCCTTCGCTACCACTGCTGCATCACAGATATGAATCAGCAAGTAGTGGAGGGAGCCCTCGTCCCACAGCTCAGATGAGAGGTCGAACAGTTGTCCTCATGCTGAGAGCAGTTGCTTTGGGCCAGCACGGGCTCCAGCAAGTCTCTGGAGGGCCAGAGGCTCATTGGAGACTGGGGGCTCCCTGAGGGCCTGATTGGGAGCCTCTGAGGGCCGCAAGTGGCCCCCGGGCCGGGGTTTGGGCACCCCTGTGCTACAGGAACTGCTGAGTCCTACCATGCTGAGTCCTACACTGCAGCCAGCTGATGTAAGTAACAAGCAGATGGGAAGAAGAGACTCTCCCGATCTGCTAACAAACAGAAAATCAGAGAGATCCATAAGAACATAAGAACAGCCCCGCTGGATCAGGACATAGGCCCATCTAGTCCAGCTTCCTGTATCTCACAGTGGCCCATCAAATGCCCCAGCGAGCACACAAGCCAGCAAGAGACCTGCATTCTGGTGCCCCAGCCAAAGCTTTCACTGAACCGGTAGGAGGGTATTTGTGTTCTGGAGGATGGTGTCCTGGCCAAATGCCTCCTGGCCATTGCTGTCCCTGGACGTTCATGTCTGGTTTTATTTTGAGTCCCGGTCATTTGCATCCCGCTGTAACTGGGCAACAAACTCCATGTTGTATATCCTAAGCTTCTTATCCCAGCCCTAACCCTAACACCCTATGTTTGCAATATAAAAATAAAAAGTCCATGTAATATAAATATACATTTATTGGAACTCAAATGTCCGGCACACAAAAGGAATGGATGCAAATGTCCAGTACCAGGAGAAATCTGACCAGGGCACATTTGTCCAGGATGCAATGGTCCTGTCACATCGCCGACCTGTATCAGTGATTGAGCAGAGTCTAAAAGAGGGACACACAGATGGGGTTGCCAACCATCTCCTCCCTGCAGGGCTATTGTGCCATTGCAAGTGGTCCAACAGACAGCCAGACAACATTGTGCCAGGGATGTCAAGCTGCTCCGGTTGAGTTCAAGTCTGCCATGGAATTTGGAAAGCCACAAGGGCCTGATGAGTAAGGGCCAAATCCTATCCAACTTTCCAGCCCTGGTGTAGCATTGGCAATAGGGTGTGTGCTATAACCTGTGGTTGGAGGGTAGATTCGGAAGCCTCCACAAGGTAAGGGAATATTTGTTCCCTTGCCTTGGGGCTGCATTGCAGCTGCACCGGCACTGGAAAGTTGGATAGGATTGGGCCTTGAGAGCCCAATCCTGAGCTTGGCGCACTGGCTTACTGCCGGCATGCACTGTAGCAAATGTGCTATAAGGCACATTTGTGGGCCCTACTGCCAGGTGAGCACCGGTGATATCCCAGCACTGGCCGGCGCCAGGCTACCGTTGGGGGGGTGCCCAACCTCTGCCACTCGGTGGTCGCACAGACTGCCAAGCAGTGGAGAGGGGGTGTGGGGGGAGGCGGGGAGGAGGTGTTCCAGGGAGGCAAGCAGAAGGCGGACGGAGGGCGGGGAGGAGGCATTACGGGGAGGTGGAGAGAGGGTGGGGAGGGAGCGGGACGGGGGAGGGAGCGGGAAGGGAGGGAGGAGGGACTGGTGGAGCAATGCTCCACTGGCTCCAAAGCCTCCTTGTCGAGCACACCGCCTGACTCAGAGGCACTTGATTCATCACCGACCTTTTGGTTGGCGGTGAATCGAGTGGCCCCATTGCGGGGCTATTACATTTATCTGGGGGAAGGGGATGTAAGTCCCCTTCTCCAGAGGAGCTGCCGGTGGCTGCCCAAAGCATACAAGAAGCGGCAGCAGCCATTTTTGGCACCGCCACAGCCCTGCACCCTGGACAGCTCAGGATTAGGCTCTAAGTCAGCAGCCTTGCCGAGCAGCAGCAGCAGGGCTCACACTGGTCACTACAGTCAGGCAGGCAGGCTATAGACCTCCCTTGGGGACTAACATAAAAACATAAGAACAGCCCCACTGGATCAGGCCATAGGCCCATCTAGTCCAGCTTCCTGTATCTCACAATGGCCCACCAAATGCCCCAAGGAGCACACCAGATGACAAGAGACCTCATCCTGGTGCCCTCCCCTGCATCTGGCCTTCTGACATAGCCCATTTCTAAAATCAGGAGGTTGTATATGCACATCATGGCTTGTAACCCGTAATGGATTTTTCCTCCAGAAACTTGTCCAATCCCCTTTTAAAGACGTCCAGGCCAGACACCATCACCACATCCTGTGGCAAGGAGTTCCACAGACCGACCACACGCTGAGTAAAGAAATATTTTCTTTTGTCTGTCCTAACCCGCCCAACACTCAATTTTAGTGATGTCCCCTGGTTCTGGTATTATGTGAGAGTGTAAAGAGCATCTCTCTATCCACTCTGTCCATCACCTGCATAATTTTGTTTGTCTCAATCATGTCCCCCCTCAGGCGCCTCTTTTCTAGGCTGAAGAGGCCCAAACGCCGTAGCCTTTCCTCATAAGGAAGGTGCCCCAACCCCGTAATCATCTTAGTTGCTCTCTTTTGCACCTTTTCCATTTCCACTATGTCCTTTTTGAGATGTGGCAACCAGAACTGGACACAATACTCCAGGTGTGGCCTTACCATCGATTTGATCATTATAATATTAGCTGTTTTGATCTCAATACCTTTTCTAATGATCCCAAGCATAGAATTGGCCTTTACTGCCACAGCACACTGGGTCGACACTTTCATCGACCTGTCCACCACCACCCCATGATCTCTCTCCAGATCTGTCACAGACAGCTCAGAACCCATCAGCCTATATGTAAAGTTTTGATTTTTTGCCCCAGTGTGCATGACCTTACGCTGCACATTGACGTTGCCTGTGGGACAAAGACCTATGGCGAGAAAGGAGGATCACAGAGAGAGTAACAAGGAATTGGCAACTCAGCAGTCACACCAGTTCAGTGAATTAAGATGCATGTTCAGTGTCTGAGAGGGAATCCAGAGCTACCAGACTGTACATGCAGTTCTACCGTCTTGGAAGCAAGAGCATCATGCCTTGGAACAACACCTTTCCCAGGGGGCATAGATGCACATTGTACTGGAACACCTGAAACCTGACGTTTGTGCCCGCATGTTTTGTGGGAAAGAAAAATGAATGATGATAATGTTTGTCCAGCAGTAGCAATAGTTAGCCTCTGAGGCATTCATTAAGGGAGATCAGACACTCCTTGTTCTTAGCTGTGCCAAAAGGCAGGCATGGTTAGGTGACACAGGTAGGCTCTAAGGGGCTTGCAAGGGACTTGGTGCAAGGGACTTGTGCCGGCGAGAGCTTCCTTAGGATTGCCCTCTAAGGCACCATGAACCGCGAAAGCTTGGAAACTTTGGAGGTATAGTAATCAACACAACAAAGAGTCTTACAGTATAGAGTCATCATAGAATTCTGAATTTGAAAGGGACCTTGAAGGTCATACAACCTAAACCCCTCCCTGGCACAGGCTTAAATTGTTAGCTTAAATTTCCTTCCCTGTGTTTTCAACCCATCTGTTCTATTTCTGCCCTCAGAAACCACAGAATATAATTCTCCCCCCCCACACACACTTCCACAGGAAGATACACAGAATCTGATTCAGTCCTTGATACTTGAAGATGGCTGTCCTGTCTCCCTGCAGTCTTCTCCACACCAAACATACCAAGCTCTGTTAACTGTTCCTCACAGGACTTGGTTTCCAGACACCCCCCCCCCCCACTATCTTACTTGCTCTCTTCTGAACCTGCTACAGCTTATCAATTCCTTCTTAAAACATGGTACCCAAAGCTGGATGGAGTATTCCAAGTGAGGTCTGGACAGTGAGGGATAGAGTGGAATGATTGCTTCTCCCGATCTGGACCTCCCTCTGTTACTGCAACCCAGCAATGCACGAGCCTTTTTGGCAACTGCATTACACTGTTGGCTCATGTGCGGATTGTGTCCACTCATCACCTGCAGCCTGTTTAAAGGATTCAGAATTCTCCAAGAGGAGTTTTCTCAGGGGGTGCAAAGTTTCTTTTGGGCCCCTTCCCAAAGCGGGGGAAGGGTGGTGGTGTGGTGGGCAGAACAGGAGGGGTAAAACAGGGTGGGGAGGGTGGCAACAGTCTGAAGAGTCTTGGAGCCCAGGTCTACCATGCTTTCCGATGCAGAGCCCAGGTCTACTTGCCCGTGCAGCACTGGCAGCTAGAGAGAGTAGTACAGAAAAACAAACCCACTCCTAAGATGCTGTAAAATATTTTAAATAGAGAAAATTGCAGAAAATTAGCATCATTGTATTTAGGCTGCCACTGGAATTGACAGTGTCCTGCATGCACCAAAATCTGCTTCTGCAGAGCTGTGTCCCTGGGCTCCTATATACTGTGGTTAGCAGATGCATGAGCCAAAGTGCGACTGTAGCAGGCCAGTTTCCTCTTAGATTTGACACTATGCTCAGGAGTGTCAGGTATGTGTTCCTGGGTTCGGTTCATGTGGTTTGCGAAAGCAGCCGCTGCCACACACCCATGGTAGCACTTTCAGCATCTGGCGTGGACAGTAAGATAGGAAAAGGTAAGATCCCAGGAAATTTCTTGGTCCCCTCCTTTGGTTCTTGGACCCCTTTTTCACCCTGGTCTGGGTACAAATGACCCCCTTTACCCCCCTCTCATGGGTCCTGTCTGGGAGAGACACAGGCAACTAACCACTAAGCTGAGTCTCACATGATGGATTGATCCTGAGAATACCTCTGATAAATGAACCTGCTGGGAAGTTGATGGGGCGACATGATTGAGACATACAAAATTATGCAGGGGGTGGATAGACAGAGCGATACCCTTTTCCCTCTCACATAACATCAGAACCAGGGGACAGCTACTAAAATTGGGGGAGTTAGGACAGGCAAAAGAAAGTATTTGTTTACCCAGCATGTAATTAGTCTGTGGAACCCCTTGCCACAGAAAGTGGTAATGGCATCTGGCCTAGATGCCTTTAAAAGGGGACTGGACAAATTTCTGGAGGAAAAATCCATTACGGGTTACAAGTCATTGTAGTCATCCTGATTTCAGAAGCAGGCAACCAAATGATTACTGGGCTGGGGCACCTCCCTTATGAGGAAAGGCTACAGTCTAGAAAAGAGGAGCCTGAGGGGGAACATGATTGAGACATACAAAATATTACTTTACCCAGTGTGCAGTTAGTCTGTGGAACCGCTTGCCACAGGAAGCAGAGATGGCATCTGGCCCAGATGCCTTTAAGAGAGGATTGGACAAATTCCTGGAGGTCATGGAATGACCTCCTGGGGAGAAAGAGGAAGCTGTCCCAATGGTTGCACACACATATATATATATAAGACAGAAAAATGGATGCTCTTAAATAAAGGAGAAACATTTATGTATGCTGGAAATATTTATTTTGTAACTCTGGTGTATTTCATATAAACATTCATATAATATTCATATATATTCCATATAATATTCATGTAGGTGCCTCAGAGAAGTACACAGCATTCCTCTACATCCTGCAAGGCAGTAAGATAAATGGGTGTGGATGAAGAAGGTTAATGAGTGTGTGCTATTGGAATTAGCAAGAAGTGTAGCTTTGCTCTTTTTAACAGGATCAGAGTGAAACCAAAGGGGTTGCGTCTTTGGCACACTGGATTACTTGTATGTATTATTATTTATTTAAAATAGTATTTACCCAGCACCCCCCAATAAAGACACAGGCAAGGGCATATGGTACGAAGGGCCACTTTATTAACTATTTAAATATACTTCAGATTGCAACAGGGCCTAACAAATAAGTCATGCGGGTTCTACATGGGGGAAACGGAGCTGCTTGTCTACTTCCCCCTATAGTGATTTGGGCGACCACACCAGACTGTGGGCAGCATCAATACAAGCCTGCCGCCCCCTTCACTGTCACCCCGAAGGGCAGGGTGGCAGGCTATCTCAGGCCACCCGAACAAACCTGAGGTGCGCCTTTACCGCCAGGCCAAGGTTCATCCAGCCTGCGTCACCCAGCCAGGAATGCCAGCATGACCAAGCTTGGAGTCCACCTGGCCCTTGCCACCCTGCGGTGTACACCATTATGACCTTACCTACCCAAAACCCGCACAACACCTGCCACCCAGGGGGTCCGCCTAGTGCTTGGCCCCACCGCCCCACACGGAAATAAATTTCCGCAGGCCCTGTTGCAATTCAAGAAGAAAAACATCATTGCCCAACACTGAAAGGTGTACTCCATCGCTTCTGAACAATTGACTGATGCTTGGGTGAGAAATGACACCGCCTCCATAAAGGAGCACCGCCCGCCTCACATACAAATTTACCTTCTTCCTGGCCAGTTCAATCTTTTTAACATTAGAGGCATAACACCAAACCCTGCGAGGCAAGAGGTCAGACCATAAGATGACCATCCCGCGAAAACGCTGACTAATGTGGAGAATATCGCTGCAGGCCTGAAGCCTCAAGGACAGAGTCGTCCTCTGGCCCAGGTCGTTCTCTCCCAAATGAATAACAACGATGTGAGGCAGGGCATGGGCATGCACAAACGCATAAAAAGCAGGAAGAAGCTGACCCCACAGCATTCCCCACCGTGCAACCCAATGCACAGTAGCCAAGGAACCGAGCTGCAACTGCGTGCCAAAGCTACTGGAGGCCGCCCTCTTCCTTGCCCAGAAAACAATGGAGTGGCCGCAGATAAGGACCCGAACTGCTCCCGCCCTGGAACCTGTGGACAGGAAAAAACAGGAATCACAATTCCAGAAACAGGCATCACTTAACTATATAGCACCTGGCAAAGTCAGTGCAAGTGAGCGCACAACCGCTGTCACGGGACAAGCCCGGAAATTAGCGTGCAATACATGAACATGTGGCAGTGCCACTATAAACACCTGGCAACACCAGTACAAAGAGCGCCCAACAGCTGTCACAGGCCGCGCCGGGAAAATTTTTTGTGGTGTCTGCATCACCTCTCGCCCCTACCACCATGGGAGGGGGAAATGGCTGAGCCAATCCCGTTCATCACTCGTCAGGCTCTCTGATGTAATATTTAAATGCGCAGGAGCGCCAACAGCCAATCCTCTGAATGTCCCGGGCTGGGAGGCCGATGCAGCCGATGCAGCCCCAATCCTGAAAGAGTGCAGGCCGTAATCTTCTGCCCGAAACCCAAGGTCCGCCACTGCCCTGCGAAAAAGGACCCTAAGCTGGAAAAAACGTAACAAGTGAGGCATCAACATGGCAGAACAAGGCACCCCGAACCGTAGGATGCGCAGCCAAATAAGACCAAAGTGTCCTTACCGGGCACAAGGCTAGGTTCTGTGCGAGGCCCAGTCGCACTTTAAAACCCACCCCCCGCTGGTCAGTTTTCGAACGACGAAGGGTGATAATGACCATGTCAGCCGTAATAAGTACGTCCTGCAGCTGTAAGGCCCCTCCTGAATCGTCGCCCACTGAGGCACATAAAACCTCACTGGAACGGAAGGCACCAAAAAACATAATGATGCCAGATTTTGTCAGACAACAGAGCACAACAAGACAATTCAAGACAAGAAGACAAATCATATAAGATTTGGGGGGAAAGATGCAACCCAGTAACCCCATAAACTCAAAGCTGGAGTGAATCTTAGCATCATCCTGAAACCATAATGCATTCTGCTGACCCACCGCCGTTATTATATAACTGATCTCAGTAGCTACAGGCCAGTCTGGCCGCATTTTAAGACAGATGGGGTCCATGCTAGCTCTCCTAGCAGGATGAATTCCCCTATATGGACAGGGCCTTTCTCTAGTGGCGGATTCTAGTGGATAAGCTACAGCATCTCTTTCAGTAACAGGGGAGCCATTGAGGAATCCTCCAGTGATGGGGAGACACCCACCTAGGCTAAACGGTATGAGTTGCAGGAAAAGCTGACGGCCAAACTATACATGGCACTGGCAACCTGAACCACTCCAAATCCTAGAACCAATGATGCTGTAGCAGACTGACTCCCCCCTTTCAGCTCTGTCCTCCCTTCAGCTTGCTGCATAACTAGTTATGTCTGTTCCTCTTCTTTGATATGGAACGTCCCCTTGGGATAAAGCATAAGTGAAAGCAGGGTCCCCCCCCCCATAAAATCCCTTAATTTCAATTAGGCATTTTAACACAAGTCTAGTTGGAACCAGGCTGTGATGAAGTGTTAACGTGGAGCTGCCCTTGAAGAGCTTGTCCTTGAAGAGTGTCTGGAAATCTCTGCTGGTGCAGAAGGTGGCAGCACAAATTCTTGTCAGTGTCCCTATTTCGGAGCATAGAATTCCCACTTTGTAGCATCTCCATTGGCTTCAAGTGTGCTTCCAGACACCACTTAAGGAGCCGGGCATTTTTACAGTCTCTACTGGTCTGGAACCAGGACATCTGAGGACCTGTCTCTCCCATCATAAATCTGTCCACCCATTTCATTTAACAACACAGACCCTGCTCCTGTGATCCCCTCCCTCTAATGTTTATTTGACAATGAGACATAACAGGACCTATATGGTCACAGCCCCTGCCTGATGGGATTTCCTTCACCATGAGTCCCTTATTGCCTTCTTTATTTTCCACCCTCTACCAAAATTGTTTTTGTTCAAAAAGATGTT
The DNA here is from genome assembly GCF_035046505.1 of Tiliqua scincoides. Taxonomy (NCBI): domain Eukaryota; kingdom Metazoa; phylum Chordata; class Lepidosauria; order Squamata; family Scincidae; genus Tiliqua; species Tiliqua scincoides. Next base: position 256,415,255 of record NC_089822.1, read on the forward strand.
CCAGCTGAGTTCCAATCCCTTTTCTAGAGGTAGGTGAAAATTGTTTTATTTTTTGGTGGATTTCAGTATTTCCCAAAGTTAAGCGTGCAGGAAGTGGTGTTAATGTGTTTTTATTCCAAGGGAGCATTTTTATAAATTATAATTACAAATTATAATCACTTTAAAAGAGTTATAGGTAGTTGATATGGCATAAAGTCAGTAGCTGCAGCCACCTGCATGTAGAGGTGTTAGAGAATGGTTTCATTTTTTTTGACAGATTTAGGGTTTTGGGGTTTTTTTGCAAACGTGAGAAGTGCAGAGAGCAGTGTTACGTGATTTTATTTCATTGCCATCGAAAATCCCACCTCTACCCATTTCATTGTAGAAAGGCAGAGTAAGATGATGAAACAGATAAATTAACACAAACAATGAAAATTAAATGTCTTACAGCTATTCTAATATCATTGTACATTCACCCTTACTACAGTCATGAATAGAGTTTGTGAAGGAAAGGAAGGAGTGTTGCAACAGTACATGGGACTGGGTTCATGCACGCAGCAAGTATTTGGGTTTACAAACATCAAAGCACAACCCACATTAAAAGGAAATTCTTCAAAATCAGATGTCATATTAGGTCATCCTTAGGTTTTAGTCTTAGATATGCTTTTGTATTGGGATCAGGCAGAAGTAGCATAAATGGCAGGGCATAAAGGGCTGAATAGATACATATATGTAAACAATTAAAATGTCATGTGGCCACTCTAGCATCATATATTTACTCTATGTATAAATGTACTTTAATTATTTTTATTAGTTTCTTGCATAAAGTATATGAAGGAAAGATAGATGAGCTGTAACAGTACCTGGGACTGGGTTCACCAGGACAAAAATACCAGCCAGGAAGTGGCTCTAATAATAAAGACATAAATGTATGTCTAGGAAGGAGAAGTGTCTTGTATAGTCTATGGGAATGGGTTCATTCGCACAACAAGGATTTAGATTTAATAACAGCAAAGCACAACCAGAATTAGATGGCATCTTGGGTGGCACCTTTAAGTTTAATAATTAGATGTTCCTTGGTATTGAGATCAGGCCTCAGTACTATAATGTAACATTTGGGCATAAAAATGCAGCCCAGTAACCCAAAACTGGAGGCCAAGATGGTGAAGACCTGCACAGCAACCGTGTATTTGCCCTTCGTGCTCAGGTAGGCAGGCACAAAGGACACCCACACAGTGCAGAAGACCAGCATGCTGAAGGTGATCAACTTGGCTTCATTGAAGGCTCCAGGCAGCTTCCTGGCTAGGAAGGCCACAGTGAAGGAGACGGAGGCCAGAAAGCACATGTAGCCAAGGGCAACATAAAACATGGTGACACTCCCTTCATTACACTGCAGTATGATGTAGCCAGGCTGGGAGTGCATGTCAGAGTCTGGGAAAGGGGGAGAGATTCCCAGCCAGACAGTGCAGATGCCCACCTGAACAATGGATGAAGAAAATACAATGAAATTTGCCAAGCTCTTCCCCAGCCATTTCCTCATCCTGCTCCCTGGCCTGGTGGCCATGAATGCCACCACCACAGTGATTGTTTTGGCCAGCACAGAAGAGACGGCAACTGAGAAGATGACACTGAAGACAGTTTGTCGGAGAAGGCAGGTCACCTTCTGGGGCTGACCAATGAACAGAAGGGAGGACAAGAAGGAAAGCAGGAGGGAGAGCAAGAGCATGTAGGTGAGGTTGAGGTTGTTGGCTTTGACTACTGGAGTTTCATGGTACTTAATGAAGATTCCAAAAACACAAGCAGTGCTAAGAGAGAAGAACAGAGCAAAGAAAACAAGGATGATCCCTAAAGGCTCTGTGTAGGATAGAAAGATTATAGTTTTGGGGATGCATTGTCCTCGATCCTTGTTTGGATGCTGATCTTCAGGACAGCTGGTGCAATGGTCTGCATCTGCAAAGCACAAGAGTGACTTTAGCATTAGTGATGCCTACCCTAAATTCTTAACAATCTGTGATCTACAATGTGATCTTCTAAGTAAAATATCTTTGAGAGGAACATGCTGCAACAGGTGAAAAAGCAGCAGTGACACTTCTTGCTGCTACAGAACCTTCTCCTGAAACCCTCCCTCCCCTGATGCATACTCTGGGAACAGGTGAATACAGACTTTTTTGTATTTTTTTTCTCCAAAAGGTGAAAAATGGTTTAAAAAGACATTGGTCACGCAACATGGCAAGCAACCGCTTCAAGTGCACCATAACCCAAATACAATTGGTGGTGACATCATCACCCACAATTACTTATGGGTCAGACACTTCAGGGGAGCTGAGGTGGGTGTCGGGTGCAAGAGGGGCCAGCTTCACCACAGGTTGGGCCATATTTGGTCTTCAATGCAGTTTTCATGGTGTGTGGAAGCTTGGTCAAGTTTGAGTCCAGGTGTAGTAAAAAGTCTACAGGGTGCAAGGAATCAAAACAACAGCATCAATGGCTGGGGAGAAGTTCAAACGTTTTTGGTGTCAAGATACATGTTTGGCCCAGAATCACATTCCAGAGCAGCGGGGGCCAACTTCTCAACTATAGGGCTCCTGGACCTTTAACAGTTGTGTAGAAGAGGGAATTTCAGCAGGTGTAGCTTCTCCTCTCACAGACATCTGCTAAATTTCCCTCCACTACACAATGGTTAAAGGTTCAGGAGCCTTTAAGTTGAAAGTTTGGCCACTGCTGGTTGGAGAAGTGGTGCCAGATAATATAGAACAGCAATTTGCTCAATCAACTTATATGCACTTTTTAAGTGCTCATTTTAATATAAATGTTTTCTATTGGGGGGGGGGGGTGCAAAAAACATTTCCAATTGATCCCTACAGCTCCTAGGGCCAGCCCAGTTGCCATTCTTTTCTCCCCACAATTGCCTAAAGAAATATATTTCAACTCACATTACAAAATGTATTATAGTATGGTATGCCACTACTGTACCAGCCAAGAAAAGACAAGTCTGAAAACTGCCTAACGCAGGGGTGCTCACACTTTTTTGGCTCGAGAGCTACTTTGAAACCCAGCAAGGCCCCGAGATCTACCAGGGGGGAAGGAAGCATCTGACAGACACCCCTTTGATGTATGGAGCCCCTGCTGGACCAGGTCAGAGGAGGCCCACCAAGTCCAGCTTCCTGTGCCCCACAGTGGCCCACCAGTTGCTTCAGGAAGCACACGGGAGGCCTCTCCTCTCTCCCCACCCCACATACTGGGGGCAGCCACAGGTCCCCCCAAGAGGCACATGCCCAGCCTTGCTGCACTGCGGGGGGGAGCTCCCCACTCCCCACCCCCCCCCAAACTCTTTGTGGCTGTGCCCCGAGACCAGCAGGGAGAGGGAGGCCCACCCTTTGCTCTCACCTCCCAAGACAGAGAACTGAAAACATCAACATCAATTTATCCAGATTCCCAGGATAAATGCCTTTATCCAGGTGTCCTCACAAATAGGACAAACTCCTTCCTCCTGCAAAGGGATGCTTTCTCCTGATAAACCCAGATGGCCCTGGCTGGCACGTCCTCATTTAACCCCAGCCCTTGTTCTGAATAGGGCTTTGGCCACAAGCAAAAGCTTAGGCAGCAGTCAGTGACTCTTCTCTGCTACGCTGGAGGAGTTGCTAGATGAATCCCAGGAAGAAGAAAAGCTGGGATTTGAGAGAGGAGACGGGCAGAGGAGGTGTCAGATGTGGAAATGGTTATACTCAATGGTGCTTCTCCCAGGAAAGTGTGGATAGCATGGCAGTCCCAGAGCCCAATACCATGATCTGCTCAGAAGTAAGTCCCATCATAGTCAATGGGGCTTACTCCCAGGAAAGTGTGGATACGATTGTAGCCTTAGAGCCCACTCCTAGGCATGTCTACTCAGAAGTAAGTCCCATTCTAGTCAATGGGGCTTACTCCCAGGAAAGTGTGGCCAGGATGGCAGCCTCAGCCTGCTCCCCCTGCGGAAGATGCTGCAGTTCCACCAGCTGGAGGACGCAGAGCCTCCCGGCCACTCACCCGCTGCACGACATCCTGGTTGAACTCATGGAAGAAGTAGCCAGCAAGTGGGAGGTGATCATGGTGCAGGGGACGGAGCGGATGCCCAGCAAGCTGCAGCAGAGTGGCTCCCATGGCAGGGCACCACCCATTCCCGCATGACGTGCCTGGCCTGCTGCCTCCCATTGGCCCCCATCGGGGGGGTGTGAGGAGGGGGAGGAGCGCGGGGCACACACCCTCGGCATGGGGCGGAGTAGGGAGCCTGCCAGGCACCCGGAGCTGCCCGGCCAGCCTCGGCCCCGATCCTCCGCCCTGCGGCCAGCACAATCCTCACGCACCTTGAGCAGCCTCGCCTCGCAGGCTCGGGGGCTCCTGCAAGGGGGCAGAGTTTGGGGGGGAGCCTGGCTGGGTGACTTCGGCTTGCCAGCCCTCTGTGTGTGTGTGTGTGTGTGTGTGAGTGAGTGCCTAGAGACAGGGCTCCGCGATCGACTAATTTTGCCTTGGGATCTACCGGTCGATCGCGGTCGACTTATTGAGCACCCCTGGCCTAATGTGTTCTGGGAAGTGATCTTTGCCTTGTTCCTCATGGGCAGCCCCTTCCCCTTGAGCCACTTACCTTCCTGGGTAGAGATGGTCCCCCCCTTGCAAGGAGCACAGTCATAGCAGCAAACCGGCTCCCCTTCGTTGATCACCTTAACATATCCAGGCTGACAACTTTCTGTACATCTAGAATGAGGCAAAGTCTACAAGACAAAGAATGTCAGGAAAATGAGTCAGGAGGCTTGGTTTGTGCAAATGTGCCTTACAACCCAATCCTATCAAGAGCCTGTACCAGCAAAACACCCGTTTCACCAGCGTGCACTGCCACATAAGATGGCACAGCTAAAAAATAAATCAGCTTTCACTTTCTTCAGTTGATGGATTTCTTTTTGCGCCACTTGCTCTTTTTTGATACTTTTCATTCTTTTTAAATTTCACTTCAAAACCCTTTTTAGGCATTGACACACCAACAAAACAGACAAAGCAAAATACAAACAAACTCTGCCTAAGAAATAGAATTGTTAGGGTGGATGGAGAATATGGTTCTGCGTCTAGTTAGACTATCATGCAAAAGTTTAGCACTGTGATTTTCAACCTTTTTCATCTCACAGCAAACTGACAAGGTAGTAAAATTGTCAAGGCACACCATCCGTTTTTTGACAATTGACAAGGCACACGACACTGTTGGTGGGGGGGTTCACATCCCCCAATGACTCTACTAATAAATGACCCTCCCCCAAACTCCTGTGGCCCACCTACAGACCATTCACGACACACCAGTGTGCCACGGCACAGTGGTTGAAAATGGTTAGTTTAGTCAGTTGGTTTATGACCAGCGCGTCAGTAAAAGCTGGAAGCAAACATAGGATTTCGTCATCCTGTGCCCATGAAGGACCATCTAAAAATGAATTTGGAAACGTTCTTCTCATATCCATATAATAAGGGTAGTGCTGTACTATAAGAGCCAAGGATTCCGTAGCCACCAAATTACACGTGCATTTGGTTGAAATCTGAGAACGCTGACAAAATGTATCTTCTAACACACGAGATGGAAACACATTACATTGAGCAAGTGTAAAAGCTCAATAGATCTGTGGATCATTTAACAGATACAGATATCTGGGAAGACGACCGAGGACCAATGGCAACTGCAGCTGAAGGGGGAAAGAGGTCTTCTTAGCAGCTGCATTAATTTCCTGGCTTTCAGTGTCCCATAATCTGCGCAAGATGCTCATGCTGTTCCTATTCATAGTATCATTGCCCAAAGTGTCCAGGAAGCGGCCAATAGAGCGGATTTTAAGGATGAAGCAACGAAAACCAGTAGATTGCAGGGAATCAAAGAGTAAGGCTTGGAAAAGAGGAGCTTGCCCTGCATTGAAGCAAACACTGAGCCAGAACTTGATAAATCTGGCCCAAGCTAAATGCTCGTCTATATTGCCCAGCCTCCAGGCATAAGGCCACATACAGAATGCAGTGGGCTAAGCCAAGGATCTTATATAAAAAGGCTGAGAGAACTCCCTTGACTTCCTGATTGTAGGCCGGCAACCAAATTTGAATCCCATAAAGGAGTTGGGCTAAAGTCTTGGCATTAAAAATACGCAGCTCTGCTGGAACAAATGAGTTACCTTTTGAGGAAAAGAAGCGTAATATGGCCTGAGATGAAAGCTTAGCAGAATTAATAGTTGAAATGCATTGAGGGACCCATGACAATTTGTAGTGGAAATTCAAACCCAAATACCTAAATGTCTTAACTTGTTGGATCACCTTGCCATGGAAAACTCAGGAACGATACTTCCAATATTTTAGATTTAGTGTAATTAATTTGAAGATTGTTGGCAGAAAGATATTGAAAACAGCTGGCTATCAGGCATTATTCTTTGTTTAAAGATCTAGATCAGGAGTGCCAAACATAAGGCCCGGGGGCCAGATGTGGCCGCAGATGCTTTTTATCCGGCCCTCAGGCTCTCAGCTGCTGATCAGTGCTGAGATGTTACTGCTGAAAGGGCAGCCCGCATGAAAATTGTGCTCTCCTATCTCTTGAAATATGATCAAGATTTGCATAATTCCTCTTCTGTCATTTGAAGGTAATGATTTCCTAAGTGAGAAAAGGTTCTTATTTTTGGTTATGATCTGTTTAACGACATCACTTCCTGCCTGATGACATCACTTCTGGCCCTCAGCAGGCGTCATGAATGCTGTTCATGAAATGAGTTTGACACCCCTGGTCTAGATCATTTCATCCCTCTTGGAGTGAGTTGTAGTCCTTTAAAACAAGCCCATCAAAAAGGCAGTGTTAAGGTTAAAAAATAGCCCAGATAAATAAAAAAAGGCACTGCACCAAGTCACTGAAATTGATTCCATCAGCCGAAAAGGGGCAGGTGCAGGGTGAATGTGATCAAAACAGAGAGGGGGGAGAGGAATGGCGAAGAGATCAGGGCAGGCGCAAGGGTGGGCGAAGGCTGGAAATGGGCCAGCAGCAGCAGCAGTGCTGCTGCTGAAATTCTCTCCCCTTCCCTGCCTTGATCCACCTTTCCACGTCCACTCGGACCGCTCTATAGGTAGCGCAGGTTCTAGTAGACCCAGTGAGGCTGTGACAGCTGACCCCAGGGCAAAGGTACAAATGCCTCCTTACCTTGAGGAGGCCTTTGTGGCTTGAAACTCTCCTGCAGGATGTGCCCTGTTGGTGTGGCTGCATTGCTGTGCAGGGAGTTAAGTAGGTTTGGGTTTAAGAGTGCAAGACTTTGCGTGTTTACACAGCATTTCTGTGCCATGTGTAGTTTGGCCCTTCACTGGTTGGACTGGAGTGCTTTTCCTTAGTGGGCAAAAGGGATTGCTTTAAAGGCAGCAGCATTGACTTGACTGTGTGGCTGGATCACATTCTGCCTGTTTCCCCCAGCGGTGTAGCTAGAGGGGGTGCAAAGCGCTAAGTTATGCAGGGAGCCAAACTGCTGTGTAGAAGAGGTGGGACGCCTCTGTTTCGCTCTCACTGCCTGAAATGGTGCCTAAGGGGAGGGGAATGGGCCCCTTGCATGCTGTGGTGAGGCTCCCTGAAAACGTAGACCTTTGCTGCATTTGTAGCGTTTTTTACCCCCTCTAGCTAAGCCGCTGGTTTCCCCTCATCTTTTCAACTCCATATCGCTTGTGCTACTTAGATTCTCATCTTATTAGCTAGGAATCCTATCCCCTATGGATCACAGATCAGTCAAATTTATTAGACAGGAGAGCTACACTTAATGGATTATATGAATCATATGGATCACGTATAGCAGTGTTTCTCAAACTGTGGGTCCGGACCCATTAGGTGGGTCGCAATCCAATTTCAGGTGGGTCCCCATTCATTTCAATATTTTATTTTTAATATATTAGACTTGATGCTGCCATGGTATGTGAATGCATTTGGGGAAATGTTACAGAACTATACTTTTAACAAGCTACTATGTATATTCTTTTAACAATAATAGTAAATGGTGCTGACTCCTGGGTAAGTGTGAATAGGATTGCAGCCTAGGATCGCTAAAATTTTCCTGCTTCTGGTCATGACATCACTTCCGGTGGGTCCTGTATTGGCAACCTTCAGTCTCGAAAGACTATGGTATCGCGCTCTGAAAGGTGGTTCTGGCACAGCGTCTAGTGTGGCTGAAAAGGCCAATCCGGGAGTGACAATCCCTTCCACACCGGGAGCAAGTGCAGTCTGTCCCTGGTCTGTCTCCCTGGCTATGGCCTTCCTTCTTTGCCTCTTAGCCTCAGACTGTTGGCAAAGTGTCTCTTCAAACTGGGAAAGGCCATGCTGCACAGCCTGCCTCCAAGCGGGCCGTTCAGAGGCCAGGCTTTCCCACTTGTTGAGGTCCATCCCTAAGGCCTTCAGATCCCACTTGCAGATGTCCTTGTATCGCAGCTGTGGTCTACCTGTAGGGCGCTTTCCTTGCACGAGTTCTCCATAGAGGAGATCCTTTGGGATCCGGCCATCATCCATTCTCACGACATGACCAAGCCAACGCAGGCGTCTCTGTTTCAGCAGTGAATACATGCTAGGGATTCCAGCACGTTCCAGGACTGTGTTGTTTGGAACTTTGTCCTGCCAGGTGATACCGAGGATGCGTCGGAGGCAGCGCTTGTGGAAAGCGCTCAGTTTCCTCTCCTGTTGTGAGTGAAGAGTCCATGACTCGCTGCAGTACAGAAGTGTACTCAGGACGCAAGCTCTGTAGACCTGGATCTTGGTATGTTCCGTCAGCTTCTTGTTGGACCAGACTCTCTTTGTGAGTCTGGAAAACGTGGTAGCTGCTTTACCGATGCGCTTGTTTAGCTCGGTATTGAGAGAAAGAGTGTCGGAGATCGTTGAGCCAAGGTACACAAAGTCATTGACAACCTCCAGTTCATGCTCAGAGATTGTAATGCAGGGAGGTGAGTCCACATCCTGAACCATGACCTGTGTTTTCTTCAGGCTGATTGTCAGTCCAAAATCTTGGCAGGCCTTGCTAAAATGATCCATGAGCTGCTGGAGATCTTTGGCAGAGTGGGTAGTGACAGCTGCATCGTCGGCAAAGAGGAAGTCACGCAGACATTTCAGCTGGACTTTGGATTTTGCTCTCAGTCTGGAGAGGTTGAAGAGCTTTCCGTCTGATCTGGTCCGGAGATAGATGCCTTCTGTTGCAGTTCCAAAGGCCTGCTTCAGCGAAGAAAATCCCAAACAAGGTTGGTGCAAGAACACAGCCCTGCTTCACTCCGCTTCGGATGTCATGTGCCCTTCATGTCCTTGTGGAAAGATCTGATGATGCTGAGGAGCCTGGGTGGACATCCAATCTTGGGGAGAATCTTGAAGAGGCCGTCTCTGCTGACCAGGTCGAAAGCCTTTGTGAGATCTATGAAGGCTATAAAGAGTGGCTGTCGTTGTTCCCTGCATTTCTCCTGCAGTTGTCTAAGGGAGAATACCATTTCAGTGGTGGACCTGTTGGCTCGGAATCCACACTGCGATTCTGGATAGACGCTCTCTGCAAGTACCTGGAGCCTCTATAGTACAACTCGGGCAAACAGCTTTCCTACAACGCTAAGGAGAGAGATGCCGCGGTAGTTGTTGCAGTCACCCCTGTCGCCTTTGTTCTTGTACAGCGTGATGATGTTTGCATCCCTCATGTCTTGAGATACTCCACCTTCTCTCCAGCAGAGACAGAGGATTTCATGCAGCTCAGTGATGATGATCTCTTTGCAGTGGGTCCTGACAGATTCCCATTCTAAAAAGGTGAGTCCCGGTGCTAAATGTTTGAGAACCACTGATGTACAGTACAAAACAGATTTTTGAGCTCGGCTAATGTTATTAAGGGGGATAAAAGGAAATCATTCGGTTTCACTACCTGGTTAAATCCCTTGGACCACCGAATGGCTTTTTGGTCAATGGTGAACTTGATCTTTGGGGAGTTCTGTCTCTCGATACTCCCAACTTTGACTCTTGCAGTGGACTGATTGGGGAATGCCACAAAGTTCACAATGTCAAAGTCAGCCAGCACATTGCCCTCCTCATCCAGATAAACTCCCTCCATGGAAGTATTGTAGAAGTGGGAGGTTCTCAGGAAAGGGTGGAGCTACATTTAGGAAACAGAAAAAGTATTTCACTCCAGCCCAGTGGAAGAGCTGTACCTGCACATATGTGAAGCAGACTCAAAGCAACAGTGGATCCCTGCATCAGCAGCCTGGCAGCATGGGGTATTCTGCTGATCCCCCTCCCATTGTCACATAAGCAGAGGGTACAGGTCTCAGAAGCTGCATGCCAACCAGGAGGCATGCCCAGTCAGATGCAGCCAGTTTGAGCTCTCTTACCAGGATGAACTTTCTTTCTTTCTTTCTTTCTTTCTTTCATTCTTTCTTTCTTTCTTTCTTTTGGGGTAGATTATAGCAAATTTAGAGCGCAATTCTACCCTGCGCTGGAACAGGCAAGCAAAGAGGCTCGCGCTGTATCCAGCAGGTTAGATGCCCAAGACATCTCAGCCAGAGGCAAGGGGAAACTTTCCCCCTTACCTCTGGCTAAGGCGCCCTTGCCCCTATGGGTCTCCTGGTTGGCAACCTTCAGTCTCGAAAGACTATGGTATAAGCCTACAGCACCAGGTGGTCTCCCATCCAAGTACTAACCAGGCCTGACCCTGCTTAGCTTCCAAGATCAGATGAGATTGGGCATGTGCAATCCTGAGGTGGCACAGGTCTGAGGACAGCAGAGCGGCTTCAAGCTGCTCCAAATTCCCTGAGAACCAGCATAAGTATTGGATCCCATCCCGCCTCCTGCTCCCCACCCAGGAACGCTTCCCTCCTGCCTCCTCCCCACCCACCCCAGAGGCTTGAAGCCTCACTGAGGAAGCCGGCACAGAGGCCTATGTCAGCTTGTGTCAGCTCCGTGTGCCAGCCCGGCTTCCTCCCGAGGAGGCGCAAACATGCCTTACGGCATGTTTGTGACCCTCCTAAGCCAGTGCAAGGGACCTGAGCTGGCTCAAGGGCACCTCTGGATTGCTCCCTTATTTATTTACAAATTTATATTCTGCTTTATCTCCCTAGTGGGCATTCACCTGGAGAGCAGAGTCTGCTACAGTCACAGGGGAGCCAAGGAGGAATCCTCCATTGTTGTTGGAAAGAGACCCACTTCAGCTAAACAAGGAGTGTTACAGGAGAAGCCAAGGGCCAAACTGCACATGGCACAAATGTTGCAATCTTTCCTGGGAGTATGCCCCATTGGACACAATGGGGTTACTTCTAAAATGGACCTCCATAGGGTTGGACTTTGGGCATTTCAAATTCGTCCAAATAAATATGTTGCTCTGCTTCAGGATCAAAAGAGAACCCCTGCTAGGATCTCGCTAACTGGATTTCCCAAAGAACTGTCCCAAAGTTCACCACCACAAGATGCGGGAAATGAGATTGTGAACAGAAATACCTGCCACGACTGCATCATTTCATGCTCCAGCCTTCGGGCTCCTGCTATTGGCCTCTGATTCTGTGTCCTGGATGTGAATGCAGCATGGAGGGCCTGTGCCACAGCCTGAATCGTCTTGTAAATACTGTGACTGTCCTGAGACAGGATTTTTTCAGTCAAATCCTGGGGCATGATCTCCCTTTTCTCTTTCTCTGTGCATCTTGTCCAGCTTTTCACAGACAATGCAGGCCTTGAATAAAAACAATGGAATGCTTTTTCCCCAAACTGTTGGATGGCAGACAACATTGAGTCAAAATTGTCATATTCTGTGCCTTTGTGTTCCTTAATTGAGAAAGACAAAGAACCGTGGAAGTGCCGGATGCCAGCCACTCTGTAAAACAATCTCAAGCTGAGGTCCTGCAAAGTCACTGCAATCCAAACTTTCCCTGCAGTTGGCTTCCTTATTTCAAATGTTGTAATCTGCATTGCTAGAGTGAACATAGCTTGAGGGTTTGCATGATAAACAACGACATTGACTTGGTCCTGCATCAGAAACCATTCCATGTTGAAATGTTTACTACTGATCACATGCAGCGCTGGGATTCTTTTTGAGAAGGCAATACAAAGACCCTTCTCTCTGATCACATCTGTGAAGGTGCTGATGAAACTTTCTCCGTGGTCATTGTCTGGAGCCAGGAGACCAATCCACGTCCACTTGAAATGCCAGAGTAGTTGGGCAATGCCCAGGTATGGGGGTTCCTGTTTGGGCACCATTCGGAACAAAAAAGGAAATGGAGTTTTATTTTGTAGATCACGACTCACAAAACCATAACTGACCTAAGAAGGAAAGGAAAAAGTTGGAGTTTCATTTGCAGGACAAAAGAGGCCTCAGGAAGCCCCAGGATTCCTAAGAATGTACCTTGAGAAAAGTTGCCTTGGAGGATTTTATACGATGTTTCTCCTTGGTGGCCTCACAGCCCAACCTTATGCTTGTTTACTCAAAGTTAAATCCAATTGTGTTCAGTGGGGTTTACTCTCAGGAGAGGGTCACAGGGTTGCAGCCAGGCAACCCAATCCTGAGATGGTCAGAGCACGAGCCACTGCTGTTTTTTGTCCCCTACCCCCGAGTAAGGGCAGTAGCCCTGCAAGGTGATTACTTGATTCTGTGGCGGCTCTTGATCTGATGGAGCTGAGCTCTGCTTGTCCCGCCCCCTCCCTCCCCACTCCCTCCCCATGCCACACCTCCTCCCTTTCCTCTCCCCTCCTTCCCCTCGCCCTGGGACACCTCCCCCTGCCTCCCCCATGCCCCCTCTCACCTCTCTGCTGCTCAGTGGTCTGAGAAACGACTGGGCAGCGAAAGGCGGGCCCAGTTCTTGCAAACGTGCCCGCAGGGCTCAGGATTGGGCCTTAAATGACCTGGTTTTCCCTTAGTGACAGGAAGCCCTGAGGTTTGTGCATTTGCCTAGTGAGTCAGATAAGGTTTTCAGGCAGGTGCAGTCATTCACCTAGCTGCAGTAACCACCCTGGCCGCTGCATTCTGTACTATTTGCAGCTTCCGAACTGTCGTCAAGGGCAGCCCCATATAGAGCACATTACATGAATCCAATCCAGTCACAAAGGCATGGACTACTGTGGTCAGGTCCGATCGACTCAAGTACAGCCGCAACTGGCACACCAGTTGGACCTGAGCAAACACATCCCTGGACACAGGGACACATCACCTGGCTCTCCAGGAAAGCTGTGAATTCAGGAGCACGCCCAAACTACACACCTGCTCCTGCAGGGGGAATGCAACCCCATTCAGAGCAGGCTGATGACTCAGTACCTGCATCAAGGAAGGACCTCTGTCTTTTCTAGATTCAGCCTCAATCTATCGGACCTCATCCAGACCCCAACCGCCTGCAGACATCTACTAATGAACATCTACTAAGGAACAAACTGAGTTCTGGGAACATCCTTCCGTCCACAAGAGTTACATCAGATCTGAATAAGAGATTTCTGCTTGGTGTGTATTCTCCCACCTTCCGTTGCCTTTGTTTTCTTTCCAAACCTTGACTAACCTCTTTTTGCAAACATCACTCAGCTCCAACTATGAAGTGCATTTAGATGAGTCTGAGCCACACATACCCACCCACCTGTATTTCCTACCTGTGGGATTTTGTAGATGTCCAACATGCCTGCAATCTGACTAGAGATCACAGAGTCAGCCCCTTCCAGAACTGCCACCAGTTTATTCCTCCGTCCACAGGTGTAGTTTGGAAGACTCTTTTGTCCAGTAGACAGCAGGTCTGTCATGGCCTCATAAGTCAGTCTTGCATTGAAATAGTTCTCGTAGGCGTTGTAGCCCAGAGAGACGTTGGGCAGGAGCCGAGGATTCTGGTTGATCTCATGAATGGCAAAGAAGAAGGGCAGGAGGTCCCAGAAACGCATGCCTGCTACGCTGCAAGAAAAATATGTCTCACGTTCCTGAATATGGATCAGGCCATAGGTCCCTCTACTCCAGCTTCCTGTATCTCACAGTGGCCCACTAAGTTTCTCAGGGAGCACACAAGGCAACAAGAGACCTGCATCCTGGTGCCCTCCCTTGCACTGGCATTCTGACACAGCCCATTTCTAAAATCAGGAGGTTGCACAGATACATCATGGCTTGTAACCCATAATGGCGTTGGTCTGCGTTATCTTGAAAGAGCAACAACCAAAAGGAGGTGTAAAGGGGGAACTTGAGTGAGGCAGAGATGGAAATTTTCTGAACTTTTGCCTATTGAATTGTATTGCTTTGAGCTGAGTATAAAAGACTGGCTGCGTCCAGCTGAACTTTGGGCATGATCTGAGGCTATGCCTCCTTGCTGCCTTGCTTTGGTATCAGCAATAAACAAGGTTTTTTTTGCTACACCTTCCCTCAGCGGGGTCAGTTGGGACTGGGCATGCCAGGCAAGGAAACTCACCCTGCCTTTGGGCTTCAAGGGCAACACGTTCAATGAACATGAGTCAAATGACTTCTTCTTTTGCAGAAAGGGTGCAGTGACATTAACAGAAATTTCTGGATTTTACTTTACCTCATTGCAGTGGCATAGCTAATGTTCGTGTAGCCCAGTGCCAAATTCAAAATGTTACCCTGGAAGTGATGTCACAACTGGAAGTGACATCACACCCAGACTTTTCAAAAAGTGAAAATTGGGAGGAACGCACCTCCTCTCCCCAGCAGCTCACCACCCACTTGCTCTGCTGCCTCCCCCCAGTCAGTGGCATAGCTAAGGTATATACCTGCTGCCTGAGGTCAAAGATTTTGTAGCCACCCACCCGCATGACAAAATCAAATTTATTTATTTAATCAATCAATCAATCAATCAATCAATCAATCAATCAATCAATCAATCAATCAATTAAATGAAAAGTTATTGGTTCCATGCTGTATCATAACAATATCTCATTGGCACGTAGAACAATCAGTCTCACAGGTCAGTTTGGAGTTAAGCAAATTCACTTTTTGTTCCATAAGGCAGTTGTGTTTTCATTTTCTAGTTAGTTGGCCATAACTTTTGATAGAATACAGATATTCCATTTCAGTTTGTTGCACTGCATTCAGCATTAAATTACCTTTCCAATGATATATAACATGATGGTATTGTTCATACATACCAAGATTTTCATAATTTTGGTCACTAGTGTCAAGCTCAGCTTGTTGCCCCCCTAAAGCTTGATGCCTGGTGCAACTGCTACCCCCTGCACCCCCTTAGCTACGCCACTGCCTCAGTGTCTGATGCAGAACAACAAATCGCAACATTGTGCTGTGTACGTGTGTAGGCCCAGAAGAGATACCTGTCTGCAGGTTAAATAGGATAGATGTTTATTTGAGAGCAGAGTGACTTGAAGAACACAACCCTCAATGACCAAAACCAAATAAAACACAAACATAGAAGAGGTCCTGCCTATGGTGGGGGGGGGGGGCACTGGCCCCAAGGAGAACAGTGTAGTTTTTGGTGCTTGCTACTAAGGAGGCAGGGATCATGGAAAAATGCCGCTGTGCCGAAATGAAGCAAGCAGCTTGTAAACTAGACACAAATCAGTACATTCCCATCATTCAAAATACAGTTGCCTCCTTTTAACTTGATGACTTAGGGCCCAATCCTATCCAACTTTCTAGTACCGGTGCAACCACAAAGTGGCGCAAGGTAAAGGAACAAATGTTCCCGTACCTTAAGGAGGCTTCTGTGACTGCTGCCCCACCACAAGATGCAGTGCATGCCCAGTTGGCACAGCTGCACAGGCACTGGAAAATTGGACAGGATTGGGCCCTTACACAGTAACTTCAGACAGTTCTTTGAAGCGTTGGGACTTCAAATTCCAGAACAACCAGTGCCAAGTAAAAATAAAAGAAGGGCTCCTTTGTAAGTGGCCCCGCTCCCTGCAGCGCATGCAAATTCAAATGCCCCAAATTCTCATTTCTTCCACAACTTCATAGGCAGTGGTGATGCAATGGCTATAGATTGCACTTCTCCTGCACTTCAAACACCTTGAGTGCCCTTTGCTGTCCCCACACTCCAAGTGTCAAGAGATGCATTCACGGGTATTTCAGAGGAGAAAGAACCATCCTCCCCAATCCGCATGTCTGCTCTTGCAGTAGAGCAGCATAGAGTTTGGAGCAGGAAGCTATACAATATGCTAGAGCAGTGTTGCTCAAACTGTGGGTTGGAACCCACTATGTGGGTTGCAATCCAATTTCAGGTGGGTCCCCATTCATTGCAATATTTTATTTTTGATAGATTAGACCTGATGCTACCATGGTCTGTGACTGCATTTGGGGAAATGTTACAGAGCTGGACTTTTAACAAGCTACTATGTATACAATGATAGTCAATAGGATTGACTATCAATCCTTACCTGACTATGTATATTCTTTTAACAATGACAGTCAATAGGACTTACTCCTGGGTAAGTGTGGGTAGGATTGCAGCCTAGGACTGTTAAAAATTTTCCTGTTGATGATGTCACTTCTGCTCATGACATCACTTCTGGTGGGTCCTGACAGATTCTCATTCTAAAAAGTGGGTCCCGGTGTTAAACGTGTTACAACCACTGTGCTAGAGAAACCTTATAGTCCAATAATATGTTGTTATCCTTTGGCACGAACCTCTCAAGGCACAGCTTGTGTGAGGAGGTGCTGACAACTGTTCCTGCCTCCCCACAAATTTTTTCCCTTCAAACAAAACAGGAGATGATTTGCCAAGCACAAATGCAGGCAATGAAAACTGGCCTTGATCTATAGGTCAAATCCGGTGGAGCAGCTGCAACGCCATCCCCACCTAATTACTTACGCTGTAAATCTGTTCCAAGGAGGTTCAGAGAAAACATATGGTCGAAATAGAGTATTTGTTGTCGAGATGAGCCCACTGATCTGGTAGTCTCCTGGCTTGTAATAATTCAATGGGCGACTTCGATCACGGATCCTGCTAAGAGGGCATTTTGTCTTCAGCATCCCACAGGGAGTAAGGGGCAGCCACAAAAACAAAAGCAGCAGCAGCATTGCTGAGAACCCCTGCCACACTGACTACTAGGTTAATTGGAGCCCAGTCAGAGCTTTGGATCTGAAAGGGAAGATGTAGAAGTCCACATTGGCAGAAGCCCACATGCCCTGAATCTGACTCTGGCTCTTATCGATGTAGGAGGTTGGTCTGCACCAGTCTTTTTAAGATCTGTACAGAAAGTTCCCTCTCCAGTTGTTCTCAGATGTTACCTTTGGGAGAATCCCTTGAGTTTTGCTCAGGAGAAGAATAAAGCACAGTGTTGTTGATAATTGCTAGGGACAAAGTCGCTCTTGCACCATCCTGAACTCTCTGTGCGGCTCCATGCGCAGGTGTATGACTGGAGAAAACATGTTTGTGAAATGTCCCTCTGCTCAGCTGTCATCTTCCATGAACAAGGCAAGGAGTAGCTTAGCAGGACTACAGTATCCCAGGAAATCACATATGCACTCAATAGGTCACCTCAGTTGTACCAATTACATCGGGCATGATCAACAGAGAGTACAAGTGCAGAGATGTCAGACATAAGGTGTCAGTCATAAATATGACCAAACTTTGTGTATTCTCTCTTCTGTCGCTTTCAGCTAATGAATGAGAAAAAAGTGATTTTTCTGGTCTTCACCAGCTTAATGATAGGGCCTGGGCAGGCATGTCCATTCAGGGAGAGCAGGTCACAAACCCCTGACAGACACCCTGCATCCACACCCAAAGCCTGCAAAGGCAGCCTTGGCCCCCAGAGTGGACTAGGAGATGGCACTGTCATGGGCCCTGAAGCATGAACAGGAGCTCTCCATGGGCTTTTCTACTGTGACCTCATCCAGGGCCATGGTGTGTACAGGGCCTGCGGGTGGCTGCTTGCGGGGGGTCTACTCTGGATCCCCATTCAGCTCTCTCTGCACTGTACCCTGAAGCAGAGCAGCTGACCTCACCAGCAGTGGGGAATCTTCCAGGACATCCTTTACCTCCTGCGGCCCACCATTGTGGGCTGCCACCCCCCCCAGCTGGGGTTCAGCCAAGTGGCTGCCCCAGCCTTGCTGCCACTTGCACATTCGCCCCATTGGCTGGCACTACTGCACGCAATGGCAAGTGTCTCTAGGCATGAGCCTGGCAGTGTTCTAACTTTGAGGCGGTCCCATCCCCAGGTCCCCAGGTTCCACAGGGACTGAGAAATTTAGGAAGGGGGTGCAATCAGGCATCTTGCCCCAGGTCCAATGCCAGCTCTTAGTGTCTCTGCCTCAATTGGAAGCTGGTGGCTCCACAGCTGGCACCAGGGGGCTCTGCAGGTGGCACCAAGGAGTGAAGGTTGGATCCTCATCCAGTTTAGCAAGGAAGAGTGGCACATTCAGCCAGCACAGGAAGGGCTCTGGGGCGGGGGGGGAGCAGGGGGGCTACACTCCAAATGTAGGCTCCATTTTGAATCTGCTTCTCTATGCTATGGAAAATCATACCACTGCACCCCAGTTGAATTTCTAACGTGCACCACTTCAAGTAACACTTTTTATGAAGATTGACACACGGATGTCCTGGAGTTCTAACATACAGTCGTCCCCTTCAATTTCAGCAGATACGAGCATCCCGATTTACTGGCTGAAGGTGTGCCTGCAAAGCACAGCACAGTGTTATACAGGAGGGTCCTCTTTATCCGCAGATTTAGGACCAGCAGGTTTGACCCACTGCAGGTCCCAAACCTGCAGCTGAGGACCCACTGAGTCCTTCTTTTGGTCTTATCTGGGAGCCCATCTGAGACCCACAGAGCCTCATTTGTTGCTTCTACTAATAATAATGCTCAGACATCCATGGAGTGGCTTTCACTCTCTCTGATTTTGAAACAAAGCCCAGGTGAAATAAACTTGCCTGACCTTTTTTTGATTTTTCTTTTTTTTCTCTTTTTTCCTTTCCCTTCTGTGCTTCAGATTTAAATTTGTACTTTAATTTCACCTCCAAAGAGCACCAAAACACATCTAGACTTGAACTCATGCCAGATGGTCCAGACACACACTAAACTACAAGGAGTGGCACTGATTATTGGGGTCTCGGAATGCTGTGAACTGAACTGGGTGGCCTACTACTGGGGCCTAGTAGTTCTGGTCTGAGGGTGCAGGGTTCACTTTCCCATGTTTGAACTGTACTAATACATGTTGGTGCTTATGGAGAAGACCTGGGCTGTATTTCCACTACAGCTTTAATCCGCTTTCCATGCTCTTCTTTTCTCCCACTGCATATTTATAGCAGTGTTTCTGAACCAATAGTACTTGTATCACTTGAACTACCAGTGGTACTTGAAGTGATAACCAGTGGTACTGGGGGGACCCCCCAGATCCCCACTGTCTAGTGGCAAAACCAGCAATACAATGCAACAAGCAGTAGTAGGAGCCTTGGTTTGGTGGGCAGAGCTCCAGCATGCCCTCCTGTCTGTCCTGAGCCTCATACCAATTATGCCAGATCCCAACCCCCATTCCTGTGGAGTTCGGAGTGGCTACAAGCTGCTCTGCTCTCCTTGGACTTGTGCCACCACAGCGACCAGGTGCCTTACCAAAAGGTAAAGGGAAAAGTTTCCCCTTACCTCTGTCTGAGCCACTTTGGACTTCTATCCTGCGCTGGATATAGCACAAGCCTCTTGACTTGCCTGTTCCAGCGCATGATAGGATTGTGCCCTTATTCTCCATTCCTTTTCTAATGATCCCAAGCATGGAATTAGCCTTCTTCACTGCTGCTGCACATTGGGTCGACACTTTCATCAACCTGTCCACCAGCACATCAAGATCCCTCTCCTGACTTGTCACAGACAGCTCAGAACCCATTAACTTATATGTGAAGTTTTCATTTTTTGCCCCAATGTGCATTACTTTACATTTACTTACACTGAAATGCATCTGCCATTTTGCTGCCCATTCTCCTAGTTTGGAGAGATCCTTCTGGAGCTCCTCACAATCTCTTCTGGTCTTCATCACTTGAAAAAGTTTGGTATCATTCGCAAACTTAGCCACCTCGATGCTTAACCTGGTCATTTATGAACATGTTCAAAAACACCAGTCCCAGGACAGATCCTTGGGGCACACCACTTTTCACCTCTGTCCATTGGGAAAATTGTCCATTGACACCCACTCTTTGTTTCCTGGTCCTCAACCAGTTCCTAATCCAGGTGAGGACCTGCCCTCTAATTCCTTGACCGTGGAGTTTTCTCAGTAGCCATAGGTGAGGGACTGTGTCGAACGCCTTCTGAAAGTCCAGACATATAATGTTCATGCGTTCTCCAGCATCCACATGCCTATTGACCTTTTCAAAGAATTCTAAAATATTCATGTGCCAAGACTTACCCTTACAGAAACCATGCTGATTCTTCCTCAGCAAGGCTTGTTTGTATAAGGGCACAATCCTAATTTTCATTAGGCCAGCACAAGTTTCTTAATAAAAGTTTCTTTAAATATGTTAGCTTCAAATAAGTCCCTTGCTCCGGCCCAGAAGGGTCACAAACATGCCATAAAAGAGCCTCCCAAGTCGCTCCAAGCTTTCTGGGAACGGGTGTTGGGATCCTGCACAACTGCCAAGTTCCAGTCCCGCTCTCCACCGCCGGCCCCCAGGGCCACCCACTGCCCGCCTTCCCCCCACCCTAGAACTCCTCCCTCTGACCTCCTCCTTCTCCCATCCCAGAGTCTTGCATTGACCAACCTTGGCCAATGCAATTCTCAGTGCCTCTGTCAGTGTGGAGGCTTGTGCCAGCCTCCACAGATGGGAATGCATCCATACGCCAGCCTTGCTGACTCACAAGGAGGCACAAACATGCCTTACGAAACATTTGCGACACTCCTGGGCCAGCGCAAGGGACTTCCTCTGGCCCAAGTACTTCTCTGGATCGTGCCCTTAATGTATATAATTAAAACAAAATGTCATACAGGCATTATACTTTATTTCTACTAGATTCTTGCACAGAGTAGGTGTAGGAAGGAGAATGGTTTTGCAGTAGTCTCTGGGGGTGGGTTCACTCACACAGCAAGGATTTAGATTTACTAACAGAAATGCTCAGCCAGAACTGGAAGGAAGGTTTTCAAAATTAGATGGCACCTTGGGTGGCACCTTTAAGTTTAATAATTAGACGCTCCTTTATATTGAGCTCAGGTCTCAATACAATGATGTAGCATTTAGGAATAAAGATGCAGCCCAGTAACCCAGAACTGGAGGCCAAGATGGAGAAGACCTGCACAGCCACCATGTACTTCCCCTTTGTGCTCAGGTAGGTGGGCACAAAAGACACCCAAACACTGCAGAAGACCAGCATGCTGAAGGTGATCAACTTGGCTTCATTGAAGTCTCTGGGCAGTTTCCTGGCTAGGAAGTCCACAGTGAAGGAGACGGCGGCCAGAAAGCCCATGTAGCCAAGGGCAATGTAAAACATGGTGACACTCCCTTCGTTACACTGCAGTATGATGTGACCAAACTTAGAATGCATGTCTGACTCTGGGAATGGGGGAGAGATTCCCAGCCAGACAGCACAGATGCCCACTTGAACAATGGAAGAACAAAAGGCAATGGAGTTTGCCAAAGTCTTCACCAGCCACATCCTCATCCTGCTCCCTGGCTTGGTGGCCATGAGTAGTATATAGTACATACTTCATTTCAAAACTATCTTGACAGCAGAAGTCCCGCCCCTCTTTACCGGAAATCCCACCCCCTAAGGGGGTTCAAGTGACCCCTCAAACAACCCCCCCAAGACCGTCGACCACTAGGGAGGGGTTTTGTGGCGCCCCAACATTTGGTTTGGCAGGAAAAGAAGCCTGCCAATGAAGAGTAGGAAAGGGGTTCATGTGACCCCTCAATCAACTTGCCCTGCCCCCTCTGACCACTAGGAAGGGGTTTTCTGGCATCCTGACATTTGGTTTGGCAGGAAAAGGAGCCCGCCAATGAAGTGTTGGAAAGGGGTTCATGGGACCCCTCATTCAACTCGCCCCATCCCCATTGACCAATAGGCATAGGTTTCGTAGCTCTCGGACCACTGCAGGGACCCAATGGGGAAAAGGGGGAATGGAAACAGGCCAGGGCATGCCCCCTGTATTTAAGACCCTGGCCTTCGGGGAAGGGAGAAAGCCGTACAGCCTGCTGCAGCCATGGCATTGCCTCTGAAAAGCTCACCCTCTTGCCTGCTGGGATGGAGACCCCCCAGATGCCCCGAGTCTGAAACCCCTGCTAGGGATTTGACCAAGATGGAGAACGTGCCGCCTTCTGGGGGGGGGACCCCGGTCAGACCCGCTGATTCTCAAAGCCCCCCCTGAATCGCCTAACACTCGGGTGCTCAGATCAGTGTTTGAAAACCTTCCCCACCAAGCTTCAGTCTCTGAGCATTTGACGGGCTCTCCACTAAGGAAGAAAAGCCGTTGCTGTGAAATCGATGTCGGTAACGAATTTCATAGACCAATACCTATGGAGCTTCTTTACAAGCTAGCGTGGGATGAAGAGTGTGTGTTTCCCCCCAATCGGCTGTGACTGTGGGTTTGTGCTTTTGCACACAGTGACCGAGTATCCTGAGGCAGCGGCAGTCAAGATTGCACAGGTAACATTTTTTTTTTTACAGACATGATTGAAACTCATTATTGTTGTATTAATGGGCTAGAAAGACAGAAATGTTAGAAATTAAGTTTGTTTTTAAATTTTTTAAAGGAATCCCCAGAGGAGAAAGAATGTCCTGGTTCTCCAAAGACCCAGAAGGTACCAGGAAATTATGAAGGCCGTACAAGTTTCCGTGATATTTTAGGCCTTCAGAAGACCCCCGTGGAGCAATTCAATCCAAATTGCCGCTCAGGCGCTATGCAATCACTAATCAGAGCGACATTGTATGTGATTCTTAAGCATTGTTATAAGGGGTATTTACTTGACTGCTGCATTGGTTGTAAAATTAAATCCAAGGATAAGGAAGCTCATGAATGTAGAAATTGGAGGAATTACGATAGAATAGGATTCTTCGAAGTTGTGTGTCAAAGAATCTACCTGCAGGCAATTCTGAACACTGTGATTAATATAGCTTACAGTTTACGGTTTTTGTATGTGACCGCCACAACCATTGATTACATTTTAAGCCTGTTCGCTAGCATGAATGCCTTTTCTGATCCCCTGGCATGGCTTGATTCAATGATGAGAGAGGTGGATTACACTTACCTTGAGTATGTACAACCCGTGGTTTCAAAAAAAAGTATCAGAAGTTTCTTGCAAGAGGCCACTGTTGTCTAAGTGTTTGTGACAAGTGAAGGAAATGTAAGAAAACAATGTATGATTTAAAAAATAATAATAAAAGAAATGGAAGACCCACAATGTTTGCTTTTTGAGGGGGGAGGAATGGGGGCGTGGTGGAGGGGGAGGGAGGGAGGAATGAACCAATAGGAAATGAGTTTCAGGAACATGTCCGGGCATGCCTGGCACCAGCTATGTATTTAAGACACAGGACTGAGTGTAAAAAAATAAAAAAAAAAAAATGGAGAACGTAGACGGGCAGTGCTTAGGTACAACTATCAATTTTTATAATGCCGTGGATCCGTATAGGAATTCAGTCGAATGGGGTACACACAAGGATGATTTAACTGAAAAGGTCCCCCTCGAGAGTGAAGAACCGGAGCCCTGTATTGGACCTCCAGAGGGGGTTTTATACAGGGGAAATTCTCTGTCTGACAGCGAGGAAATAGAAGCGGATTCAGCACCCTATTGGACACATTCCATGGTAAGCAAAATTGTTTTTTTTGGGGGGGGGGGTGCATGGGGTGGTTTCGATATTGAGCACATGGGGGGGTGGTAATAATTTGCATATTTCTTTTAAATAAACAGATGCGGGAACTAGATGTTGCGCCACTAGACTGGTCGGCTGATGGGGATACCAGTGAAGATATCTGGAAAGTCCCAAAGAAGACAAATCCCCAGTGTCCGTGCATGTCTGTATGTAAATTTTACTGGGGGATCTGAAATATATACACACGGTTATTTTTAAATTAGCTAAATACATCAGTCACTGAGGAAAAAAAAATGTGAGTGGGGGTTGATGATGAGAAATGATTTTTTTGCCTTGTCTAGGAAATTGAAGAGGCTGTTGGGGGTCTTGAAAAACTGAGTCTCAGTGAACTGCTAGGCCGATCCTGCTCCCCTAAAATTCCTGAGGAATGAAAATAAATGTGAAGAAAAAATAAAATTGCATTACGTTATCCAATTGTGCGCGTTTCTGTGCTAAACTGGAACCATGGAAAAGCATAAGGAAATTTTAAAAAATATATATTATACACCTGAGGCTGTCGGGAGCTTTGGAGGGGTAAACACCCTCTTTCAAGAGGCCAAAAAGCATAGTAAATCTCTGACTCAAAAACATGTTCAGGAGTGGCTTGCAGAGCAAGATGCTTACACATTGCACAAGCAACCTCGAGTACGATTTAAGAGAAACAAAACGGTTGTTTCGGGAATGGATGCACAATGGCAGGCTGATTTAGTGGATATGCAGCAGTTTTCTAAGTACAATGCGGGGCACAAGTACATTTTAACGGTGGTGGATATACTTTCTAAATACGCATGGGCCAGAAGCTTGAAAGACAAATCAGGCAGACAAGTGGCTGCTGCTTTTCAACATATTTTCAAACAGGGTAGAATACTACACAAACTGCAGACTGATTCTGGTAAAGAATTTCTAAACTGTACTGTGAGAGAACTATTAAAAAAACAAGGCATCCATCACTTTGTTACAGGGAATGAGGTCAAAGCAGCTGTTGTGCAATGTTTTAATAGAACATTAAAAACAAAAATGTGGAGATTTTTCACAGCTAGCAACACTTTTAGATACAAGGAAGTGCTGCCGCGACTTATAAGCAGTTATAACCACACGGTGCACAGAACGACCAGGGTTCGACCTGCGGATGTGAACCATTCCAACACTGTGTCTGTCTGGAAATCCATGTACGGAGATTGGGTTAGAGGGAGAAAAGAGGTTTCTGTGTTCAGAAAAGGAGATAATGTGAGGATCTCTAAGCTCAAGGGGGTATTTGAAAAAGGTTACAAACAAAGCTTTACCAGTGAGATTTTCATAGTCGACCAAGTCAGCAGCAAGGGGAGAGGACCCGTGTACAGCTTAAAAGATTACGAGGGAGAGAGCATTGCGGGGACTTTCTATCCTGAAGAATTACAGAGAGTGAGGACGGGAGAGGATAGAGTTTACAGGGTTGAAAAAGTTCTAGCTACGAGGGGGAGGGGTAAGAAAAAGCAACACTTGGTGAAATGGTTAGGGTGGCCTGACAAATTTAATAGTTGGGTTGCAGACTCTGAGCTGCGCGAAGCTAAGTAACGAAGGGGGGAAATGGCGGAAAATGATTTTTACATCACCCTAGCAACGCCTGCAATAAAATATTTCAACAGAACAACAGTGCTGCCTTCACGATCCGTCTGGCATGCTCCCTGGATCTGCAGGGGGAGTGGGAAGTGGGATTAGCGGAGATACAGTACCCTCACACCTGGGACACACTCACAGATGATAGAAAATTTCAAATTGACGATGGAAGGACAGAATGGCTATTCACTCTACGGAGAGGTTATTACGCTTCAGTACCTGACATACTGGATAATATGAACAAGGTAATAACGAGCCATATAAATCCACCACCTGATACATCTCTGACCTATGATTCTGTGGATAGGAAGGTCTATCTTAATGCTCCATCGCTTCACAAAATTGAAGCAGAAGCAGAACTGTCTCATATATTAGGGCTGGACATGAGCTTAGCCACCAGAAAATCAACCTTCACTGCGGATATTACAGGAGGATTTAGCACCATGTACGTTTACACAGACATTACAGACCACCAGGTCATGGGGGACTTTTATGTGACTCTGTTGCGGTGTGTTCCTATTCGCGGGGAGAACGGTGAATGAGTCACAATCACTTACGATAGGCCGCATTATGTGCTTGTAAACAGGGACCATATAGACACCATCACAGTGAAGATAAAGACAGACCAGAACAAAAATGTGTCATTTCGTTTCAGCAAAGTGATTGTGAAGCTGCACTTCTATCCCAGGAAAAAGAGGCTATTTTAAAACATGGTCCTTCTAAAATGTTACGGGGATCCCGCCCTTTATAGCAACTATTATAGGGTGCAGGCGGGGCAAGGCCATCAAGGATTTCATGGAGCGCCTGTTATGTATGGAGTGGGGGTCGGCGGCATATTCCGAAGTCTTTTTCAAAAGGCAGTTCCCCTTTTGAGGCGGGGATTAGAGGTTATTAAGCTGCACATAAAATTAGCTGCCTGCAATATTACCCGAGACTTGGTTGGGAACGTTTCTCAGGCCGTATTGAATAAAGCTATTTCGCAAAGGGGGCTGGGGCTGATGTACGTGAAAAGAAGGAAAGCGGTTAAACGAAAAGCATCACGAGCGCTGCTGACAGGCCCACCCCGCCCCTTTAAAAGAAGGGCTAAAAGTCAAAGGACGACGCAGAAGAGAAAGCTCAGAGACTGAGGTGTAGAAAGAGAGCCCTCTCTAGAGACATATTTTAAAACGATCATGGCCTTTATTCACGGGTACTCAGAAGAGTGTACAAAATCCGAACTAGACCTGTTCCAAATAGCCCCTACGCAGACCAGCATTGAAGGAACCATTTATGTGGAGGTGCCTCCGTTGACGGCTTCCATTTTTAGTCAGCTGGACATGACCCTGGGAGACAGACTCATCAGTCAAAGCAACAACTGCTACCCCTATAGGGCTTTCATCGAGTCTGTGTTAAACTATGGCAAAGACACGCTATCCAGCCAGTTCTCTGCAGGGCTGTTTTACAAAGACACTCCTGGTGAACACGACTCAGCAGACCTGGATGGCCACAACCAGGGGTTTATTAAAAGAGCGGGTCTGACTGCTGAAAGCAGAAAAATAGAACTCCTGGGGCATCTTCA
Source organism: Tiliqua scincoides (assembly GCF_035046505.1). NCBI lineage: Eukaryota > Metazoa > Chordata > Lepidosauria > Squamata > Scincidae > Tiliqua > Tiliqua scincoides. The sequence continues at coordinate 256,442,089 of NC_089822.1, forward strand.
AGCGGACCTCTTTTTTCAAGAAAAACTACTGTTAAACGGCGTGGACATGAAAATTAAACTCACCCAGAGCAAAGACAGATTCTGCTTGATGACTGATGATGCCAATGTATGCTACAAGTTGAAGATTTTGACAGCGTCGCTGTTAGTAAAGAAAGTGAGAGTCGCCCCAGGGGTACGGCTGGGGCACGCCGAAGCTTTGCTTACAACTGCCACCAAGTACCCTGTGGACTGTGTCAGTATGAAAGTGTTTAGTCTCCCTGAGGGGAGTCGCTTCAGTAACCAGGAGAACCTGTTTTTGGGGCAACTTCCGAAGATGGTCATAATCGGCCTGGTGGACAACGATGCTTTCAGTGGGACCTTCAGCAAAAACCCATTTAACTTTAAGCATTATGACATCAGTTTTTTTGCTATTTACCTGTCGGGCTACCAAATCCCCACAAAACCGTTTCAGCCAGACTTTCAAGAAGGAAGCTGTGTGAGGAAGTACATGAGCCTGGTGCATGCCTCTGGTAAGCACATGAAAGACAAAGGGCTGATAGTCAACAGAGAAGACTTTGCGAGGGGGTACACGCTCTTTGCCTTCGATCTGTCCCCTGACCAGGAATGTGGTGACCACTATTCCTTGATCAACACGGGGAACCTTAGGGCAGAAGTTCGGTTTGCCATACCCCTCCCGCAGACCGTTAACATGATCGTTTATGGGGTTTTTGACAATATAATTGAAATAAATAACCAGAGGAATGTTCTGTTTGATTATATGTGACATGGACACTCTGCAGTTAACACGGCTGCTGACCGCTGACCCCGCCACCCACAAGGTATTCAATGGAGTGTTTCCTTGTGACCAACTTCCTAAAGCAAATCAGCTACAGAGACCCGCAGGGCTGGTGGTCAACATGGACCCTCACGACTGACCGGGAGAGCACTGGCTAGATTTGTACCTGGCGGAGGAAAACCACGTAGAGTTTTTCGACTCCTTCGGACATGCGCCAGACCATCCCCGATTCCCAAAGGCAATCATGGATTTTTAAAGAAAATATGGCCCTGTAACGACATTTCAAACAAAACAAGTACAGCCCCTGGACTCTGCAACCTGCGGATACCATTGTGTGTGTTTTCTGTGCCAGCACTGTAAGGGGTTAACTTTCAACCAGATTCAAGGACTCTATGCCGATGATTTGCTAAGGAACGATCGCATGGTACTGCTATTTGTAAAAAAGAAATCATACGTGTCGCGGCTTACCCCCCAGTTTTTTTATCGACACCAAACCTGTGTGTCTTGTAGTAATTTTCATGGGTATGTTTTTCAATAAAATATACCTCCACTGAGGGGTTTAAAAGAAAAAAAAAAAAAGCCGAAGCAGCATGTTTTTGTTTTTTTTTAAGTGCTTTTATTTTTATAAGGTGAGCCATGGAACAGAACTAGATTGTCTCTGCTTTTTAGAAGTTCTTCTGGAAGCCTTGGGATATGCTTTAATTCCGTCATGGGGCTGTGGTTTTTCAAGTGATCCAAAGAGGCCCTGTTTCCGGGGTTGCCAACAACCGTGGAAGGGATATTTAGTTCAGTCATTGCCTTCAGAAAGACATCCCAGCCTTTAGGGGTGCGCGCAGAAGGTAGCGCATGGATTTGTGTGATTCCTTTCACCAAGTCCAGCATGTTGGAGCCTGGGATAGTTTCCCCTTTGTAAACAAAAGCCCCCTTTTCATTCCACAAAGAAACAGACTTGTTTTGCTTCATTTTGTTTAGCACTATCTTTGCAGGGCTCTTAAATCTGATGGACAAACTGTCCAAGACTACATGATACATGTTGTCTGGAGCTGGAGAGGCATGTGCTTTGGTTGTTGTCTCAGGTGCTGCTGTTGGTGATGGCATTGGTAACAACAAGCTCAGATGTCCTTTTTCAGCTTCCCCCTGTTTCACATGAGTTAGATATTTTTGAAGCAGAGCGGAATATTGTTTCGCCTTTTCATATTCCGTTAAGTCCCTTCTCTGTAAAACATTTCACATGTCAGCATCTAAGGAACTGAGGGCTGTAGTTCTGATGTTTTCTTCTCCCTGGGAAGGATTTTTCAGTTGCTCTAGCTGGTGGCTAGGCACAAGGAACATTTTTTCAGCGTGTTCCATCAGTGGTTACATAAAAGCTCTGCGATTAGGGGAAGAGCAATGCTTAACAAGTGTGCTAGAAACCCTCCAGACTGATTAACCAGTTGCTTCTTTTTTCTTATTGATAGCCGTTTATTACTCAGTTTTTTGATGAGCGAGCAGTTTTTTCTCAGCACAGAAACCTGCCTGCCAGATAAGGATGTTAACATAAGGAACAGATGAGGAACATAAAAGGATGTTACCTTTTAAAGTGTTGAGTGCAATTTCTGAGATAGCCGAGACCAGGTCGTGAGGAGCCGCACACAGAATGGCTTTTCTCTGTCGCGGCGGGGCCTTGATAAGCATCTGCAAAATGGGTAGATTTCTTCTCACGCAGTTAGACATGTTGTCATGAGGAGGATGCGCTTACAATTGAAGGGTCTTGGGGTTAACTCACTTGCTTTTGTAAAGGGCTCCAAGTTTCTTTTTTTTCATAGCGAGTTTAGCATCTGTGTGAGTTCAGCAGCAGGGCAAGGAAGCCAGGGCCCCAGATACAGTCCTTCACTTCCCTTGAGAAGAAGGGCAACAAACCAGTGTATGGTTTTTAAGTACCCCTAAAACAACAACAACAACAACTATGCAGTCAGGCAGCCAGCAGCAGGGTGGGGGCTATCCAGTGTTTTGCATCGAGTGTAACATGTATGACTATATGCCTCTGGGGCATAAGTCATGGGTGTGTCCTCAGTGCAAGGAGCTCCAGGGACTCAGGGAACGCGTCTGCTCCCATGAAGCCTTGGTGGCTGACCTGGAGAAGCAGAGGCAGGCAGAGAGGACCGTGGGGAGACTTCCGGGGACGATCAGGCTTCGTCCCACCCTCAGGCATGCAGCTCCTCAGCTGCCCAGGTGGGAAGTCTTAGGCCTGGAGGACATCCTGGAGAGGAGGGAAACAATCCCCTAGGGGGTACCCCTTCTTCAGGGGACGGGCCCCTATCTGAATGCACTCAGGATACTACTCGGGGGTTGGGGGCTTCTTGTAGTGGAGGATTCGATTATCAGAAACATAGAGAGGGGGTTTGCAATGGATGTGAGGACCGCATGGCGACTTGTCTGCCTGCAAAGGTTACAGAAATCACTACTTGTCTGGACAGGCTGGTAGATAGTGCTGGGGAGGAGGTAGCGGTTGTGGTGCATGTTGGCACCAATGATGTGGGGAAGTGTAGCAGGGAGGTCCTGGAGGCCAAATTTAGGCTATTAGGAAGGAGGCTGAAAGCCAGGACTCCAAAGGTAGCGCTCTTGGAAGTGCTACCTGTTCCATGCGCAGAGCCAGCTAGGCAGGCGGAGATGAGGGGTCTCAGTGTGTGGATGAGACAGTGGTGTAGGAAGGAGGGGTTTAGATTCGTTAGGTACTGGGGAACATTTTGGGACAAGCAGGGACTGTACAAGAGGGACGGGCTTCACCTGAACCAGAATGGAACCAGACTGCTGGCGCATAACATTAAAAAGGTGGCAGAGCAGCTTTTAAACTGATCCCTGGGGGAAGGCCGACAGGAGCTGAGGGGCATCCGGTTCGGGACTCCTCATCCCTATGGGACGAGGATGGGGAGGTTAGAGAACAACAAGGTAAATACAGGGTAGGAAAAGAAATTGGGAAGGTAGCATGATGGAATGTGATAGATGGTTTAGCACAATGAGAGGATGCAGGGATAAAGGAGCAAATAAGCAGCCCATCCTTGGGCATTCCATGTACAAATGCTTTCATGCAAATGCCCGAAGTCTCCAAGCGAAGATGGGAGAACTGGAATGTCTGGTGTCTAGAGAAAACTTTGATATAGTGGGCATATCGGAAACCTGGTGGAATGCGGAGAATCAATGGGATACTGCAATCCCGGGCTATAAACAATACAGGAGGGACAGGGAGGGGCGTGTTGGAGGTGGGGTGGCCGTTTATGTTAAGGAAGGGGTAGAATCCAGCAAAGTAGAAATTGAAGGCAGGTCTGACTCCACCGTAGAATCTTTGTGGGTTAAATTACCAGGCCTGAGGAGCAATGCAATACTGGAGGCGTATTATAGTCTTCTAGACCAGAAACCAGCAACTGTTACCCTGCACATGCCGGATCTTGGAAGCTAAGCAGGATCAAGCCTGGTTAGTACTTGGATGGGAGACTGCCTGGGAATACCGGGTGGTGTAGGCTTATACCATATTCTTTCGAGACTGAAGGTTGCCAACCAGACCAGAAACCTGAAGGGGATCTTGAAATGAGGAAACAGATCAGGGAGGTGACAAGGAGGGACAGGGTTGAATCATGGGGGACTTAAATTATCCTCACATCGACTGGGTCAATTTGTGTTCTGGTTAAGAAAGAGAGACCGGATTCCTTGACATGCTAAATGACTGTACCTTAGAGCAGCTAGACATGGAGCCCACCAGAGGACAGGTGACTCTGGATTTAATATTGTGTGATACTCAGGACCTGGTTAGAAATGTCAATGTTACTGAGCTATTAGGGAACAGTGACCATGCTGCGATCCGTTTCAACATGCACGTTGCGGGAAGTTTCTGTGGAATGTGGAATGGAACTATTAGATTCCACTCATCCCTAGAGGGACATTTGCTGGACAAGGTGCTTTCTGGTTTTCAGCGCTCATTACAGGACAGGAGAGTAGACATCTATTAACAAAGACATGGTAGTGCAGTGGTTCCTATACTGTGAGCCGCGGCTCCATGGGAAGCCAACCAGGAGAGCTGCGGAATTCTCACAAAAAACCTGCCTCCCTATACAATATGTAGGATTGTAGTTCTAATGGGGAGCTGTGGCCCATGGCCCACTAGGCCAAGGGAGCTGCCAGATGAAAAGGTTTGGGAACCAATGGCATAGTGGGTTTGGGGTGGTGAGTATGACTGCATTCCCACCCATACACTTTTCCTTTTGATACAGAGCACCACTTTTGCTTTCCACCTCTGCTGTTCCATCAGGCAGATGTGCAGGAATGGCTTGTGAGGCACATCCAGCATAAGAACATAAGAAGAGCCCTGCTGGATCAAGCCAAAGGCCCATCTAGTCCAGCTTCCTACATCTCACAGTGGCCACCAAATGCTTCAGGGAGCACTCAAGACAACAGGCACAACCTGTGTCCTGGTGCCCTCCCCTGCATCTGGCAATCAGAGGCAGCCTACCTCAAAAACAAGGAGCTTGCACATACCTACCATGGCTTGTAACCTCTTAAAGTCCTCCTCATTTGCTTTTTCTTCTGATAATAATGCTCAAGCATCCATGGATTGGCTTTTACTATCTCCCTCATTTCCATACGATGATTTTGAAAAATAAAAAATCTGTCACGTCCCCCAAGCTGCTCACTGCCTCCCCACAATACCAGCTCCCTACTACTCACCCCCAAGCCCCCGGAGCAAGGGAAAACAAGCCAATGCCAGTTCTACAAGGAAGAGGTTGCTTCTCACCGCCGTCCCCTCTGAGGGGGCTCTTCCTCCTGCCTCCTCTCCTGCTACCACCGTCCTGGCTCCTCCAACCAGACCACTTGTTTGCTACGTGGGGGGGGCTACGCCCACGTACCACTTCCTTTGGGCTGCTGCACATCATGGCTGGAGAGCCATCTGAGGGTGTAAAGCAGGGCAGCAGCAGTGGGCACAGGCACCTTTGGAGACACTCTGTGTGTGGGCTGGATATAGGCTCGCGCCATATTTCCCTTGCTTCTGTCCCCTTCCCTTTCACCTCCCATTCCATCCCTCCACCACTTCCTCCTCCCCATGAACCCTGTGTGCTGTTTCACTGTGATGTGGGGCTGGCAACACTTGCAGTAGGTCGCATGTTTATGTGCCAAGCTGTACCCAGGCATTGGCCTCTGCAAAAGTGTCAGTGCCATACATGACCACGCCGTGATCCCAGCTTCCCTGCAGCAAGCTGCTGATGTACAGGAGTGCCTTGTTTGGGGGGCTAGATGGACCGCCTTGTACCTGTGTGTTGGAACATCTGCATTTATATCTGCTTGGAGGTGTGTTTCCAAGTGCAGGATGGGTATGCTGGGCTTTTTTTCTGGCAGCTGTGCCCAGGGGTGTTGGCTGTTGTGCTACCCTGGGAGTGGGTTGCCCCATTGCTAGTTGCCTGGTGACCTTTGATGCTGTGGTAGCTGCTCAGACTTGCTAGGAACATGTGGGCCAGTCGCTGACCAGCTGCTGTGCATGCACGCTTCGCTTGCCACATGGCTTTTGCTGGTCCACTGGTTGCTCTTCGGACCTTCAGTTGCTGAATGTGGGCTGGATGTTGCTAACTTTGCAGTCCATATGCATGATACTGTGTTCCTGCCAGCATTGCATATAATGGTCTCTATACGGTGTGTCCATCCAACGTTGGCGTGACAGTTAGATAGGTCTGGGCCATCAATCTTGTGTCTGTCCCCCAGGCATCTTCTTTCTAGACAGACGTGCCCCAAACATTGGGAGTCATAAAGGTTTGGTTGCTCTCATCTTCACCTTTCCCAGATCCATTGAGATGTTGGTGCTGAGTGGGGAGGTTTCCAAAGGAGAGTCTGATCCGGCATGTGCCACTGCTGTCCCTCCCTGCCCTCCAGGTCCTCCCCCAGAATGCCCCATTCCAGAATGCCCAGGAGCAGGTTGGCAACTGTGGGCCACTACGTCTTTTTGCAGTGGCAGCTCCAAAATGGCAGCAACCAGTGCCCTGTGAGTGCGACAAAATGGACAGTTACGACTGCGCAACCCTGCTATGCTATTGTAAACTAGTTTTGGGCTGTAAACTTCTTTAGGAATTCAGGTAGTTACTGTTAGACTTTCAACTCACAAGAGCATAGGAGGAGCCCTGCTGGCTCAGGCCCAAGGCTCATCTAGTCCAGCTCCTGTATCTCACAGTGGCCCACCAAATGCCTCAGGAAGCACACAAGACAACGAGAGACCTGTGGCGACTCCTGTGGCTACTCCCTTCCACCCGGCATTCAGAGGTAGCCTCCTTCCTATGGCTTGTAACCTGTGAAGGACTTTCCATCCATGAATCTGCCCAGTCCCCTTTGAAAGGCATCTAGGCCAGATGCCTTCACCGCATCCTGTGGAAAGGAATTTCACAGATTAATTACAAGCTGGATAAAGAAATATTTTATTTTGTATGTTTTAACTCTCTCAATGCTCAATTTTAGCGGATGTCCCCTGGTTCTGTTGTTGTGCAAGAGGGAAAAGAACATCCCCTCTATCCACTCTATCTATCCCATGCATCATTTTATTTGTCGCAGGGCACAGGCCTATACATATCTACTCAGAAGAATGTCCTATTAAATAGAACCTACTGTGTTCAGTGAGATTTACCCCAGGAAAATGTGCATAGGATTGCAGCATCAATCATGTCCCACCTTAGGCACCTTTTTTTCTAGACCAGGGGTGCCCAAACCCCAGCCCAGGGGCCACTTGCGGCCCTCGGGGACTCTCAATCAGGCCCTCAGGGAACGCTCAGTCTCCAATAAGCCTCTGGCCCTCCAGAGACTTGTTGGAGCCCGTGCTGGTCCAGTGCAACTGCTGTCAGCAAGTGAACGACTGTTTGACTTCTCACCTGAGCTGTGGGGCAAGGACTCCCTCCACTGCTTGCTGTTTCACATCTGCGATGCAGCAGTGACAGCGAAAGAAAGGCTGGCCTTGCTTTGTGCAAGGCCTTTTATAGGCCTTGAGATACTGCAAGACCTTCATTCATTCTTGTAAGTACCATCTCTAATATATTCATTTATGTAAATTTATTCAAATTTTAAATTGTAAATTGATTCTTTTTTTCCTGGTCCCTGACACAGTGTCAGAGAGATGATGTGGCCCTCCTGCCAAAATGTTTGGACACCCCTGTTCTAGACTGACAAGCCCCTAAAGCTGTAGTCTATCCACATAAGGGAGATGCCCCAGCCCACTAATTTTGGTCACTCACTCATATACCTTTTCCAGCTCTTTGAAATGTGGCAGCCAGAACTCTACGCAATATTTCAGATGTGGCCTTACCATTAATTTGTATAATGGCATTATAATGCTGGCCATTTTATTCTCAATTTTTTTTTAATGATCCCAAGCATGGAAGTGGCCTTTTTCACAGCCACTCCACATTGGGTTGACACATCCATTGAACCCTTTTGTGTTTCCTGCCACTCCTCCCTTGTGTCTTTCCATGGCTTTAGCTGGTAGGGTCTTTAGCTGGAAGAGCAAGGACTCCTGGAACTCACTCCCTAAAAAGTTACTCTTTTCCTAACTTCATCAGATACACCAAATACACTCTCACTACACTCACACACCACTATAGGATGGGAACACAATATAGAGCACAGCAATATTTCTTTATTGATTGGAGTAAAAAAGGTATTTCTTTGTATACAACTCTTCTGTTACTGTAATTATATAATAGAACCGTAACCGTCTTCCAGTCTTGAGGGAGGGGGATTCTCTACAATATGCTGATCTGTGACACAAACCCAGATCCCATGGTTCCATCAGGGCTTCATGTATTGCTATTGTCCACAGTCATTCTCAGAAGGTTACAATGATGTTTGTTTGTCCCGTCCCCTTTCCCCAAATCTTGAAAGACAAATACCATATATAAAATCAATCATGCCACTTGTCAGCTCTTTTGTTGACTTAGAGTCCAATCCTATGCCTGTCTACTCAGAAGTAAGTCCCATTATAATCCACGGAGCTTACTCTCAGGAAAGCATGGATAGGATTGCAGCCAAAGAAAGACAAGAGAAGAGTAGGTCAAATCTCACAAACATGTTTTCTCCTGCTGTACACCTGCGCATAAAGCCACAAGGTGTGTCAAGAATGGGCTGGCTCTGTCCCTAGTAATTATCAAAAAAACGGTGCTTTATTCTTCTTCTCAAGGGATTCTTCCAGAGATTGGTTTTGAAGCCAATATGAGAAACATTAGAAATGAGAGCAACCAGAGAGGAGAGATTTTGTACTGGGCATGAATGGACTGGTGCATAAGGACCTCCTGTCCTGCTGAGAGCCAGAGTCAGATTCAGAGAAGGTGGGACTTGGCCAGTTTGCAGTTGGTTGGCAACCTTCAGTCTCGAAAGACTATGGTATAAGCCTACAGCACCCGGTATTCCCAAGTGGTCTCCCATCCAAGTACTAACCAGGCCTGACCCTGCTTAGCTTCCGAGATCAGAGGAGATCAGGCATGTGCAGGGTAACAGTTGCTGCCTTGGCCAGTTTAACAATGTTTAACAAAGTCCCTTTCAGATCTGAGGCTCTGGTTGACTCCATTTGTTATTAATGATGGCTGTGTGTTTGTGTTTGTGGGTGTGATGGGAGATATTCCCAGAATGCTACTGCTGCAATTGCTAACACTGGAGCTACTACCCTGTCCTCCCCGGGCAATGCTGACGACAAAATGCCCTCTTGGTTGGATAAGTGATCAAAGAGGCCCATTTAATTATTACAAGCCAGGAGACTACCAGATTAGCGGGCTGATCTCGACAACAAATTCTATCTTCCGACCGTATGTTTTCTCGGAGTCTCCCATTCACAGATTTTCAAAGTAAGTAACCATGTGGCGATGGGAGTCACAGCAGCTGCACCTGGTTCTGATTCACTCCTCTCAATCCTATTCATCAAGGACTGTCCTGATTTCCTGCTCCTGTCCTTACTGGAATCTGGTAAATCATGCCTTTTCTCCTCTGTTGGGAAAAATGGGAATGATTTTGCGGGGAGGCAATAATGTGAAGCCACCACCTACTCACAACCTGCCATTTCACAAGCTTTAAGGTAAAGGTAAACCTTAAGGTAAAGATTAGACAAATGAGAGAGTACACTTACTTTCTCCTTCCTTCGCCTAACTTCTCAGTCTCCCTCCCTCCCCTCACAAAGATGCTTAGCGCACTTAACTTGGCACTATCCTGTTCGACTTGCAGCCAGGTGTCTCTTCCCTACGTACACATGTGCATAGCACATGGAGTGCAAAACGCTGAAGCAGAGTAAAATCCAGACATTTCTGGATGCACTTTTTTTTTTTTTTTTGCAAAAGATGCAGGAATTTGACTCAGTCATTGAATAGATGATCCCAAGACATATTTTCATTGCAGCATAGCAGGCCTGCGTTTCTGGAACCTCCTGCCCTTTTTCTTTGCCATTCATGAGATCAACCAGAATCCCAGGCTCCTGTCCAATGTCTCCCTTGGCTACAATGTCTATGAGAACTATTTCAATGCAAAACTGACTTCCGATGCTGTGACAGACCTGCTGTCTACTGGGCAAAAGAGTCTTCCAAATTACACTTGTGGAAGGAGGAATAAGTTGGTGGCTGTCCTGGAAGGGGCTGACTCTGCAATCTCCAGTCAGATTTCAAGCATGTTGGGCATCTACAAAATCTCACAGGTACAAAGAATGGGTGGTTCAGACTGCATGTAATTCTGCTTCATAGGCTGACTTGCATGGTCAAAAACAGGACACTGAGTATCTAAAATGGGAACTGAAATTCAGAATAGCAGTTCAGGTTGCTAAAAAGAGTCTAAGTGAAATTTGGCTGTACATGTACACACAAGTCTCTTTGATCCCTCTGTCACCATTGCATAAAGAGGTTTGTCAGATTTTGGACACAAGTCCAAGGAAATACAAGCTTAGATGAGTGTACACACAGCTAGTGGCAATTCCAATTTCAGATTTCATGTAACTCTCTAGAAGAAGAAAGAAAAGAGAAGGAAAAATCCCCAAGATTTGTGTGTGTGGATTTATCTTTCTTCTCTATTTTTAGCCTTCTCCCACACCATTTAAGCATCCCCTCTCTACACAGGGCAAAGAATCAGTGGTGGCTGCAAACATTACAGCTGGTCAACAATTACAGTTGCCGGAACCCCCACAGATGCAGAAACCTGTGGATAAGTGAATCCATGGGGCTGGGCACTCAACAGACCTCTAAAAACAACTGGAAGCACCTTCTGGTCACATCCAGAGGTAGTCTGAGGCCTGGGGAAGCTGCATGTGGCTTCCCTGTGCCTCAAAAAGTCTCCCGGATGTCTCCACCCCCGGTTCGAAGCTCATGGTGTGTTAAAACAGGGAGTTCCGAACCTGCAGCTAAAAAGGGCAGACCTGTAAAAAGGGCAGACCACACATGAGCACAGAGATTAGAAGTCCTAAATTAGCTGGGCAATTGAGGGCGCAATCCTAACCCTTTATGTCAGTGCTTTCCAGCACTGCCATAGCAGTGCCAATGGGATGTGTGCTGCATTCTGCAGTTGGGTGTCACTCACGGAGGCCTCCTGGAAGTAAGGAAATGTTTGTTCCCTTACCTCGGAGCTGCACTGCCCTTATGTCAGTGCTGGAAAGCACTGTTGGGAACCACTGTTATAGGACAGTGGAGCTTGGGTGCCAGCAGAGCACATCAAGGTTATCAGGAACATGCTGCAAAGCTCCACGGTCGTTTTTAGTCTGCATCACACCTGTGCAGGTGGAGCTCTTTTAATGGGCAGGGCTGATATATTTAACACCCTTTCCCGTTCTGTAAATGTAGCTTCACGCTTTTCTGAGAAACTCCCATTTCTACAATACTTCCATGGATAGATTTTATGTGGATGAGGATGGGGATCTGACAGGTGACTTTGATATTGTGAATTTTGTGGGGTTTCCCAATCATTCCTTGGCTTCAGTGAAAGTTGGGAGACTGGAGAGGAAGAATGTTACAGAGATTCAGCTCACCATTGACCAGGATGCCATTGTGTGGCCCAAAGCATTTAACCAGGTAGGAAACCCCAATGATTTCACTTTATCCCCTTTAATATCATCAACTGACCTCTAAGGACTTGTTTTGTACTATCCATCACACATAAAGGGTGAGATTCCTGCCCCAAATATGTGACTGATACATGATCCAGGGCAAGCAGTGAGGAGAGAATAATCAGACTGGAAGTAGATCACATACCAAGTTGCATTGGAAAAGAGGTAGAGAACTGGGCCAAGCCCCATGGTGGCTAAACAAGGGTGCAGTCAATGGGGTGCAGAACTTGGGCACGTCCCCTGCATGGGATGTCATCAGCAGGAGCACCCAGGAGCTGCCTTGGGAACTTGTTTTGAAGGACCTTGATCAAGCAGAAACATCAGGCTCAGACCAGGGCAAACTGAGAAATTTGCCAAGGTGCATTGATCAGTCATCTTTCCCAAGGGCTGTGTGAGACGCAGGATGTAGTTCATGGTACAACAAGGGTACACTTCTGTTCAAAGTTATCTAAGAGGAAGTGCTACGTAAAAATACAGAGATTAGCACCCTGCATAATAAGAACCTAAGAACAGCCCCGCTGGTTCAGTCCATAGGCCCATCTAGTCCAGCTTCCTGGATCTCACATTGGCCCACCAAATGCCTCAGGAAGCACACAAGACAACAAGACTCTCATGGTGCTATCCCTTGCATCTGGCATTCCGAGGTAACCCACTTCTAAAATCAGGAGGTTGCATCATGGCTTGTAACCCATGGACTTTTCCTCCAGAAATTCCTCCAGAAATTTTCCTCCAGAAATTTGTCCAATCCCCTTTTTCAAGGCATCTAGGCCCGATGCCATCACCACATCTCCTGTGGCAAGGAGTTCCACTGACTAATTACGCACTGTTAAGAAATGTACATGAGTAAAGAAAGTACCTGATGTACCTTTTATATGTATCTGGTGTATTTTTTCGTTCAGTATTTCCATTTTTACGGTGTAGCTTTAATACTGTTCAAATGCAACACACTCCAAGGGTTCGGGATGAAAGAACTCTTTAAATGAAGATTAATACGTATCAAAATAGGAACTATTGGCAGGAAAAGAAAAAACCAGAAATTGAAAGTTGATTCTTTTGCTGTATACCCTGAGTGGGGTGTATTATAAGAAGCCACAACTTCAAAAATGTACCACTACACCATGTTGCTAACCTTGATTCCATCAGCCAAATGGGGATATTCTTCATTCTTTTAAGAAATCACCTGCACATGATCATCATGTGGCTGGATGATGCCTTCCCCTATAATTTAAGAGTCTGTCCAGTTTACTTGTTGCTTTTTAAGTTGCTGAATTCTTTTGAATAGTTTCAGGTTCTTTTGCTACTCCCAAATGGCTGGCACCTTGCCTAGCGGTGAAATGGAGAGATAGAGACACACTGCACATTGTACCACTTCCAACAGTATGTTACCCTGCACATGCCTGATCTCATCTGATCTTGGAAGCTAAGCAGGATCAGCCCTGGCTAGTACTTGGATGGGAGACCACTTGGGAATACCAGGTGCTGTAGGCATATACCATAGTCTTTCGAGACTGAAGGTTGCCAACCATTTTCTCTGGATATTTCCACTTCAATTTGCTGGTGCTTAACTTTAAAGCCCTACACATGATGTAGCCCCGGGGTAATTTTTCACATGACTTCTCATTTAAAACATATCCCTTCCCCATGCTCTTTGAACATCTCATGAATTCTGATTTGAGTGGCTCAATCACCTGGAGTATTGTGTCTAATTCTGGGCAACCCACTAAGAACATAAGAACAGCCCCACTGGATCAGGCCATTGGCCCATCTAGTCCAGCTTCCTGTATCTCACAGTGGCCCATCAAATGCCCCAGGGAGCACACCAGATAACAAGAGACCTCATCTTGGTGCCCTCCCTTGCATCTGGCATTCTGACATAGCCCATTTCTAAAATCAGGAGGTTGCGCGTACACATCATGGCTCGTACCCCAGAAACTTATCCCAGAAATGGATTTTTCCTCCAGAAACTTATCCAATCCCCTTTTAAAGGCGTCCAGGCCAGTCGCCATCACCACATCCTGTGGCAAGGAGTTCCACAGACCAACCACATGCTGAGTAAAGAAATATTTTCTTTTGTCTGTTCTGACCCTCCCAACACTCAATTTTAGTGGCTGTCCCCTGGTTCTGGTGTTATGTGAGAGTGTAAAGAGCATCTCTCTATCCACTCTGTCCATCCCCTGCATAATTTTGTATGTCTCAATCATGTCCCCCCTCAGGTGTCTCTTTTCTAGGCTGAAGAGGCCCAAAGACCGTAGCCTTTCCTCATAAGGAAGGTGCCCCAGCCCCGTAATCATCTTAGTCGCTCTCTTTTGCACCTTTTCCATTTCCACTATGTCTTTTTTGAGATGCAGCGACCAGAACTGGACGCAATACTCCAGGTGTGGCCTTACCATAGATTTGTACAACGGCATTATAATATTAGCCTTTTTGTTCTCAATACCTTTCCTAATGATCCCACTGTTAGAAAGATACAGCCAAACTGGAGCAGGTTCAGAGGAAAGCAACCAGGATGATCAGGGGGCTGGAGGGCAAGCCCTATGTTGAGGAAAGGTTGAGGGAACTTGGCATGTTCGGCCTGGAGGCGAGAAGGCTGAGAGGGGATGTGAGAGCTCTCTTCAAATACCTAAAGGGCTGTCATATGAAATCAGGGAATCATTTATTCTCAGCTGTCTCTGAAAGTAGAACTAGAAACAGTGCATACAAACAGCAAGAGAGGAGAGGAAAGGAAAAAATTCCTGACGGTCAGGGCAGTTCGGCAATAGAGCAGATTGCCGAGAGAGGTGGTGGAGTCTCCCTCACTGGAGGTCTTCAGACAGAGGCTGGACAAGCACCTGTTGGAGATGCTCTAAGAGGATTTCCTGCCTAAGGCAGGGGGTTGGACTAGATGACCTATTAGTTCCCTTCCAACTCTATGATTCTATATGCAATGTGGCTACCAGCACATTTTCTATTGTGAAAGTCTCCTTGTGGGATTCTCGACCTCCGGAGGTTCCTGTGACCAATACCCTGAGAGCATTTTGCAGGCTTCAAGGACCCTTCTGTGTCAAGGGGGCTCATGGATCAGGTTCTACGGTACTTAGCTGCTGTATTTGATTTTCTTTGTCTCTTTTAAGTGACAGCTTTTGTCCATTTCTCCTTTTAAGAATGAATGTCTGTCAGTTTCAATTGTTGTGCACCACATTGCAGACTTGCTTTGATAGTGAAAGGAGGTTTAAAAATTACAGCATTTTGGGTCCGATCCTATCCAGCATTCCAGCATGGATGCAGCTATGCTGATCGGCCATGTGCTGCATTCTACAGTGGGGGGGGGGCAGTCATGGAGGCCTTCTCAACACAAGGGAAAACTTGTCCCCTTAATTCAGGGCTGCATTGCAGCTGCATTCGCATTGGTACGCGTGGACGCGATTGGGCCCTTATGGCACAACCACATCCTCCAGTTGTACCAGTGGCGAACATGCCAGTTGTGAACCTACCATTAGGTCCGATGGGCAAATGCCCCAGGCAAGAGCCTCTAGGACCCCATGGAAGCCTCTCTGAGGCTCCCGACGGGGTCAGAAACTGTGCTTCCAGTTTTCCAGAAGCACAGTCTATAGTGTTGGAGAACCTCAGAGAGGCCTCCCCAATGCGGGCTCAGGTTGTGCAAGGCTCCGTGATTCTCAGGTGAGGGGGGGTGGATTTTTACATGGGGGATTGACGACAGCCCTCATTGCGGACCTTTGCCCTGGATGCAGGGCTGGGGAGGTCTGCTGCTGGTGCACGCTCTACTGGCACACGCTGTCGCCAATGTGCTGTAAAGCATGTTGTGATAAAACACCAGTTAAGAGCACCAGTGGGAAACCTCTGCTGTCCCGCTGATGCCAACTCAGGTAGCAGTGCATGGCAGAGCAGGCAAGCCAGCTCAAGAGGCAGAACAGGGCACAGGGAGGGTGTAACAGAGGTGGTACAATGGGGCGGAGGTGGCAATGGGAGCAGGGGATGAGCGGGCTGAGCCTGGGGGAGGGATCGGGGCACTGGAACATGCCATATTCTGTCCCCCTTCCCAAGCAGGATCCACCAATAGGGGGCGACATGGATGTGTGCCAGCAATGTAGCAGGTGCAGGTCTGAGTTGTCCCATTGTAGCCGCTTTATGCCCCTTCAGAGCAGAGAAAGGAGCTGTTTATGCCCCTTCATAACCTCTTCCCGTGTTTGGCTGATGTTCTTTGACTTTCTGCTCAGACCCTGCCTCAGTCTAAGTGTACGGAAAGGTGTCGTCCTGGATATGTCAAGGTGATGAAAAGGAGAGTCGGTTTGCTGCTACGACTGTGCTCCCTGCGAAGGGGAGACCATCTCCGCTCAGGAGGGTAAGGGGCTCAAGGGGGAAGGCTGGCCATTAGGAAGAGGGCAGTAGGAGGAATCAGCATGATCCACTGGTGGGGCCGGATGCTTATTCCCATTGGCCCAAGCCAAACAGAATTAGTGCACTGTGCATAGCATGCTCACCATCTACCTTACATGCAAAAGGGGCAGATGCGTAAGTGAAGCTAGGTTTGAGACAGGTCCAGGAAGGTGGATAAGTCACACAGAGAGTAGCACTGTAGGGGCTGGGCTTGCTAGTAGTGGGAAGGATGGGGGAAAGGAGAAGAACCAGAATAATAGAAGGCACTTCCCCAACTGCATAGTCATGAGTAATGAAAAAGTGCTTTTCAGATGCAGCTCATTGCACCAGCTGCCCAGAAGATCAGCATCCAAACAAGGACCAAGATCAATGCATCCCCAAGCGTATAAATTTCTTATCCTACAAAGAACCCTTGGGAATCATCCTTGTTTCCTTTGCTCTATTCTTCGCCCTTACCACTGCCTTTGTTCTCGGAATCTTCATTCAGTTCCGTGACACTCCAGTAGCCAAAGCCAACAACCGTGACCTCACCTACATGCTCCTGGTCTCCCTCTTGCTTTCCTTCTTGTCCTCCTTTCTATTCATTGGTCAACCCTGGAAGGTGTCCTGCCTTCTCCGACAAACTTTCTTCAGTGTCATCTTTTCGGTTGCTGTTTCTTCTGTATTGGCCAAAACGGTCACTGTGGTGGTGGCATTCATGGCCACCAAACCAGGAAGCAGGATGAGGAAATGGCTGGGGAAGACTTTGGCAAACTCCATTGTCTTTTGTTCCTCCATTGTTGAAGTAGGCATCTGCACGGTCTAGCTGGAATCTCTCCCCCATTTCCAGACTCTGACATACACTCCCAGCCTGGTCACATCGTACTGCAGTGTAACGAAGGGAGCGTCATCATGTTTTACGTTGCCCTTGGCTACATGGGCTTTCTGGCCGCCTTCTCCTTCACTGCGGCCTTCCTAGCCAGGAAGCTGCATGGAGCCTTCAATGAAGCCAAGCTGATCACCTTCAGCATGCTGGTCTTCTGCAGTGTGTGGGTGTCCATTGTGCCCACCTACCTGAGCACGAAGGGGAAGTACATGGTTACCGTGCAGGTCTTCTCCATCTTGGCCTCCACTTTGGGATTATTGGGTTGCATCTTTATGCCCAAATGCTACATCATTATATTGAAGCCTAATCTGAATACAAAGGAGCATTTAATTTTAAAATCGAAAGATGCCATCTAAGATGATATTTGAGTTTGAAGACTTCGCTTTTATTTCTGTTTGTGCTTTGTTGTTAGAAAACTCAAATACTTGCTGTGCGGGTGAATCCATTCCTGGACAGTGTTGCAGCACATCTACTTCACATACCTTATACATGAAAGTAATAAAAATAAGTAAAGTAAATGTACGCATGAATATATGACACTAGAGTGGCCATATGAAATTTTGTTTTAATTATCTACATATATTTTACCACTTTTTTACCCCTTTTGCCCTGCTTTTCAATCTCTAAAGGGTCACTCATGGTGGCTTACAACAGAAATTAACATGAACATTTATAAAACATCACAAATGAACAATAAATAATAATCTACAATCAAAACAAAATGAATATAATAGGGGTTAGAAGAACTAGTTAAGGACTAAAAGTCAGTAGCTAACTGAGAACTGGGAGCAATAAATCATGGGGTATGAATTCATCCAGAACATCTGAACGAACAACAAAAAAATAATTTGCTAGATGGTGCAAAAATGACAACAAGACCAGATGGATCCCACAGCGCAGAGGATCCCACAAAGCTGGGGCTGCGGCAAAATGGACCATGTCACATGTTCCACAAAATGAACTTGGGAGTAGGAATATGGGAGCAGGATCTCTGATGTTGAACAAAAAGACTGAGCAGACTCACGTTTTGAAAAGTTAGCTCCTTGAACCTCCTGGTTCCAGACCAGTAAAGGCTGCACAAACAACCAGCACCTTCCGTAGAGCATGGAAGCACACTAGGAACCCATGGAGAAGGCAGAAAATGGGAGTTAGATGCTCCCAGTCCTGAAAAGAACTTGTGCATCCCATTCTGCACCGCCTGCAGTTTCCAGAATCCTTCGAAGGATGCGCTCTTAAGAGCAACCCCATTTTAGCCCTTCATCACCGTCTGATTCCAACTAGACTCTTGTGAAAATGTCCAATTGAAATTGATGGACTTCTACGTTTGCACACTCTGCCTTCCCTTGTGCTTTATCCCTAGGGGCAGGTTCCACATCAAAGGGGGAGAGGTAGGACAGAAAGTTACGCAGCAAGCTGTGAACAGAGTCAGGAGATGACCGATACAGGCAGGATATCTGCTATACAGCCATTTATTCCAGGATTTGGCATGGTTTCCAATGCAGCCTATACCTTCACCTTGACAGGGCAGGGGTAAAGGAGGTTCCTCTAGTCTTGCTCCTGTTGAGCTCTGCTAGCCCCTGACCCCTTTTACATGAGTAACACCCTATGGAGGGTTGAGGGATATGGGAGGGGCTCACTGACCTGGGTTCCCCACTTGCTTCGCCCCTTCTGCTGCCACTCTTCCTGCTCTCCGTGTCTTTTCCTCTTGCCCCTCTGCAATCTTCTGGTTTTCCTGGCTGTTCCCTCGTTGCTCATTTGGCCTCATCTCTTGGCTTTCCACCAGTCTCACCACTGCTGCTCTGTCCTCCTGTTTCCCAATGTGCTTGCCCATGACCCTGGTTTCCTCTGCTTTCCGCATCTTCCCCCCTTCCCCCCAGTTCAACCTCATCTAGTTCCTTCCTGTCTCTTCTACCTTCTCACCTCTCCTTCCCCTTCCTTGAAATTCTCCCTTCTGTCTTCACTGTCCCCACCTTTCCACACTTCTACTCTGGCCTCAGACTCCAGGTTCCTCCTTGTCTCTGTCCCCATTGCTCTCTCTGCTTCCACTTTCACTGCCTTCTCCCTGACTCCCCCTTTGTCTAGAACTGTGATATCTCCTGCCACCCCTTCTCTTTCCCCGTCCCTGTCTGAGCCAACTGTGTTGTGACTCAGCTCCTGCAGTTGGGCGAGATGTTCAGAAGCCTGGCACTGATGCTCTGCCAGCCAGGCCTCATGCACTGCAAAGGCACTTCTGGTTTCTGCTAAATCCATTGGGCACAACATTTTTTTTCCAGCAGTTCATGTCAACTTGATGCATATCTGAAGCTTAACATGCGTTTCAGATAAAACAGTTTTTAATTTATTTTTCACATTTTTATACTGCCCTTCCTCCAAGGAACTACTCCCCTTCTTTTGTCCTCCCAACAGCCCTGTGAGGTAGGTGAGGCTGACTGGCCCAACATCACCTAGGAAGACCCATGGCTGAGCAGGAATTAGAACCTAGATCTTCCAGGTCTAAGTCCAACTCCCAAACCACTACCCCCTCCTGACTCTCAGCTGATCATAAGAAGAGCCCCGCTTGATCGGGCCAAAGGCCCATCTAGTCCAGCTTTCTGTATCTCACAGTGGCCCACCAAATGCCCCAGGGAGCACACAAGACAGCAAGAGACCTGCATCCTGGTGTCCTCCCTTGCATCTGGCATTCTGAGGTAGCCTACTTCCTTAGTCAGGAGGTTGCACATAGAAGAGCATTCTTATAAGATCATGGCATTTAAGATCATAGCATATAAATCAGTGGGTCTCACACATTTAGCACCAGTACCCAATTTTTAAAATAAGAGTCTGTCAGGACCCACCAGAAGTGATGTCATGACTGGAAGTGACATCATCAAGCAGAAACATTTTTAACCATCCTAGGCTGCAATCCTACTCACGCTTACCCAGGAGTAAGTCCCATTGACTATCATTGTTAAAAGCATATACATACTTTTAAAAGTACATCTATTAAAAGTACAGATGTGTAACATTTTCCCAAATGCAGTCACATACCATGGTGGTATCAAGTCTAATACAGTATATTAAAAATAAAATATTGAAATGAATGGGGACCCATCTGAAATAGGCTCGTGACCCACCTAGTGGGTCCTGACACACAGTTTGAGAACCACTGGCATATAAGATCATGTCAGATGTTATTGGTACAACTGAGGCAACAAGCAGACTGCCTGTGGGATTTCCTGGGATGCTCCATTTGATAATTTGCTCCTTTGCTAAGTCACGAAAGACAAGGGAGATGGAGGCTGAGCCTCACAAACATGTTTCCTCCAGCTGCACACCTGCGCATGGAGCCGCACAGCGTCCAGAATGGTGCAAGGTTGTCTCAGTCCCTAGCAATTATCAAAAACACTGTGCTTGATTCTTGTTCTCAGCAAAGCTCAAGGGATTCTCCCAAAGATCACCTTGGAAGCCAATAAGAGAAACATCAGAAAGGAGTGTGGGCGCAGCGGAGATTCTCAGAATGCTGCTGTCACTATCAGTAATGCTACTGCCCCTTACTGCCTGGGGGATGCCGAAGACAAAATGCTCTCTTGGTTGGATAAGTGATCGAAATGGCCCGTTTAATTATTACAAGCCAGGAGACTACCAGATCAGCGGGCTGGTATCGACCACCAGTGCTATATTTGACCCATATGTTTTCTCTGAACCTCCTGTGAACACTTTTATTGCGTAAGTAATCACGTGGGGGAAGGAGTTCCAGCCGCACCACCTAGTTCTGACTCAAACGTCTCAATTATTCCCATTTTGTTCAGGGACTGTCATTAATACTTGGTGCTCGTGTCTTGTCAAGGTGACCAGATACAGTGGAGGACAAAGTACTTCTGTCTTTATAGATATAGTACCCATATAGTATCTATAACCAGGGCTTTTTTTCTAATGCAACGCGGGGGGACGGCGTTCCGGCACTTTTTTGCAGGGGCCCCTCCCCTTCGGAGGCATTCCGGGGGGGAGCAAAACAGAGGCATTCGCTGGGTGGGTGCTGGGGGGTGCAGGGTGGGCGGGTGCCTGGCCCCTGCCTGACAGCACAACGACCCCCTCCTGCCCCCATCTCCAAGCTCTTGCCTGAGCCCAGCCCGCCTCCCCTCCCCTCCCCCCCGCACTCTGCTTCCCCACGCAGCTTCCAAGCCAGTGGAGGGTGCGGGGGATACGTGCCAATGCCGAGGAGGAGGATGGACAGCCAGCCAGCCAGGGAGACGGGCTGCGGCACCCACGGACCGCCCAGTTACTGACTTGGCAGAGGAGGAGGGGAAGGAAGCTGGCTGGTGCAACCCCCATGCCAATCTGCAGCAGGAGCCTAGGCGTGTCTACTCAGAAGTAAGTCTCATTGTGCTCAATGGGGCTTGCTCCTGGGAAAGGGTGCGTAGCCTTGCAGCCTGAGAGCCCAAGCCTATGCATGTCTACTCAGAAGTAAGTTCCATTGTGTTCAATGGGGTTTACTCCTGGAAAAGTGTCATAGCCTTGCAGCCTGAGTAGACTGGCAAAGGAAGGGGTCTGAGGCTGCAGTTCTCTCTACACTTTCCTGGGAGGAATCCCCACTGCCTCTACTGGGCCTGACTTCTGAGGAGACAGGCACAGGAGGGGCTCTGAGACTGCAGTCCTCTCCACACTTTCCTGGGAGGAAGCCCCATTGACTCTAATGGGACTGAATTCTGAGGAGACAGGCATACGATTGGGCCCTGAGGCTGCCATCCTATCCACAGTAAGCCCCATTCACTAAAGTGGACTTCTGAGTAGACATGCATAGGATTGGGCTGCAATCCTAGACACTTTCCTGGGAGTAAGCTCCATTGACTAGAACAAGACTTACTTCAGAGTAGACATACCTAGGATTGGGCTCTTAATCCTGGCAGAGATATATATCTGTTTTACCCATTTCCACATGCTAAGGGCAGGTGAAAAATGATTCTACGTGTGTACAACGTGCTGTCAAGCCTTGCCAGAGATCCTCCTCATCCTTCCCCCACAAGCATGCCCTCCGCCAGCCAGCGTTTGCAGCTCCTCTCCAGCAATGCACAGCAGCTGCTCAGGGCAGCAGAGAACATACAATTGCATGCCAAGCGCCTTCCCAAAGACACAGAGTATTCTGACACATGAATTAAACCATATTTAATCGCTTGTTTGCAAACGTAGCTGTTTCTGTGTGCACCTAAGGACCCCTCTCGTGTAAGAATTCCTTTTTTGTTCTTACTCCCACAGTTGCTTAGAGTAATTTTACTACATGGAAGCCATTTTTTGGAATCCATTCACTGCTTCCTCTCCTCGAAGTAGTGCCACACTACATACTACATGCTACAAGTGCACCTGTACAGTATTTTTCCCAGTATTTTTTTGTGTAGAAAAAGTAGCTAGGGGAAGGGGATGTGGAGATTGACAGCCCAATCCTATGCATGTCTACTCAGAAGTAAGTTCATCTTTAGGGGGGAAGCACATAAAAAATATTTTATTTCTCTAATAAAAAATGGCTTAAAAATAAATGAATGAATGAATGAATGAATGAAAGATTAACAAGTTGTGAGTTCCTGCCATTTTTTTTTTATTTTTACAAAAGAAGCACTGTCTATAACTATATTATAGAAGAGGGGGCTGGCTTAGCCTAGCAGTTACTTCGATCTCAAACCGCATGTGAAGTCTAATCCCAGCTTGTCACTGAAGTAATGATGGCTTCTTGTCTACATGCCTCTAAGAGAGAATTAGACAAATTTCTGGAGGAAAAGTTCATTACGGGTTACAAGTCATAGTAGGTATGCTCCTGGTTTTACAGGTAGGCTGCCTCCGATTGCCAGATGCAGGGGAGGGCACCAGGACGCAGATTGTGTCTTGTTGTCTTGTCTTGAAGTGTTTGATGGGCTGCTGTGATATACAGAAAGCTGGGCTAGTTGGGCCTTTGGCTTGATCCAGCAGGGCTCTTCTTATGTTCATATGTTCTTATGTGCGGTGCAAGGGCAGCAGGTAAGGCAGAACTGCTCATGGAAAAGCACCACAGCTGCTCCACCTGCTTACACCAGAGGAAGCTCTCTTTATAGCTGAGAAAGTGGGTCTATGGAGAGTTTCCTTGGGTATAAGCACACATCACTGCAGCACACAGCCTGTCAGTTCACAAGCAGATCCTTGCACTCTTCACCCACTCTGCATCTGTCCTGTAGAAATGGAAGAGATCAGGTATCACCTCCTTGCTTACACAAGTGTACCACACAATGTTAGGATCGGCTATTGTGCACCTTACTCTGAAGTAGAGTAAAATCAAGACGTTTATGTTACCAACAATGCACATGTTTAGCAGAATTTGACTTGTGTTCATTGAATGGAAGATCATAATATGAGACATATTTTTCTTGCAGTATGGAAGGCCTGTGTTTCTGGGACCTCCTGCCCTTCTTCTTTGCCATTCATGAGATCAACCAGAATCCCAGCCTCCTGCCCAACATCTCTCTGGGCTACAACCTCTATGAGAACTATTTCAATGCAAAACTGACTTATGATGCCGTGATAGACCTGCTGTCTACAGGGCAAAAGAGTCTTCCAAATTATACCTGTGGAAGGAGGAATAAACTGGTGACTGTTCTGGAAGGAACTGACTCTGCAATCTCCGGCCAGATTTCAAGCATGCTGGGAATCTACAAAATCCCACAGGTATGAAATCTGGGTGGATGATGGTGGCCTACCAAATGCCCCAGGGAGCACACAAGACAACAGACACAATCTGCGTCCCGGTGCCCTCCCCTGCATCTGGCAATCAGAGGCAGTCTGCCTCTAAAACCAAGAGCTTACACATACCTACTATGACTTGTAACCCGTAATGAACTTTTCCTCCAGAAATTTGTCTAATTCTCTCTTAGAGGCATGTAGACAAGAAACCATCATTACTTCCTGTGGTAAGGAGTTCCACAGACTAATTACATCCTCACATCCATCGCAAACCCCCCTCCCTATGTTTCTAATAATTGAATCCCCCACTACAAGAAGCCCCAACCACCCTCCTGCCGAGGAGTATCCTGAGTGTGTTTGGATACAGACCCGTCCCTTGGAGAAGGTGTCCCCCTTAGGAGATTGTTTCCCTCCTCTCCAGGATGACGTCCTCCAGCTCTGAGACTTCCCACCCAGGCAGCTGAGGAGCTGCGTGGCTGAGGGTGGGATGAAGCCTGATTGTCCCCGGAAGTCTCTCCATTGTCCTTCTCTGCCTTCCTCTGCTTCTCCAGGTTGGCCACCAAGGTTTCAAGGAAGCAGACGTGTTCCCTGAGACCCTGGAGCTCCTTGCACCGAGGACACACCCATGACTTATGCCCCAGAGGCATACAGTCATACATGCTGCACTCGATGCAAAACACTGGATAGCCCCCACCCTGCTGCTGGCTGTCTGACTGCATAGCTTTTTTTAATTTTGTTTGTTTTTGTTTAGGGGTAGTTAAAAACCCTACACTGGTTAGCTGCCCTCTTCTCAAGGGAAGAGAAAGGGCGGTATCTGGGGCCCTGGCTTCCTCGCCCTGCTGCTGAACTCGCACAGATGCTAAACTCGCGGTGCCTTACATGGCACTTACCTGGCACTTGTGTGTGTGTGTGTGTGTGTGTGTGTACACATATATGTAAACTTCACCCTTTCCCTGCCAGATCAAAGAATCAGAGGCAGCTGCAATCTTTATACCACACATGAAAACACAAATTAGAAATCTTAAATTAGCTGATATATTGAGCATCATGATTGATTGTCCTCCAGTGCAGAGATTCTAAACACAGAAATGAATTGCGCACTGAAAATGAAGCCGGGTGCAGTCTGGGCCACTGCTGGAAAGAGAAAGAGAAAGAGAATGAGAGAGAGAGAGAGAGAGAGAGAGAGAGAGAGAGAGAGAGAGAATAAAAGCCAGGATCTGCCTAAAGGCATTCCCAGTAGTGTTTCTGAAGGAACCCCTTGACTTTCTCCCTTATAAATAAATGGTTAATTCATTCCTGTCAAGAAAAGAGATGAACTTAAGATGATGTTGCAATGAGAGCACATTTTTCCTGCCACATTCATTTCACCCATCAAAATGATGGACTTTTTGTGACATGGCAATTATACAGTGGAACCTCTTTAAGTTGACCACCCAAGGAACTGGAGGAATTGGTCAACATAGGGAGGTGGTCAACATACGGGAAAAAAGGCATTTCAATAATATCATGTTTAGCTCCCAGGACAACAAATGCAAGGCCAAGTTATTATTTAGATTGGATTTTTAAAAAGTTTTATTGCAAATATGAATGAGAATTGATCCTCTTGTGATGCTTACTATTTATATCATCTATATCTATATCAAGAGACAGAGAATAAACAGCCCACAATCGGTGTTTAAGGAAAAAACCCTGAAAATTCATAAGCTTAAAAAAAATTGTAAGTTAAGAAAAAAATACTTGGTTTCATAGCAGACAGGCAGACCAATGCTATCCCTAGCACGTAGCATGTCACATAACCCCAACCGCTTTAAAAAAACAACAACACTTTTTTACTTAGGCTGCCTGGCCTCCATTGGGTCTCCTCAGATTCACTAAATGCCAGAAGGTATTTGATATGGTCCCTCACTAAAAGCTGTTGAGAAAACTCCACAGTCAGGGAATAAGAGGACAGGTCCTCTCATGGATTGGGAACTGGTTGAGGACCAGGAAACAGAGAGTGGGTGTCAGTGGGCAATTGACAAAAAAGTGGAGAGAGGTGGAAAATGGAGTGCCTCAAGGATCTGTCCTGGGACTGGTGCTTTTCAACATCTCCATAAATGACCTGGAAACAGGGATAATCAGGAAGGTGGACAAGTTTGTGGAGGACACTAAACTTTTCTGAGTGGTGAAGACCAGAAGGGATTGTGAAGTGATCCAGAAGGATCGCTCCAAACCGGGAGAATAGGCAGCAAAATAGCAGTTGTGTTTCAGTATAAGTGTAAAGCAGTAGTGGGATTCAAATAAATTAACAACAGGTTCTATGTCCTGATGAGCATTTTAAGTATACCAAAAGATATACCGAAAGATAGTTTAATAATTCATGCATTAAATACTCAAATAAGAACAATAAAAGAGGTACACAAAACTAGATTATGTTTTAAGAAAGTTTTAAAATATTAATGAAAAAATATTAAATACCTGACAAACTGTTATTGAAGATATTTCCATATTGCTGTTTGATTGGCGTCCTCACTTGCACTTGCATGTCCAGTAGCCCCCCCCCCCAGTATTCCCATCAATTATCCAGACACCCATGGGTGCATGTGGGACGGGGTCAGGGCTGCTTGGGTCAGGGCTGCTTAGGGGAGGGGGTCAGGGCTGCAGGGCGGTCAGGGCTGCTTGTGGGAAGGGGGTCAGGGCTGGATGGGGGTCAGGGCTGCTTGTGGGAAGGGGTTCAGGGCTGCATGGGGGTCAGGGCTGTAACAAACATTGCCCTTGGGGTAGGGAAGGACCAGGGGAGACACCAACCCAGCCAGGACTCAACCCCCCTCCACCACCCTCAAGAGCAATGCTTATTTATTTTTTGCTTACTCCAAGCCAGGTCCCAATATCATACATGCCCTGGTCAATTACTACACCAAATGTTTTACATAAAAGATTTTTATTAAACTTAAGGGAGTTCAATTGCTCCATAAAAACATTTCCATATGCAACACAATAGCTTTAAAAACAAGAAAGATCTTAAAGAGGCTAAAACTATACTTACAAATCTCAG
Organism: Tiliqua scincoides; assembly: GCF_035046505.1. Classification (NCBI taxonomy): domain Eukaryota; kingdom Metazoa; phylum Chordata; class Lepidosauria; order Squamata; family Scincidae; genus Tiliqua; species Tiliqua scincoides. The sequence goes on from NC_089822.1 coordinate 256,468,886, forward strand.
TATTGCTTCCACTATCAAGCTATAAGCTTCCTTCCCCCTGCACTCTCCTTTCCAGGCACCCAACCCCAGGTTTTATTCCTTAGTTGTTAATACCCTACACCTGACCCAGCCCATCTTAAAGGGGAAGGGACTTGCCCCACCCCGTGACAAGGGCTGCTTGTGGGAAGGAGAGTTGCATGGGAGAGGGGGTCAGGACTGCTTGGGTCAGGGCTGCTTAGGGGAGGGGGTCAGGGTTGCATGGGAGAGGGGGTCAGGGCTGCAGGGCGGTCAGGGCTGCTTGGGGGTCAGGGCTCCACAGGGGTCAGGGCTGCATGGGAGAGAGGGTCCGGGCTCCATGGGGTTAGGGCTGCTTGTGGGAAGAGGGGGTTAGTAAAATACGACACCACTAATTGCACTGCCTTTGTGTACATCACCTGGTATGTATTTCTACTAGCAGTTGTAGAAACAAGGCAGCCTTGGCACGGGCACTTCTCACAACAGAAGGAAAATATCATGATCAGCCACACACACACACACACACACACACACACACACACACACACACACACACACACACACACACACACACACACACACACACACGTTACAGTGGCAGGCTGACATTAAGATCACACTTGAGAAAACATTTTATATTAAGGGTTAGCCTTCTGAATGAAAAGGATCCACAGTTTAACATGGCAGAATACACCATTCTAATTCAGTGATTTTTCTACCTTTCTCGTCTCACTGCACACGGACAAGGCACTAAAATCAAGGCACACCATCAGTTTTTTGACAACTGACAAGGCACACCAGTGCTGTCAATGGGGGCTCACATCCCCCAATGGTCCTCCTGATAAATAACCATCTCCCAAATTTCCCATGGCACACCTGGGGACCATTCACGGCACAACCAGTGTGGCACAGTGGTTGAAAATGGCTGTTCTAACCAATGCATAGATTCAAGGGGAAAGATCTGACTTGCAGCATGAAACCTCTTGATACTTAAATGCAGTGGTGGGATTCAAATAAATTAACAACAGGTTCTATGTCCTAATGAGCAATGAGCAACTCAGCTTCAACTGTCTGCCGCAAAGGAAGTTGAAAGACTATGGCTACACTCCTATACTGTACAGTACACACTTTCCTGGGAGTAAGTCCAATTGAACATAATGGGACTTACTTCTGAGTAGACAGTCATAGGATTGCACTGTAACTTTAACCCAATGTCTAAATCCAAATTGCAAGGCTGCCATTCTGTCCTCTATAGTCATACTTACAGGCCTCTGGCCACTAGTTTCCAAGGAGGATAAACATGCAGCTGACATGCACACTTCACATGGACATTTTTTCTTGAATTCTTAAGGCAGTTGTATAATGAAATCAGGAAGGCACCAAGAAGAGGAGGTGGGAACTGCCAGGGCTCCAGGTTACCAACCTCTGGAGACACCACAGCAGCATAGAACCTTCACATCTGCACAAACCAACTTGCTGCACTGGGCTTTGAGCTGGGCCACCTTCCTTCTCAGTGGGAACTTGGTGATTTTTACCAGAGCAGTCAATCCTCTCAAGGATCTGGTTCACTTTTAGTGGTGAACATCTGGTCAGCAAAAGTGCAATGAGCACATAGTCTGACACCTCATCATCAACCAAAAGCAACAACAGCATAGTAACATCTTTACATCTCCCCTTCTTTTTTGTTCTATTACAGCATTCCTCAGCATCTGCCTCTCGCCATTTTGCATGGCCCACCTCTGGGAAGCAGAACTGGAAGTAACTGGAATGACTTTATCACCAGTTATTTCCATACTAAGAGGCCAGACATGATGCAACAAACCACGGTAAGAGGCTCAGGCTACAATCCTGTCCACTTTTTCCTGGTAGTAAGTCCCATTGACTATAATGGACTTACTTCTGAGTAGACATGCATAGGATTGGGCTCCCAGGGTAGATGGGAGGGCTTTTTTGAGTGCAAAAAAAGCAGAACTGAGCCTCCTACCACTGTTTGTTGCATCGCATTGCTGGTCTTACTGCCAGGCAGTGGAGGTCTGGGGGGGGGGTCCTGCCATGAGTACCACTGGTCACCACCTCAAGTACCACTGGTGGTATGAGTACTACTGGTTGAGAAATGCTGCTTTATTGCTTTTACCACCCAGCCCCAAAAAGAATTCCAGTGAACTCTAAAGCTTCCCCCTCCAACTTCCAACTCTGCAATCGAATGCATGTCTACTCAGAAGCCCAACAAGTTCAAGGGGAGTTGTTGACTGCCAGGGTTTGAGAGAGAATGGCAGCCTTGAAGGACAGTTTCACTAATGAGCAAAAAAGTACTATGAGGGGACTGTTCTTCTAGGTTGCTTTCCGACAGGCAACAGCAGATACCAATCACTTTGGTCTACTCTAGTGGCGATTCTCCCACAAGTTTGAGGGCTGCTACTGACCAGGTAGTGCAAAGCAGGGGCCTGCAGTGGGTGAGGAGGCAGGTGAGGCAGAACCTCCCCACCACAGTCCTTTGAAAGTGTTGCAGCTGTGTAGGTGCCCAAGCACCCACAACCCAGCCTAAAAATGAAAATTAACAGCACATGTAACAAGCCTTGCAGGTTTTGAGGTTCACCTTGATCACAAGTTCTTCCCAGTGCTTCTCCAGTTCTTCTTCATTAGGTGATAAGACCTAAACCCAGTCAGCCTGCCGGGGGGGGGGGGGGGGATAACCTAAAGGAACTTTTCTGCTAGAGAAGCAGCAATGCTAACTGTACCATCCTCAGCACACTTACCTGGGAATAGCAGCCCAATCCTATGCAAGCCTACACAGGAGTAAATCACATTATATAGTCAATTGGGCTTGCTTCCCAGGTGTCAGTAGGATTGCAGCCTAAGGGCTATCCAACTTTCCAGGGCCAATGCAGCCACATTGCAGTCCCAAGGTAAGGGGACAAACATTCCCTTGTCACAAGGAGACCTCCAGGACTTGGTGCTGGAAAGTTACAGTTAAGAGGACTTAGAACCCAATCCTATCCAATTTTCCAGTGCCAGTGCAGCTGTACCAATAGCGCATGCACTGCATCCTGTTGTGGGGGGCAGGGAACATTTGTTCCCTTACCTCAGGGCTGCATTGTGACTGCACAGGTGCTAGAAGAAAGCCTCACTGAGCACAATAGGACTTATTTCTCAGTAGACATGCATAGGATTGTGCCCTAAGGCTGCAATCCTACTTCCACTTTCCTGGGAATAAGCCCCATTGGCTATAATGAGATTTACTTCAGAGTATGTATGCATAGGATTCTGCTCAAAGGCTGCAATCCTATCCACACTTTCCTGGGAGTAAGACCCATTGAACACAATAGGACTTACTTCTGAGAAGACCTGCATAGGATTGTACCCTTAATGAAGTAATGTTTTGTGCCACATTCCTGCCTTTTTTTAACCTGAGGAATTTCAGCTGTGGGAGCATCGCCTCTATGTGTCTGATAGTGTATTATACAATCGTTGTGTATGGTATTGGCAACCTTCAGTCTCGAAAGACTATGGTATCGCGCTCTGAAAGGTGGTTCTGGCACAGCGTCTATTGTAATGAAAAGATCCCAGGCACAAAACTGCATTCCCAAACCCCAAGGATGAAAACCAACCCCATGGTGCAGTCCTGTCCTTGTGGGAAGTAAGGGCACAATCCCTATGCCTGTCTACTCAGAAGTAAGTCCCATTATAGTCAACAGAGCTTACTGCAGCATGAGAGCCCAAGCCTATGCATGTCTACTCATTATAGAGTCTCATTATAGCCAAAGGGGCTTACTCCCAGGAAAGTGTGGCTAGGACTGCAGCCTTTGAGCTCAATCCTATGCATGTCTACTCAGGAGTAAGTCATTATAGCCAAAGGGGCTTACTCCCAGGAAAGTGTGGATAGGATCGCAGCCTCATTGATGAGGATGAGATGCTTCCTTCGCCTTCTGATTGACAGTGGCTACAATCCTAACCACACTTTCCTGAGAGTAAGGCCCATTGAACAAAATAGGAGTTACTTCTGAGTAGAAATGGTTAGGATTGTGCTCAGTGCCTACCCAGACGTAAGTTCCATTGTGTGCCCATGGACGGGGGGGGGTGCCCTCACCCTCGAGGCAGCGGGGGCTCTTTGGGTGGGAGCTGCTCCGGCGCCCTCCTCTTCATCCCGCCCGTGCCCCGACCCACCAGGAGAGCTGAGCCCAAGGAGCCTCCAGGTGCAGGAGCAGTCTACTCACCAGTCCGCCAGCTTGGCTGGGGAGGGGAGGTGCAGGCGGGCAGCTGGGCAGCCCCACTGACTATAACAGGACTTACTTCTGAGTAGACATGCATGGGCTTGTGCTGTAGGGATGGCTGCGGGGTCTGCATCTGTCCGCCAGGGAAGAGGCTCATGGGAACGCAGCTCTGCCCTGGGAGCTCATCTGGGATCAGGCTGGCCGGGGCTGAGCACTGGCATTTCCTTCCTGGACACAAGCCAAGCGCTCCTCCTTTGCCCACCCGCTCGATCTGCAGCTGTGGCAAACTGTCCTGGCACCAGGCACTCAGCTGCAGGCAATCGGGCACCGGCATGAGGCCTGGTGCATAAATGCAGCACGCTCATTAGCAAACGGTTCGCAGAACACCTACCTATATTAGGTAGGGGTTCTACAGAACTGGTGCAAACCGGCTGAATCCCACCACTGGATGCAGTGGTGATGGGAACCAAAGTGAAAGGACAGTGGCTTCACTATGCACAAGCAACCTCATGTCCCTCACAATTTGGTACATGTCCAGGTACAATCTGCAGCAGGCGCAGGTCTGTCGGCTATGGGGTGTGCCCACCTATAAAAACCCTTTCACATGCACTAGCACATGGGTTGGCAACCCATGGCTCTGGAGCCGCATGCGGCTCTTTCAGCTGTCTGCTGCGGCTCCTCCCAGTGAAAGTGGCAAAAGGGGTGACAGGAGGCACCTGTGTTGGGAGGGCAGGCTGCTTCCCTCTGGCCCCTGCGCTCACTGCCCTCCTCTCCCTTCACCCCCACCTGCCCCGCATTGGTTTCCCTTTTCAATTTTGCAGGCTCAAGCTCCCTGTTTTTCCCTTCCCCAACTCTCCAGCAGGACGCCCTCCTCCTCAGCCATTGGGAGCCCTTGCAGCACACCTTTCCCTGAGCAGGTCCCCACTCAGTGCAAGGAGAGGCTTTTCATCCACAGCAGAGGAGACATCCTGTGTGTCTACTCAGTTGTAAGTCCCATTACAGCAGAGGAGGCTTACTCCCAGGAAAGGGTGCCTGGGATTGCAGCCTTAAAGTCTGCTCCCATGCATGTCTACTCAGTTGTAAGCCCCATTACAGCGGGTGAGGCTTACTCCCAGGAAAGGGTGCCTGGGATTGCAGCCCTGGAGCTTGCTCAAGGCCAAGTGCAAGGACGGGTGAGTGGGAGCCCTCGCCCGGCAGGTCTGTTTGCAAGCAAGCCCCAATGTAGTCCCTGGGCTACTCCCAGGAAGGTGTGGAGGGCTGTAGCCTCAGCCCCCTCCTGTGCAGGTCTACTCACAAGTAAGCCCTGCTGTAGTCAGTGGGGCTTCCTCCCAGGAAGGTGTGGAGGGCTGCAGTCTCAGCCCCCTCCTGTGCAGGTCTACTCACAAGTAGTCAGTGAAGCTTCCTCCCAGGAAAGTGTGGAGAGGACTGCAACCTGAGAGCTCCAACCCAACTTGTCTGCTCAGAAGTCCCATTGTAGTCAGTGGGGCTTACTCACAGGACAGTGTGGAGAGGGTTGCAGCCTGAGTGAGGGAGGGCAGGCAGGCAGGGAGGGCAGAAGCTGGCCTGTAGCTGCCCCCCCACCTTCCCCCCCCAGCTCTGGCTTCTTCTCTTTACCACCTCTGGAGTCTGTGTCCTTTTTTCCTTCCAGCAGGGTGCCTCTGGAAGGTAGGGGGAGTTCTTTAGTATCCATGTAAGATAAGCAGATGTCATAACTGCCTTTTGTATTGGAATCCTGGAAGATCTGCTGAGGAGGTAGATGTGGTGTCAGCAGTGGCCCCTTTAAGGGTAAGGCCTGGGCATCCAGCAGAGTGTGCTGCACCCACTTGAAGGCAATAGGGCCCTCAGGGATATAAGGAGCACCTGAGGCAGGAAGGGGGTGTGGGTTGGAGAAGGACTGCAGGTTGAAGAGGAGACCTGACCGGACCGAGTTGGCTTATTGACTTTGACTTGGATACTCTGACTGACTTACTTTGAAATCTGACCTTGGACGGTGACTTGGCTTATTGACTTTGGACTCTGCCCTGGATACTTTTTTCAGTCAGAAGACTGACTTTGTGACTGCTGGAGACACTGGAGTTTGAAGTGTGGCTGCTGTGCCCAAGACCTGCTGAGGACCCAGGGTCTGCTGTAGTAGTGGGAGGCTGCTGGCAGGAGAGAGGACCTCTGCAGGTTGAACAGGAGAGCTACACTGGAGGTTGGGTTCAGCAGGACTGCAGGGCAGAACCAGGGTCATTTGTTGGGGGAAAGAAGGGGAGCTAATTTGCTTAAAGTGGGCATAATTCTCCAGGCAGAGAATGGCCTTGGAATCAGGCAAAACACCATAGAGGACCAGGTGTCTGAAAACACAGGACAAGAATGTACAACAAAACTTACTAAAAACTACAAGAGGGGGCTACATTATAAAAATGGGACCTATAAGAGCATAAAGGTAAAAAAACTATATATGCAGTATTATCTTCATTTTAGATGTCAAAAGGGTTTTGTGGCTTCTGAGGTTTTTTTTTCCTCCAGAAAACAGGCGCTAGCAGGTGTAGGGGAGGGATTGTCACATGGCTTCTTGCTTTTCCAAGATGAGACAAACCAGACAAAGCACAGGCCCACAGTATTGCATTCAGTGGGCAACTTATGGAGGGTAAGAACATAACAAAAGAACACAGGAACAGCGCCACTGGACCAGGCCACAGGCCCATCCAGTCCAGCTTCCTGCATCTCACAGCGGCCCACCAAATGCCCCAGGGAGCACACCAGATAACAAGAGACCTCATCCTGGTGCCCTCCCTTGAATCTGGCATTCTGACATAACCCATTTCTAAAATCAGGAGGTTGCACATACACATCATGGCTTGTACCCCATAATGGATTTTTCCTCCAGAAACTTGTCCAATCCCCTTTTAAAGGCATCTAGGCTAGATGCCAGCACCACATCCTGTGACAAGGAGTTCCACAGACCAACCACACGCTGGGTAAAGAAATATTTTCTTTTGTCTGTCCTAACCCGCCCAACACTCAATTTTAGTGGATGTCCCCTGGTTCTGGTATTATGTGAGAGAGTAAAGAGCATCTCCCTATCCACTCTGTCCATCCCCTGCATAATTTTGTATGTCTCAATCATGTCCCCCCTCAGGTGTCTCTTTTCTAGGCTGAAGAGGCCCAAACGCCGTAGCCTTTCCTCATAAGGAAGGTGCCCCAGCCCCGTAATCATCTTAGTCGCTCTCTTTTGCACCTTTTCCATTTCCACTATGTCTTTTTTGAGATGCGGCGACCAGAACTGGACACAATACTCCAGGTGTGCCCTTACCATAGATTTGTACAACGGCATTATAATACTAGCCGTTTTGTTCTCAATACCCTTCCTAATGATCCCAAGCATAGAATTGGCCTTCTTCACTGCTGCTGCACATTGGGTCGATACTTTCATCAACCTGTCCACCACCACCCCAAGATCTCTCTCCTGATCTGTCACAGACAGTTCAGAACCCATCAGCCTATATCTAAAGTTTTGATTTTTTGCCCCAATGTGCATGACTTTACACTTACTGACATTGAAGTGCATCTCCCATTTTGCTGCCCATTCTGCCAGTCTGGAGAGATCCTTCTGGAGCTCCTCACAATCACTTCTGGTCTTCACCACTAGGAAAAGTTTGGTGTCGTCTGCAAACTTAGCCACTTCATTGCTCACCCCTGTCTCCAGGTCATTTATGAAGAGGTTGAAAAGCACCAGTCCCAGGACAGATCCTTGGGGCACACCGCTTTTCACCTCTCTCCATTGTGAAAATTGCCCATTGACACCCACTCTCTGCTTCCTGGCCTCCAACCAGTTCTCAATCCACGAGAGGACCTGTCCTCTAATTCCCTGACTGTGGAGTTTTTTCAGTAGCCTTTGGTGAGGGACCATGTCAAACGCCTTCTGAAAGTCCAGATATAGAATAAATATATTATTTATTTAAATTAATAAATTTAATTTATTAAATTTATTAATTTAATAGGTTAATTAATAAATTTATTATTTATAATAAATAAAGGGTAAATTTATTAAATAATTTAATTAATTAATTAATTAATTAATTAAAGGTAAATTTATTAAATAATTAAATAACAGGGTAAATTAATACTCTGTGCAATGGTTGAAGTGGTCAAGATACAACTTACGGAGGTGGTCAATATAGAGAGGTTGGTCTCTCATAGTATATATGCAGTGTCTGTCCATACCGTGAAAATTAGGTCAACTTAAGGAGGTGGTCATTAGAGAGGTGGTCGACTTTGGAGGTTCTACTGTATTTTGCTCAACAAATATCTAAACTTTGTCCTAAAGATAAAACGGAACACCAACTTTTTCCGTTCATTGTTAGGTCAATTATGGTTTTGTGAGTCGTGCTCTACAAGATAAAATTCAGTTTCCTTTTTCCTTCCGGATGGTCCCCAAACAAGAACCCCCTTTCCTGGGGATTGCCAAGCTACTCCTGCATTTCAAATGGACGTGGATTGGCCTCCTGGCTCCAGACAATGACCTTGGAGAAAGGTTCATCAGCACCTTCACAGATGTGATCACAAAGAGGGGAATTTGTGTTGCCTTCTCAAAAAGAATTTTAGTGCTGAATTTTATCTATTATCAGTTCAACATGACTTCATTTCTGATGCAAGACCAAGTCAACGTGGTTGTTTATTATGCGGACCTTCATGCTACGTTGTTTCTAGCAATCCTGATTAGAGACTTTGCAATGATAGCTAAGCCAACAGTGGGGAAAGTGTGGGTTGCCGTGTCTTTGCGGGATCTCAGCTTGGGGTTATTTCATACAGTGGCTGCTACACAGCACTTCCAGGGCTCCTTGTCTTTCTCAGTCCGGGACCGCAAACACACAGAACACAACAATGTTGGTTCTTTGCTCTTTACCATCAACGAGTTTGGACAAAAGGCATTTCGCTGTTTTTATTCAAAGCCTCCGATGTCTGTGAAAGGCTGGACCAGATGCACAGAGAAAGAGAAAAGAGAGAACTTGGCCCAGGATGTGATGGAAAGAGTTCTGTCTCTAGACAGTCACAGTATTTACAACTCTATTCAGGCTGTGGCACAAGCCCTACATGATGCATTCACATCCAGGCCACTGAAATGGAGAGTGGTGACAGGAACCAGCAGGCTGAAACATGGAAAGGCCCAGCACTGGCAGGTGCTCTGGAGGGGATTTAGTAGCAGAGGTTGCCAATATCCCCACATCCCTCCCAGACCCAATCTGCCCTCGACTTGCCCTCCTTCCACCCAGTTCCTCCCCCTCCCCCCAAAAGGCTTCCCCACCTCCCAACAGGGATACCTCCCAGTGCTCCTGTTCTGTGTGTTGTCAGCACTGAGACCCAGTGCCAACTGGTGCTGGCCACTCTGCTAGCACTGGGTGTCTTCTGCCAGCTTCCAGGTGCCTTACAATTGCCTTACCTTGGCAACCCCCAATGCACCCAATAGGATCGGACTCTAAGGCTGCAATCCTATACACAGTTTTCTGAAAGCAGGCCCTGTTGAACTCAGTGGGATCTACTTCTTACTTACTCAGGTTTGTGCTGCTAGATGTAAATAAATGCTTTGGACAGGAATTTTGTTTTTTTCTGGAGAACTACACAGACTTAAGGATTCAGTGCCTCCTACCTCCATGCTACAGTCCCAGATCAAATTGTGGTCCAGTGTGAATTCTACATGAGAGGAAAGTTGAGCCTGTAATTCTACACGATGCATTTACAGCCCTTCAACTGAACCATCCCGTCGACTGATGCAGCCATGCCAATGGAGCATGTTCTGCATCCTCTGGGGGGCAGTCAGAGAGGTCTCCTTGGGGTAATGAAAGTTCCCTTACCCTGGGACAAGGCTCTCCTATGCAAACTGGTCTCCATTCCAGCCATTTTGCTGGCATAGAACCAAGGCCATTAAGGAGCAGGAAAGGGAGTCATTGCATTCAAGCGGCTCCTCCCCCTCCCCTTTGGAGCCATTTCAGGTGGGGGAGCAACAGAGGCAATGAAGGGGAGGGGGAGGGACTGCTTGCACACCACAGTGAGGCTCCCTGCAAAACTTACCACTTTGCACCCCCTCTAGCTATGCCACTGCTGTGGGGCATTGGATTTGGGCCTGAGTCTACATCACACATGCTCAGGTATAGCCTCTTTCAAAAGGCAGGGCTGAAATATGTAATGCCTTTTTCTTTTTTCCTAAATGTAGCTCCACTCTTTTCTGAGAAACTCCCACATCTACAATACTTCCATGGAAGGTGTTTATGTGGATGAGGACGGAGACCTGGCAGCTGACTTTGATATTGTGAACTTTGTGGCATTTCCCAATCGGTCCCTTGCTAGAGTGAAAGTTGGGAGTCTAGAGAGGCAGAACTCCTCAGAGATCACGATCACCATTGACCAGGATGCCATTGTGTGGCCCAAGGGATTTAACCAGGTGTGGAAACCCACTTTATCTTCTTTGGTAAACTCAGCTGAGCTCTAAAAATTGGATTTGTATGATTCATGGTATATAAAGGGTTGGTTTCCTCCCCCAAATAAGTAACTGATACATGATTCAAGGCAAAGCTGGGAGGAGAAGCAAATTGGAAGTAGATCATACACATAGGTCACAATCCTAACCAGGTCTACTCAGAGGTAAGTCCTATCTTGTTCAGTGGGGCTTACTATCAGGCAAGTATGGTTAGAAAGAGTGTGTTTTTTTTTAAACCCAATACATATTTGAGAGACCCTCTTCTTCCGTATAGTCCGGTCCGTTCTCTGAGGTCATCAGAAGGGGTGTTACATGAAAATCCCCTTTTCCCTTCCAAGTTGTGTTTTTAAATCTAGTTATGTATTTTGGACTATACAGACCAAGCAAGCAGGCCACTCCTCCCCCAGCACATGTTTCTAAGGGGCCATGGCCAAGCTACAAACACATGAATTACACAAACCCCCACTTCCTTGCAGAACCTAATCACTGTGTCTCCTGATTATGCAAAACAAGCATGCACCTACGGAGGAGGAAGTCTATTGTTCTTTTGTTGTAGCTTTAACACTCTTAAGCACCTTATGCAAATTGTCTCCCTCCCCCAGAGTCAAGCTTTGCTGATAGCGGAGTTCTGGACCCTTCCACCCTTTCTTTACATACTCCAAGTGTTACTGAGCATGCCCACAGCTCTGGGATACTTCTGGTCAGTTTGAATTGACTTCCAGGTCAAAGACAACTCTTAAGAGAGAACTCAGAGCACATGCAGTCTCTCTCTGATTGCTCTCTTGCGAGAGTGGTCCTGTGGGACTCTTCATCCAACTGCTCCCCCCCCCACAGGTAAATATATCGTGCGTCTAAACTTCCCCCCCTTCTTCCCTACCTATTCCTCCCTTCTCCCCCCATCTTTAGTCAGCAACTGGGTTTAGCAGATTAAGGAACTCCTAAAATACCTTCCTACACCCTAACCATTTCTGTTTCTTTTTTCAGGTGCACTCAAATTATAGCACATGCATCCACCACAAGTTAGGTACACCAGACAAGTATATACTTATCGATTCTCCATGTGTATTATGTTACCTTTGTGTGTGTTTGCAATAAAAATATAATCCTTTGATTGAAAGTTACCTTCATCCCAGTCTCCTCATTAAGCTAAACAAGGGATTTCTTTGCTCTACGCTGTCTTGTATCCAGCCTATGGTCCCAAAAGTTTCCAGAAGGCTAATATAAATAATTCCCCTAAACAAAACAGCCTTTTTGGTAACATGGGCCCTGTTGGTTGTGCCATCATTGAGAGAGGTGAGAGGGATGGTGGCCAGAAGCAGGGCCTTCTTGGTGGTGGCACCTGCACTATGGAATTCCCTCCACTTTGAATTGAGGACAGCTTCCTTGTCATTAACTTTCTGGCAGGGCCTGAAGACTTTTTATTTAGGAAAGCCTTTGAGGCCTTATAAGGGCTGCTTTTATAAATTATGTCTGTTACTGTGTGTTTTTATTTATTTGCTGACTGATGTGTATTTTATATTTTTTTTCATGTGTATTTGTATTTTACTTTGTATTGTTTTTAAATCTTGATTGTTAGCCACCTTGGGTGCCCTTCGGGGAGAAAGGTGGAATATAAATCTAATAAATTTAAAAAAAAAAATTAATTAATACAACATTTCTGTTTTTATGGCAAAGTCTTCAACTATTGTAGTTGGAAACTCCAAGAGTTTGAGATGAAATGATCTAGCTCTTTAAATGAAGATTAATAAGTATCAAAAAAGGAGCCCTTTTTGGGTTCTCTTTCTCTTGAGGCTCCTATGGCCAGTATCCTGAAGGCATTTCACAGTGCTGCAAGCACACTTTTGTGTCACAGGGGCTCAGGGACCATGCTGACCTGCTGTATTTGTGTTTATTGGCTCTTTTAATTGATGGCTTTTATGTATTTCTCCTTTAAAAAAATGAATTTCTGTCTGATCTTGTCATCTGATTCTATTTTTGTGAGCCTCATTGGGGGCTTCACACGTTTGGTTGATTGTCTTTCTGCTTAGAGCCTGCCTCAGTCTAAGTGTACGGAAAGGTGTCAGCCTGGCTGTGTCAAGGTGGTGAAAAAAGGGGAGTCAGTTTGCTGCTACGACTGCACTCCCTGCAAGGGAGGGACCATCTCCACTCAGGAAGGTCAGTGATTGAAGGGGAAGGGGCTGCCCACGAGGAATAGGTCAGTGGGAGGATTCAGCATGATCCACCTGTGTTTCTTTTGCTCGGTGTTGGGGAAAACCCAGCATGGCTTGACTCAAGTTGAGTCACCGAGTCACCACCCCCACGACTCAACTTGAAAAAGAGTCCTAATGGGGGCACTTTCCGAGTCTCTGAGTCACCCTTTAACTCTAATGGACTCAAGTTGAGTCGCCCCCTCCCCTTTCAAAAGTCAGCTGCAAAAAAAACAGTGCTGCTGCCGGAGGGTGTGTGTCGGAGCTCTCTTTGAACACTCCCCTGCTGTCCCATCTGTAAAGAGGGTGGGAGGGACAGTGAGACAGCCGGGACAGAAGTGTCAAGAGGGAGGAGGGTCACGAGCAGCAGCTGGGAGGCTTACCAGGATGACTCAACCCTTGGCAGTCCTACTCAGAAGTAGTCAATGGGGTTGCCCCTCCTCTGCTCCTCCTTCTGCCCTCCCTCAGCCAATGGACATATGAGAATGCTGTTCCTTTGTCCAATGGTCATCCCTTCCTTCCTATCAGAGATGGGGAAGAGAGAGCTCACTCCTGCCTCCCCCATCTATTAACCCTTTCCTGCCTTCTTGCAGGAACTCCCTGCTGCTCGCTGGTCAGAATGCTTGCCCCACAAGGTTTTTCACATGGTGAAAACAGGAAGCAAGCACCCCCAGACACAGGCAGACTCGAGTCAGAACGCGTGGGGAGGAGCACAGAGTTGGGTGGCCCTGACCCGAGTCTTCCACGTGTGCAGCTCACGAGTTGCCGAGTCTCCCAAAATCATGCATTTTTACCACTCAAGTCCCAGTCACCTGACTCGAATTCCCACTGCTTTTGCTACACTGTAAATAGTATGCCCACCATCTGCCTCATATGCGAAAGGGACAAAACTATATGTGAAGAAAGATATGAGACTGCTTTAAAGAGGTAAAGGTGGGACACAGGAGAGTAGCACTGTGGAGGGGGCTTGGTGGTAGCAGGAAGGTGGAGGTGAAGAACTGGGGGGAAAGAAGAGAGAGAAACGGGAAAATACTAAGGTTTCATAGTCCTTAGTTTCATACTAAGGTTTGACCATAGTCAAATTGCATGGTAGAGTTGCAGTTCCTTATAGCCTGAGCCAAGCCTGCAGGTGAGGAGCGAGATCCTGGGTAGGTCATAAAACACTTGACTCTTTTGAGACTAGGAAAATTGTCTTTTCTGCCACCACATAACTCTTAGCCAAGCTTCCAGGCCTCCAAGGTGGAGATCATGGGGAAGTGGTGATGTTCCTTGGGTCCTGGATGGATTGGTCAAAGGGAGTAGTGTGTTGTCCAGTCTCTAGGTCTTCCCCTTAAATAGCAAACTATATGCTCAGAGGGATTGGCAGAGGGAAGGGAAGTTGCAAGAGGAAAGAAGGTTCACAGTGCAAAGATAGCTACCTTCTTACAGACGGCTTGCCAAACCTTGTTGTGGAGTTTTGTGTAGTGCTTTGGGTACCCAAGAATGAAGCAAAGACATAGGGGGTCTCTGCTTCAGTCCTGGGGTCACAAACACAAACTGGGCCCCAACACTGACTGGCTTCTGAGGGAATGCTTATGTATCAATCAGGGCATGGCAAACTGGAGGATCCCAACCAGATGTGTTTCTAGGATCAGAAATGGTTACTGGGGGATGTGGTAAAGGATGTTTTTTGTGTGTTCACTTTCCAAAACCCTTACAGCAGTGTACCAGTGGTCGTTGAGGTGGTGTCTGTTGGTACTTCCAGGGCCCTTTGATACCTGCTGCCCTGCAGCGAGACTGGGAAGATGACCGAACAAACAGTGGGAGGACATTCAGCTCCGTAGGCAGATCTCCAAAGCATGCTTTTCCATGCTCAAACAAGCCCACCCTGAGCCTCTTACTGGTGTTTGCCAGGTTGCATCTGACCTCCCAAGCCAGAAGTAACTGGTGATAATGTAATTGCCAATTACTTGCAGTGGTAATTCAAATAGATGGACCATGTGAAGTGGTCCAGTGGAAGACAAATCATGAGAGACACTGCCTTGGAGTAATCAACATCTCTGACAAGGCTGGCCTGGCAGCCTCGATGGCACCATCTTGCACCCACAAGTTGTTGTTATATAGTCTTTACTTCTTCCTCTGGACGTAGAACTGAAAGATAGCAGCAGAGATCAGGAACCACCGTTTGCCCTGCCTGACTTGGGTCTCAGAGCAAACAGTGCCCATTGTCCCATAGTCCAGAATGCATTGCAACATTGGCATAAGCAGGCAGGTCTGACTTGAATGGTACTGCTTAGCACCAGGGCATATACAGGCCATGATTACTGAATGAAATAAAAAAAATTCAAGAAATCACAGGAAGTAATAGCTGTTGCGGCACATGAGCTCTTGCTCTCAAAGATATCTTACATAGAACATTATAGATCACAGATTACTATGGATTTAGGGTAGACATTAGTAATACTGCAGTAACTCTTGTGCTTTTCAGATGCAGACCAGTGCACCAGCTGTCCTGAAGATCAGCGTCCAAACAAGAACCAAGATCATTGTGCCCCCAAAGTTATAACTTTCCTATCTTATGAAGAGCCTTTGGGGATGATACTTGTTTTCTTAGCCCTCTTCTTCTCCCTAATCACAGCTTTTGTTCTGGGAATTTTCATTAAGTATCGTGAAACTCCAATAATCAAAGCCAACAACCGTGACCTCACCTACATGCTCCTGGTCTCCCTCTTGTTTTCCTTCTTGTCCTCCTTTCTATTCATTGGTCAACCCCAGAAGTTGACCTGCCTTCTTCGACAAACCATCTTCAGTGTCATCTTTTCGGTTGCTGTCTCTTCTGTGTTGGCCAAAACAGTCACCGTGGTGGTGGCATTCATGGCCACCAAGCCAGGGAGCAGGATGAGGAAATGGCTTGGGAAGAGTTTGGCAAACTCCATTGTCTTTTCTTGTTCCATTGCTGAAGTGGGCATCTGCGCTGCCTGGCTGGGATCCTCTCCCCCTTTCCCAGACTCTGACATGCATTCCCAGTCTGGATACATCATATTACAGTGTGATGAAGGGTCCATCATCATGTTCTATGTTGCCCTTGGCTACATGGGCTTTCTGGCTGCCGTCTCCTTCACTGTGGCCTTCCTAGCCAGGAAGCTGCCTGGAGCCTTCAACGAAACCAAGTTGATCACCTTCAGCATGCTGGTCTTCTGCAGTGTTTGGGTGTCTTTTGTGCCCGCCTACCTGAGCACGAAGGGCAAATACGTGGTTGCCGTGCAGGTCTTCTCCATCTTGGCCTCCAGTTTGGGATTATTGAGTTGCATCTGTTTTCCCAAATGCTACATTATTGTATTGAGGCCTAATCTAAATTCAAAGGAGCATCTGACGGGGAAAGCTAAAAATCTGACTTGATTCTTAAAACATGATTCTTGAATGCTGGAAGTGGTTTGTCCTTATGTAGTTGTTACTGAACCAGCGTACTGGCTTTGTGCATGAACCTCTGTGGCTGTATTATGCAGCTCTTGCACACCTTCAAATAAATTATGAAAGAATATTTCAATGGGTTATAAAAGTGAACATAAAATTATATTATAGTGACTAAAAACATTTCCTTTTTATTACTTTGATTAATCACAACTTAATCTCTACAAGATTCATTTGCATTATTAAAATTGAGATTATTTATGGAATTAATGGATGAGAATGTTAAAACAGCCCTTCTGGATCAGGCCAAAGGTTCCTTTTGCCCTGTTCTGTGTTTTCCAAAGTGACCAACCAGATGGTTCTGACAAGCCATAGATGAAAGCACATAAAGCTCATGCAGTGTTGGGGACATTACCTTTGTTGTGTATTGCAGTCATGACTAGGGCCATTGATGATCTTGCCTTCCCTGAATTTGTCCATTCTCCTTTTAAGTTTAAGGTAGCATCCATCATTATAACTTACGATAGCAAATTCCATAACTTGATTGTATGCTAGTATGTTTTACCTGTTCCTGTATTGTTTTCAACTGTGTTTATCTAATTGTATTTCTGTGCTTTCTGTGTTGTGCACTGCTTTCAGCTTCAAGAAAAGCAATATATAAAATCTCTGAAATAAGCAAAGAGCAATAATAATAAGCAAATATGCTGTTCAAAGAAGCCTTTCTTTTTGTCCAACCCAAATCTCTCAGCAATCAGTTTCAGTGGATGAGCCCTCTCTCCTTGCTTTTTTGCTAAATTTAAAAGCCACACCTATAAGCAAAGGTGTCACTAGGATTTGATGGGAGAGCTCACTGCGCCACCCCCATGATGGACCTCCTCCCATACTAGACCATACAGAATAAAATTACAATATCATACACACAACCTAAATGCATCACTAGGGTTGGTGTAACCCTCATTAACATTATTTATTTGTTTTACTATAGAACAGTACAGGTCACCCAACAAATCAGGAAGAAACCAGTGGCCAATTTGATGATATTTGCACAACTGAAAGACAGCCCAATCCTATCCACACTTTCCTGGGAGCAAGCCCCATTGACTCTAATGGGACTTACTTCTAAGTAGACATGCCTAGGATTGAACTGTAAGAGTTCTAGTGTTAGCTCTGATACATGGAAATGAGAGCTAGTGCATCCTAACACCTTCTTGGTTCCCGGCTAATTATGTTATATTATTATATGCTAATAATCCTTGTTATTATGAGGTGTCATAATAACACCTCATTAGCTCTTGGAACAATCCTTGTTATACTCATAATCAATCTCAAGATGGTATTATTCATAAATACCAAGATTTCACAATTTTGGCCAGTAGTGATATTATACACCCTCATGTGCATCGACCTTCAGACTGTCCTTAAAGTGAGTGGGATAACTGAGCTCAGAACAGTGAGCAAGAAGGAAATCTAGTCAGTAAACTATAAGGTAGATCCCAGTCTCCTCACCTTCTTGCTAAGCTGAAAAACCACAACTATAAGATTGTAGCCTTGCTCGAGCACCCACCACAAGCCACACAACTCAAGATTGCTGTTTGGTAGAAATTGGGCCACTTTACTGACTACACAATTCATGTAACTTAAATCCTGCCACGGATCCTGACTATGGATCTCCTTTCACCTTTAGTGTAGGCATCCACCCGGAGGGAAACAGATGAGACTTGCCCCACTGGGCATTCGCACCCTGGATTCTAGCAGTGATTGATTCAGACCAAGCTCTGACTTTCTCCACCAACCCTTGGAAAGGGGGTCAAGGCAGCCAAATCGTCCAGCTCATCCTAAGCCAGAAAGCCTTTATGATGGTCTTTACAATTCAGTACTTCAGGATCCCCAGCCAGCATCCCTGAGTCAAACGTCCCCTTTTGATCAGTACTGGCTTTCCCTCTGGCCCCTCTGATGCACAGGAGATCCCTACTCAGATTTTCAGTCCTGTAGTATTGTCAGTGTATTGTGGTGTGACCATATTCCTCGTAGGGATGACGTTCTACCCTCTGATTATTCTGCTTGCCTTCTTCTGCCGTTCTTCTCCTTCTACAATACCTTTTTTTCGAGCCGGTGAGTAGAACTGTGCACAATTTTCAAACATGGTTGCACCATAGGTTTGTATATAATGGCACTATAATATTAACTGTTTTGTTTTCAATAATTTTGGCTATGGCCCCAATATGTGTTGCCTGATACACTTGTGCACTTGTGTATATGGGGCTGCAGCACACCAGATGAGTGAAACCCAGTCCCATTTCATCTTCCTTTGATTCATTCTAAGGCCAGGAGATGCATCAGACCCCCTTTCCCCCATGCCTTTGGGGAAAATATGATTAATCTTTTTATAGTAAAAAGGTATTTCTTTGTATAAAATACTTCTTTTATAACAAAATCCTGATAATTGACTGGAAGCTATCTCTCTCAGAGCCCAATCCTATGGGCTCACTGTGCTGGCAGAAAACAGGTTTCGGTGGTGCAGCGTGCCTTACACTGGTCACGGCCATTAGTCACAATCGGGCCGCTGCCATCGCAAGTGGCATGCAGCCATGGCTGTGCATCACTGGTCTCCATAAAAAGCCCAGCAACAATAAATCAGTAGGGCGTGGGGCAGGCGGTTGGTGGAACATGGGCAAAATGGGGAGGTGAGGGGGAAGAACAAGGCAGAGACCAGGGCGTGAAGGGGGTTTCAAGGCCAGGAAGGGAGTAATATTGGTGATGGCAGCCAGAGGCGACACTGGGGGGTTCAGAGGGTGCAGACTGCATTGGGTGACACCCTCAGGGGAGTGAGATCACTAGTGGCCAAAATTTTGGAAAATTTGTATTTCTGTTGTAATTAGAAAGGCAGGTTCATGCAGAATGTAATGAAAAGAACTGTGTTGAATTATCTGTGTTCTTGCAAAGGATATAGCCATTTTACCAGGAAATGAAAACACAACTGCTGGGCAGCCCAATCCTGAGCTGCTTGGAGCTCCCAGGTTCGGTGGCTCCGTGCAGGGCTCCCGCCGGATCCTGCGCCCCATGCTACCGTGGGAGGCTCCTTGGGAGAAGGGGATGTTCGTCCCCTTCCCCCGAGTAAGGGAAGCAGCCCTGCAATGGGACTACTCATTTTAGCGGCGACCAAAATGTCGGCACTAAAGTAAAGGCACTCGTGTAGGGCGCGCAGCCCTGCACGAGTGCCTTGGATCCTGCGGAGCTCAGCTCCATGGATCCGCTTTTCTCCCTCCCCCTGACACGCCTCCCGCCCGCCCCCTGGCATGCCTCCTCCCTCCCCGGAACACCTGCCCCACACCCCTGGCCATGCTCCTGCCTCCCGTTCTGTAGCCCAGCAGTCTGGGAGACCGCGGAGCCATGGAACCTAGGCTACCGCCATGTGCTAACCCAGCGCTGGCCAGAGCTGGGCTAGCTCCAGTGGGTGCTATGGTATGTGCCTTCTGGTATGTTTGCGACTGAGATCTGTGGCACGGAGCCGGAGGAGTCTTGCCTCCTTTTTTTGGCGTTCTTCCCTGTGCTCTGAGCACCGCACACTGCAGCTGCCACTTTGCGCTTCTGCTATCTCTCTGTTTTGCCCATTATCTCTAACAGTGTTGTTATGACACAGCAGGGAACCAAGATGGTGTTCGTATGAGTCAGCTCTCATTTCCATGGATCAGAGCTAAAACTAGAACACTTATTCAGTTGTGTGAGTGTCATCATGTTGGCCTCTGGGTTTTTGTTGGTTACTGATTTGTTGGGTGACCTGTATTGTCATACAAATAAATAAATAAATGGGAGTTATACCAACCGTAGTGATGCCACTGCATTTAGGCTGTGCATATATTGTAATTTATTCTGTATGATCTAGTACTGGAGGAGGTCCAGCAAGGGGGTGACTCACAGCCTAAGGGGCAGCCCAGTCCTGAGCTGCCTGGGGCGGCCCCGTTTGGTGGCACCATGGGGGCTGCTGCTGCATCCAGTGCCTCCCGCGCTACCGCAGGAGATACCTCGGGAGTAGGGGACTAATGGGGTTACTCACTTTAGTGGCGCCCAAAGCTACGGATCTACTAATGCAGGCTAAAATTGCATTTGCCTTCTTTGCAGCTGCACCACACTGTTGGCTCAGGTTCATTGGGTGATCCACTCCAACTCAAAGGTCCCGCTCACATGTTGTGCTTCCATTTAATACCTGCATCTTTCGTTATTTTTCCTAAGTGCAGAACTTATCCTTGTCCCTCTGGAACTGCATCTGATTCATTTCAGCCAGTATTCCATTCTGTCCAGATCTTCCTGAAGGCTTCTACTGTCTTCTGTTGTGTAGAATAGCCTCCTTTGCCATAGCTGCCAGTTGGGGGAGGAACCTTGGCCATGATATGACTGACACACCTATGGGTGGGGATGAGCACCCCTAGGGGGGTGCAGGTGGTGCAGGCTGCAACGGGTGATGTGCAAGGGGGTGACATGTACTGGGGTGACACATTAAAATTGCGGTGGTGAGGAATAACCCCATTATGTTATAGACCGTTGGATGCAGAATTTACAGCAGAATGCAATGGGAAAAACCAGAGTGAAATATCTCCTTTCTATCCTTAGTTATGGCCAAAAAACCAGAAAAGCAAAAAATGCATGGAGCCCTATGTTAAAGTGAAACTGAGGGCACAATCCTAACCCCTTATGTCAGTACTTTCCAGCACTGGCATAGCGGTGCCAATGGGACATGTGCTGCATCTTGCAGTTGGGTGTCACTCACAGAGGCCTCCTCAGAGTCAGGGAATGTTGGTTCCCTTACCTCAGAGCTGCATTGCATTAGGACTGCGCACTCAGCCATACTGCACGTTTATTCGCAAGTAGGTGAACTTGCCTTAGTCCGTCAGAAAGGGTAGGCTGAGAGGAATCCAGTGACACCAGAATGGTCCTGATACAAATCCCCCCTCCTTGGCATCTCTGGAGATCCTCATTCTAACTAGTCACACCAGAAACCACTGGCTGTTTTCCTACAGTACTTTCTGGTTTTTCCTAGTTAGAACAGGATCTCCTAAGGAGGGTTTGTGTCACTCACTTCTATGTTCTGCTCAGCCCCTAACACACTGTCAGCACTAAGACTGCCACCCTATACTCACTGACCTTGGGGGGAGATCAGTGAAACTCAGTGGGGCCTGCTTTTGAATAGACTAGCCTACATGCTTGGGGTTGCACTGCAGATTTACTGTATTTACTGTGAAAGAGGAGTGGGAGGCACATGGTTTTATCAGTGGCAAACAAATCAATGGCTGTAGTGGCTCAGCTGAGATGTGCTAGGCCTGGTAAGTAGAGGTGAAGACAAGTGGGACTGAGGTGGTTTGCAAGATGGTTTGTGTTTTTCTGGGTGCTTCTGCTATCTTGGGAACTCCTGCGCCCTTTAATCTCCATCTGGAAGCAAGTTCTGAAAAGAATGTTGTGTGAAGATGTCCAGCACAGCAGAGGCGCTAATTGTGGAAGCTGGAACTGGAAGATGACTGTGGGGGGATAATTCCTGAACCATCACCCAAGTGTTTGGCTTTGGATAAGTCTCTCTCTTGGATCTTTGCATTCCTTCTTCTTCCTACTTTGTTCAATTAGCTCTTCAATAAACACCTTTCTAGTTTTGACTGTTTTACTTGCCCGGTTCGTTCAGAAGGGTGCCTTGCCACACCTCCTAGATCCTCCAGTTCTTCTACTGGTTGCTTTCAAAGGCGTCCTCTTGGATTTGGGACTTTTATTGGCACAATCCTAACAGTGCCTAAGGGTTACTGGAACAAGTCACTTTGGCAAACCTACGTAAGCCATTTCTGCCCAATGTTGCATATACGCAACAGGAATCAGATGTGTACACCTGTGGGCTGGGCAGGCATGGGTTAACACCACCCATTGATGTCGTCTTTTTCTGCAAGATTACTGAAGTTGCATGAGAAAAAGAATGTCACACTAATATCTATAGTACTGGATATTTACAGAGGAAAATACGTATATTAAATCTCTGGGTTCTTTGATTGATTCTTCATCTAGAGAAAGTGCATATAAAATGTTTAGGTGGATCTAAGCTCTTGTGAGAGTGCATGAAGTGTTCCTATGGCCTCAAACATTGTTTGGATGCATGGCAATGTGTTGGGCACCATCAGGCATATGTTGCAGAACGGTAATGGTAATACTGTTCAGTCATTCTGGGCTGATGTTGTGCGTCGGTTCAAGATGTTACGTGACACGAGACTCACAAATCCAGTAAGAACCACAACTGTCTGGATATGTTCAGTCAGAACCAGTGAAGTGCAGTGAAGTGCATGGCTGGGGAGGCACTTGCTGTGGCACCTCAAGGCGTTCTGGAGGCTACCCAGAAGCCGGAGCACCTGCATCATCACAGTGGAGGCTGAGCTCTCTCTGCCACAGCTCCATTCTCACAACTCATTCCTTTGACTCCAGATTGCCACCTACTTGCTAGTGAATGTGAACATTGCTGCTTTCCCCTCCTTTTTTCCTGCCCATTTTTTTTCAGTTTTGGGCACTTTGACCCCTGGAGGCTTCTGTGGTGTTTTGGCATCTGAAAGATTCCTGCAGTAGCCCTTGTCTTTTTCCAATCTTGTGCCTGCAAGGGGATGTGGGAGCCAAACCGGGGGGGGGGGGATTGTAGCTACAGGTGACCACTCAGCACACATCCTCTGCGCTCTGCTTCCTGGACTTACTAGTGGGGAACTTCCCAGGTTAAGGAAGCCAGGTGGGGGGGGGGGTCAGGTGGGGAAAACTCTCCCCTCTCCGCAGAACACAGAACACAACTGTTCCTGGTCAAATAGCATCTGCTAGCCATCAAATTTGACACCCATTGAATGACCAGTGAACAGAGAACAAACAGGCAAGAAGTCAACATATAATCGTCAAATTAAATTTAAAACAATGGAATTGCACATAATGGGGAAGGCGTGGAGAGGAGAACACCAAGCAAGCCGGCTGGTGAAAAATACCTGGCCCTGGTTGGAGCTGCCCAGGGAGGGAGCTTGATCAAGCTGGATGCAGTAACCAGCAGTGCTCAGCAGGGGGAGTCATACAGCTCCTTGGGAGCAAAGCACACAAAATCACTTGCTATCTTCATTTATGCTCCTCCCTGCTGATGTTCCCTTCGCAGCTCTGAATCTGCATAACAGGAAAGGTGAGACCATTAAATGCCTCAGAGAAAGGATTTCCTCCAGGGCCAGATTTAGATTTGGTGAGGCCCTAAGCTACCGTATTTTTCTCTCCATAAGACGCACTTCCCCCCCCCCAAAAAAAAAGTGGGGGGGAAGTGTGTGCGTCTTATGGAGCGAATACTGCAAAAAACAAACAAAACAAAAAAAATTCCGCCCCAGCCCTGGCCCCGCCCCCTGCCTGCTCGCTCTGCTCTGCTTCCCCGGGCAGTCAGAGGCTTCTCAGAAGTAAGTCTCAGAGTCACTGGGGCTCACTCCCAGGAAAGTGTGGGTGGGGTGACAGTCTCACTGCCCAATCCTGTGCATGCCTACACTGAAGTAAGTCCCATTAGAGTCAGGGGGGCTTATTCCCAGGAAAGCCTCTCTCCCCCCAAGCCTGGAGCATCACAGCCTCTCTTTCCCCCCACCCCAAGCCTGGAGCATCACAACTTCTCTGCAATACACTTTCCCCCCTCTCTCACACACACAGGCTGCCCCCTTCTCTTACACACACAGATGCTCTGCCCCCCCACACTCACACAGCAGGGGAGGGGCGCTTTCACTCACCTCATCCAGCATCTGAATGTAAGCCCCCCCCCCTCCCATCACAAAGAAAAAACTGTCTCCTTGGTCAGAATGCCAGTGTTTGCTTATTGCACAAGCCCCAGGTAAGGCTCGGTTCTCACCATAAATCCAGAGGTGTCTTGAGAATTCAAGTTGTGGTTGGACTTTCCACTTGTTCATTTGTATTGGAATCATGGAAGAACTGGCGAGGAGGTAGATGTGGTGTCAGCAGTGGCCCCTTTAAGGGTAAGGCCTGGGCATCCAGCAGAGTGTGCTGCACAGCTGCAGCCACTGCACACTGCACCCACTTATAGGGCCCTCAGGGATATAAGGAGTACCTGAGGCAGAAAGGGTTTGTGGGTTTTGAAGGAGTGCAGGTTGGAGGTAGGAGAGGAGACTGACTGGGTTTATTGAATTTGGAATCTGACTGTGGATTGTGACTGGACTTGGATACCCTGATGGATTTGACTGACTGTAATTTGGTTTATTGGTTCTGGACTCTGATTTGGCAACTCTGATTGATGGGACTGATTTACTTGGCATCTGTGGACTGGAACTGGACTCACTTTTGCTTGCTGCACTGGTGAGTTGCACAAGGGGGACTGATCAGCCTTAAGCGGGCACAAGGCCCAGTGGATTGGGATTTGGCAGAACATCATTGTAGCAGAAAGATAATGTGATCCCCTATTTGTGTGCACCTGCTTTTGTTAGCTTCATAAATTCTGACTCTAGCGATGATGAGTTCTTGGGGTTTCCAGAAAACTAGAGTACTCAAACCTTTAAGTCTCTCCATTTGTTAATGACAGTGATAATGGTTCTTAATGCCACTGTTGACTGCTGTTCACTTTACATGGTTCAAATGTTATTCTGTTATAGTTTATTAAATATTTTATTACACTATTTGGTTCAGAATATTTTTTCCTGTTTTCCTCCTCTAAAAACTAGGTGCGTCTTATGGTCAGGTGCGTCTTATGGAGCGAAAAATACGGTATATAAAGCTTGGAGGCCCCTTGTTAAAAAAATTACACCAAAGTTGGCTGGACAAGCTGCTTAAAAAACATCTGTACACACATACACATGCACACACACACATTTATTCTGCACACAATTTTATAGGGCATCCCCCATAAAAAAAAAAATAAAGAATTCTGACATTTTTATGGCACCTGCAGGTTGTTTGCAGGTCTGGGCCTGTCAACGCCCCAAGAGCTGGGAAGGAGAAGCAGCAGACCCCTTTCCTTCCCTGTGGCCAGTGGCATGGCTAAGGGCGTGCAGAGGTAGCATCTGCACCAGGCAACAAACTTTAGGGGGGCCACAACTGGAGCTTGACACTGGTGGCCAAAATGGTGACAACCCTGGTATTTTTGAATAACACCATCATGTTATATACTATCCAAGGCGGAATTTAATGCAGAATGTAATGAATAAACCTCGTCAAACTATCTCTATTCCATCAAACGTTATAGCCAAGTAACCAGAAAATAACAACTGCTTTAGGTAACACAAAGTAGATTTTTCTCACTCAGAAGTGACCAATGAGACTGATTGTTCCAAGAGCAAATTAGGTATTATTATGCTACAGCAGGGAACCAATCAAGTGTTACTATGGGGGGATGGGGGAGGTGGCAGAACAAGTGGGCAGCAAGCTGCTGGGGGAAGGAGGTGGATTTTCCCCATTTTCAGTTTTTAAAAGCCCCCCTTCCCCCAGGGAAAGCCCCAAGCCCCGCAATGGGGCTTCTCAGGTGTCTGATGGCTATTTTGCTGGTGCAATCTTGAGGGACGCCTTCTGGCCCCATATGGAGTTCAGGATCCTGCGGGGCAGAGATCCACCAGTCCCGCACCCTTCCCGTCCTGGCACGATCCTGTCCCCCATTCAGAGTCATGACAAGGAAGGGGGCAGGTTTTCCAGTACTGAGCTGCAGGAGATGCAGCAGGCATGGCGAGTGGGCTGGAAGGGGAAGAACGAACGCAGCCAGAGAGAGATGTTCATGCAGTTAATTCAATGAAGTTGTCAGTGTAGCTCTGTTGGGAGCAGGGACTACATTTCCCAGCAGACCCTGCTGAGACCTGGGACTCTGAGCCTGGCAGGAGGAGGCCTTGTAGCAGGCTTGGCACAAGGAGGGCATCCTCAGGAAGGCCTGAGCCCAGC
This sequence comes from Tiliqua scincoides, assembly GCF_035046505.1. NCBI lineage: Eukaryota > Metazoa > Chordata > Lepidosauria > Squamata > Scincidae > Tiliqua > Tiliqua scincoides. Next base: position 256,495,024 of record NC_089822.1, read on the forward strand.
ATGGGGGGTGGGTGGGCTGGGAGCAGCAGGTGTGTGCAGAAGGCCCAGCGAGGAGGGGGAGTGGCAGGTCCTGGGTGGCCGAGCGGGGGAGGGAGACTGGGCTGTGGCTCTGCCCTGGGGTGGCCCAGGAGGGAGAGGGGCTGCTGGACTCTCCTCCTGCACCCGTGAAGGGCGGCCTGAGCTGGACTGGCAGCCACAGTGTCTGGTTAGAGACCTGATGGAGCCCCTTTGGAGGTCCTGTTCTAGGCCCTTCCAGTGATGGCCAGGCCCAGACTCTCCTCCTGCACCTGTGAAGGGCAGCCTGAGCTGGACAAGCAACCACAGGTGCCTGGTTAGGGACCTTGTTGGTGGCAGTGGCGTAGCTAAGGGGGGTGCAAAGCACTGAGTTTTGCAGGGAGCCTCATTGCTGTGTGCAAGCACCCCATCCCCCCTTTCTTTACTTTCCAGCATGCTGAGATGGCACACTTGTGGTGTGCCATGGCACAGTGCTTTAAAATGGCTGCTCTAGCAGGAACATGACGGCTTCCGTGCAATTATTTCAGTGAGGAAACGCCATTATTTAACTAATGCCGGAACCCAAAGAAGGGAAATTAAAATTTTCCAAGCCCATAGCCCCTCCTCCTCACACACACACACAAAGCAATGTGTGGTTCAGCAGTGGTGTTTGAAACTTTGCCAAACATGGACATGGGTGTGACAAGGGAAAGTAGCAAACCTAACTATCCTGTATCTGCATAGTAACAGAGAAAAGTAGCAAACCTGACTATCCTGTATCTGCATAGTAACAGGGAAAGTAGTCTGCATAGTAACAGGGGCGTGATCACGTTTATGTAACCCCGCCCAGAGTGTATATAAGCCAGCTAATGCCATTGTTCAGGGCCACACCCAGAGTTGCTTTGCAAGGTGTTGGTCCTCAGCGCTGCAGTAAATGGTTTTAACCTCCTCTGGTCATCCCTCTCATTCTTTAACTTACGCTGTCAGGTAACATAACGAGGAGGAGCCTCCTACCGCTGTTGGTTGTCTTGTGTTCCTGGTCTCACTAATGGGCAGCAGGTGTCCAGGGGTCCCGCAAGTACCTCCAGACACCATCTCAAGTACCACTGGTGGCACCCATACCACTGGTTCAGAAATACTGCTTTAAACATACCTGGCTTGGTTTCTGGGTGTTGGTGTTAGGAGAGAATTTTTGCAGCTTTCCCTCTTTCCCTGTTGAGTGTTCTGCCTGGAAACAGCCTCCCTTCTGCCCAGAGACAACCCTCTCTGCACCCCAAAGTGGATACATTCCCTAGGAGGGAGGGGGGATCATTAGGAAAGGTATTGAGAACAAAACCGCTAATATTATAATGTCGTTGTACAAATTGATGGTAAGGCCACACCTGGAGTATTGTGTCCAGTTCTGTTCGTCGCATCTCAAAAAAGACATTTTGGAAATGGAAAAGGTGCAAAAGAGAGCGACTAAGATGATTACTGGGCTGGGGCACCTTCCTTAATAATAATAATAATATTTATTTATATCCCGTCCTTCTCCCTAAAGGGACCCAGGAAAGGCTATGGCGTTTGGGCCTCTTCAGCCTAGAAAAGAGATGCCTGAGGGGGGACATGATTGAGACATACAAAATTATGCAGGGGATGGACAGAGTGGATAGGGAGATGCTCTTTACACTCTCACATAACACCAGAACCAGGGGACATCCACTAAAATTGAGTGTTGGGAGAGTTAGTACAGACAAAAGAAAATATTTCTTTACTCAGCATGTGGTTGGTCTGTGGAACTCTTTGCCACAGGATGTGGTGATGGCGACTGGCCTGGACGCCTTTAAAAGGGAATTGGACAAGTTTCTGGAGGAAAAATCCATTACGGGGTACAAGCCATGATGTGTATACACAACCTCCTGATTTTAGAAAAGGGTTATGTCAGAATGCCAGATGCAAGAGTGGGCACCAGGATGCAGGTCTCTTGTTATCAGGTGTGTCCCCTGGGGCATTTGGTGGGCCTCTGTGAGATACAGGAAGCTGGACTAGATGGGCCTATGGCCTGATTCAGTGGGGCTGTTCTTATGTTCTTATGATGAGCACAGGACTCAGTGAAGTCTGTTTTTCAGGGCCTCCTTAGCACAGTGTAGTGTGCCGAGTGCAAACCCCAGCTTTCCGTGTGCAGAACTGGAGGGCCGTGTGCAAAGCAGGAGTATAAAAGGAGGCTGCTCACAGCCCTCGGGGTTCTTTGGGTCTGGTTTTGTGGGGCTCTTGAGAACTCTGCTCAGCCGTGGACCCGGGTTCCAGACTTCTTCTCTTGCCACCTGAGAGGGAGGCAGCCTCAACATCCTTGGCTAGAGTTGGCTGGCAATATAACATCTGCCTGGCCTCAGGCTGTAGGAGTAGATCTAGTAGGGAGGGGAGGTCTTATTCTGGGTATTTGTTTATGCCCTGCTATTTCTCCAATTCTCCCTTTATTATACTTACCTGCTCCTTAACCAGTTTGTGTTTGACGTCTGCCTTAAAGTTTCTTAAGTAAAGCCTCTTAAACGTACCTTGTGTCTGTTGTTTTCAGTCTGGGTTTTTCTAGGGACTTTTGGCCTAAATTACAGATGGGGCTGGGTGATTCTGGCAACAGTGGGTTACCACCAGACAGAATCCTCAGTCTCTTTGATACTGACTGTGGGGAATTCACATGACCTTATGTAGTCCTCTTTGGGGATCCTGTTCCTGTGACATACCAGTGATTGGAGGCTTCCCCAGGCCTTCCCTTCCCTATTAAATCATCTGCTCTGGTTCACCAGGTACCAGGGTGATTGCTGGAATCCCCCAGTGTTGGTGCGGAGCAGCCAAGCTCCTCTCTCGATGCTCCTCTGGCCAAGACTGTCTCTGCATTCGAAGACTAGTAGCCATCAGCTCAAATCGTGGAGTGGAATTCAAGCACGTACATGAAGCCAGTGGATCAGATTTTAGAACTCACAGAGTTCTCCTTTCTCTTTCTTACAGAGAGTAGAGAGTCAGAGCAAACCAAACCTCATGGAGTCCCACCCAGCACAGTTTCAGAGTGAGTGTGTCAGAACAGCACGGATGGGCGAGTCGACTTGTAAGACTTGGACTCAGGTTGCAAACATGCATTTCCTGGTCTGCCGCAAGCTTGAGACACACGTGTTTTAAAACAGGAAGTGACTTGGGAGTTTTTCTCAGGAACAAGTGGCTGCTGGGGTTTGGTCAGTGCTTTCTGCACTGCCACACACTCTCAAGAAACAGCAGAGCTTTTCTTTACTGATGGGATGGGCACACACACTTTCCCTCTCCATTGGATACCAAGCTCCATTGTGGAAAGTCTGGTCAAGCCAGGTCTGACCATGGGGAGGGGGAGGAATGAGGGTTTACCCAGGCAGGGAGGAGGTTGGGAAGGGAAGCGGACTTGGGGGTAGATTGGCATCACCACATGCGCTGTTATCAAAAGCCTTTCCATCTCCCTTTCGGACACCGTTACATGCCTTAGACTTAAGCCCGTGGGGACAGCACGGCTGGGCAGCAGCTGACTCAGCAGCTCGTGCAGCCATCCCCGTGGATCATGAGGAGGAGGCGATTGTTCTCCCGCTCAGCTCCCAGCAGGTCCACCATGTGCCCGGACATGATGTTCACCCCCTGGACCAGTGCCTCATTAGTCCACCCCAGCCTCTCCAGGGAACCAAGCAGGGTGATGTGCCCTTCACAGCCAGCATCCATGGTTGACTGCCACATGTGTCTGGCCTCCAGGCGTGCCCAGTGGTGTCACTAGGGTTCACGTCACCCGGTACAGGAGGACAGCGCGTCACCCCCATGCAGTGGGCGGGGCAACACTCCAGGTTGTGAGCGTGATGATCTACCATTGCCCCGCCCCATTGGTTTTTTGGCTGTACTTTTTGATAGAATAAAGATATTTCAATGCAGTTTGTTTCGTCGCATTCTGCATGTAATTACACATTGATTGGTGTATAACATGATGGTATTATTTTTGCAAACTGATTTTAGTCACTAGTGGTGTCACCTCCCCCCAGGGTGTCAACTTACTAACACATTGTTGGAGCAGTTCTCAAACTTTTAGCACTGGGACCCACTTTTTAGAATGATAATCTGTCCAGGACCCATCATAAAGCAAATTAAAATAAATAATTATAAATAAAGTAAAATAAATAAATAAGGGAAAGCCAGCCCTGTTCCACCAAGTGAATTTTCTCTGTAGCCTGCCAGCAATAACACCCCCCCCCCCAAAAAAAAAGAAACAGTAAGATTTTCACCCCTACTCAGTACCCAGTGCAATTTAAGTTCTTATATTTCATGCATATCACTATCAGGACTCACCTGGCTTTACAAGTCTGAGTGCCCAATCTTATGCCTGTCTATTCAGAAGTAAGTCCCATTATAGTCAGTGGGGCTTACTCCCAGGAAAGTGTGGATAGGATTGAAGCCTAAAACAGAAAAAAATTTAACCTTACCCTGTCAAGCCTCTGTTTCATTCTTTTTAGGGGGGGCTGCCTTCTGGAGCATTTGTTGAGCTCCAGTTGCTTCAAATCAGGAGCATTCTGGTGGCCTCACATTTCCCTTTGCCTGACTTGCCCAGGAGCCAAGGCACGTTTGCTTACTTGCGAGTAAACATGACCATGTGGCTTAGTTTCGCTTTCCATAGGGCTCAATACATTCATCACCTTGGAGGGAGGGACCTCCTCAGGTGTTTTTTTTGGGGCTACCTTCATTGGATCAGGACCATTCTGGTGGTGTTGGATTCCTCTCAGCCTGCCCTTTCAGATGGACTAAGGCACATTCGCCTACATATCAGTAAACGCATGATATGGTTCGGTTTCACTTTCCATTGGACGCCATGCATTTTTTGTTTTCTGGTTTTTTGCCAATAACTTTTGATAGAAAGGAGATATTTCACTCTGGTTTTTTGCATTGCATTCAGCTGGAAATTCCCCATCCAATGGCATATAACATGATGGTATTACTCCTAACCACCGTGATTTTAGCATGTCACCCTCCCAGTGCGCGTCACCCCCCTTGCGCATCACCCAGTGCGGTCCGCACCTCCTGCACCCTGCTAGCGATGCCACTGGGCGTGCCTGCTCCATCTGGCCCCACATGCCCATCACTTTCCTGGGCACAGGCTGGGCTGGTCGGGGCCCCCGGGCCAGGGAACAGATGGCACGCTCCACATGCCCCTGGGGGGAGGATGCATCTGCAGGTTAGGAATGGACAAGGAGGAGTCAGGCCCAGCATGCCCTGGCACCACCCTCCAAACCCATGCAGTGCTGCCCCAGAGCCTGTGGTGGTACCTGATGATGGAGACAAGGGGGTGTGTGGCAGCTCGGTGGCAGCTGTGCCCATTCCACTGGTGCCCAGCTGGGGGGAGGCTGCATGGCCCGATGGCCCTGGTGCTGAAGTTGGCAGGCAATGGTGGCTGTTGAGGTTGACCTGCTAAAGAATGACAAACAGTGAATAGGTGGGAGGGAAGGCTCAAGGCTGCCAGCCCTCCCTGAGAGGCCGCCCCCTGCCCAAGGACCCACCTGCAGCAGTGTCGATGCCATGTCCCTTCAACAGTTCCTTGCGCAGGAGGGGACGGAGGAGCTGCTGATGGGGTTCCTTTCCCAGGGATGCTGTCACTGCCTCCTCCACGTCAGCACTAGTGCTAATTGCATTCCTGATAGCTGCACAGGGAGCAGCAAGGGACTGGTTCAGGCGCTTATGGCAGGCACGTCAGTGTGGTTGTCCACACCCAGGGCTTTGACAGACGTTCCCACAGCCTCAAAGAATTTCTTCCGGAGTGCAGAGGGTTGGGTCTCCTTGCCCCAACCCATTGCACCTCAGCATTCTCTGCTGCCAGCTTATGCACTGGGAGAGCTCTGCGTCTGTCTAATTGGCAGCACAGTGGCCCTCGCCATCCCCCTCTTAGGAGCCCCGCCAGCGGCGAGGGGGGAGCTGTGCCTCTCTCCCCTGCCTGTCCTGGGAAGCCATGCAGTCCAGCAGGGGAAGCCCCTGTGCAGTCAGGCTGGCCAGATGGCAAAGAGGGGAAGCAGCTGGACAAACTGTATACCCAGCACTGGGGGGGGGCAGACCCCTGTAATGCCAGGAATGTGCCCTCAGCGATCACCACGGGGCCTGCACTGCCATCGCGCCCACTACCAGCAGAAAAGGTGCAGGGGTGTGAAGGCATTTGGCGTCAGGCACGCCCACCCTGGCATGCAGGGGTGGGCAGTGATATCCGGCACAGCGCGCGCGCATCATCCCAATATACTATGGGCGCCGCAAGAGGTTTCCAAGGGTGTGCGCCTCGCCTATGTGTTCTCCCACCGTTCCAGGCTGACTGGCACACCGCGAGACCATGGAACGCCAAGATGCGCAGCCATTGCAGCAACGCTGTCAGCATCACCCACCAGACCAGGCAGCAGCTCATGGATAGCAGTGGGACAGGAAGGGCTGTGCATGTATGTAGGGTGCTCCATGGGTGGCCCCCCGCAGGTCCTTGCAGCAGGTGCCCATGGCGGGGTCAGTGGAGGTGGCATCTGGGGGGCTGTGGGTGGTCCCTGACTAGCTGTGGAGGTGCAGACTGGGCAGGGGTGACTGCGCATTGGCTGTTGATGGCCAGGGGGCAGGTTGTATGGGGTCCCGTGGCCTGGCTGGTCCAGGCGCCTGATCTCACACCAGGTCAGTGGCGTAATCCTCCGCCTGGCATAGCCATCCTCCCATGGGCAGGCCCTCCCCCGTTCCTGCACGTCCCCTCATGTACTTGCCCCTTAGGGTTATCAAATATCAATGAGAATTGATCCTCTTGTGATGCTTACTATTTATATCATCAATATCTATATCAAGAGACAGAGAATAAACAGACCATAATCAGTGTTTTAAAAAACCACTGAAAATTCATAAGCTTAAAAAAAATTAAACTTAAAAAAATATTTGGTTTCATAGCAAGCAGACCAATGCTATCCCTTGGCAGCCCATAGCATGTAGCATGTTACATAGCCCCAACAGCTAAAAAAAACCAAAAACACATTTTACTTAGGCTGCCTGGCCTCCACTGGGTCTCCTCAGATTCACTAAATACCACAAGGTGTTTGATACGGTCCCTCACTAAAAGCTGTTGAGAGAACTCCACAGTCAGGGAATAAGAGGACAGGTCCTCTCATGGATTGGGAACTGGTTGAGGACCAGGAAACAGAGAGTGGGTGTCAGTGGGCAATTGACAAAAAAGTGGAGAGAGGTGGAAAATGGAGTGCCTCAAGGATCTGTCCTGGGACTGGTGCTTTTCAACATCTCCATAAATGACCTGGAAACAGGGATAAGCAGGGAGGTGGACAAGTTTGTGGAGGACACTAAACTTTTCTGAGTGGTGAAGACCAGAAGGGATTGTGAAGTGCTCCAGAAGGATCTCTCTTAACCAGGAGAATAGGCAGCAAAATAGCAGTTGTGTTTCAATATAAGTGTAAAGTAATGCACTGGTGATGGGAACCAAAGTGAAAGCACAGTGGCTTCACTATGCACAAGCAACCTCATGCCCCTCATAACTTGGTCCATGTCCAGGTACAATCTGCAGCGGGCGCAGGTCTGTCGGCTATGTGCAGTGTGCCCACCTATAAAAACCCTTTCGCACATGCGCTAGCAGGCTTAGGGGAGGGATTGTCACGTGGCTTCTTGCTTTTCCAAGATGGGACAAACCAGACAATACAGGCCCACAGTATTGCAGTATTGCAGTATTACTGTGGGCAATACAGGCCCACAGTATTGCATTCAGTGGGCAACTTATGGAGGGTAAATTGATACTCTGTGCAATGGTCGAAATGGTCAAGATACAACTTACTGAGGTGGTCAATATAGAGAGGTTGGTCTCCCATAGTGTATAGGCATTGTCTGTCCATACTGTGAACATTAGGTCAACTTAAGGAGGTGGTCATTAGAGAGAGGTGGTCAACTTTGGAGGTTTTACTGTAGATAAAGTAATGTAAATTATTATAACAAAATGTCAGAAGTCCATTCTAGTGAACATATACATTTAGTTGTATTGGATTCTTGCATAGAGTTTCAGCAGGAGATAGTAGTATAGTATCTGAGAATGGTTTCACTCACAGAGCAAGTATTTAGATTTACTAACAACAAAGCCAAAATTAAACAGAAGGCTCCAAAAAAGCTGTCATCTTAGATGACATCCCTCGGTTTTATTATTAGATGCTCTTTTGTATTAAGATCAGGCCTCAGTACCATAATGTAGCATTTGGGCATGAAGATGCAACCCAGTAACCCCAGAGTGGAGGCCAAGATGGAGAAGACCTGCACGGCAACCATATACTTCCCCTTCGAGCTCAGGTAGGTGGGCAGAAAGGACACCCAGACACTGCAGAAGACCAGCATGCTGAAGGTGATCAACTTGGCTTCATTGAAGGCTCCAGGCAACTTCCTGGCTAGGAAGGCCACAGTGAAGGAGACGGCAGCCAGAAAGCCCATGTAGCCAAGGGCAATGTAAAACATGGTGACACTCCCTTCGTTACACTGCAGTATGATGTGGCCAGGCTGGGAGTGCATGTCAGAGTCTGGGAAAGGGGGAGAGGATCCCAGCCAGGCAGTGCAGATGCCCACTTCAACAATGGAAGAAGAAAAGACAATGGAGTTTGCCACGCTCTTCCCCAGCCATTTCCTCAACTTGCTCCCTGGTTTTGTGGCCATGAATGCCACCACCACAGTGACCGTTTTGGCCAACACAGAAGAGACGGCAACTGAAAAGATGACACTGAAGACGGTTTGTCGGAGAAGGCAGGTCACCTGCTGGGGTTGACCAATGAATAGAAAGGAGGACAAGAAGGAAAACAGGAGGGAGACCAGGAGCATGTAGGTGAGGTCACGATTGTTGGCTTTGACAACAGGAGTTTCACGGTACTTAATGAAGATTCCTAAAACAAAAATTGTGGCTAGGGAGAAGAATAGGACAAACAAAACAAGGATGATCCCCAAAGACTCTTCATAAGATGGGAAGGTTACAACTTTGGGAACACATTGATCTCGGTCCTTGTTTGGCTGCTGATCTTCTGAACACCTTTCACAATGGTCAGCATCTGAGAAGCACACAATTGACTTCATTGTTATTTTAATCTACCTTACATCCACTACAACCTGTTGTCTACTATGCACCATATAAGGCAAAAAAATGGTTGATGAGAGTAGAAAAATAGGGAAGTATAAGAACATCAGAAAAACATAAGAACAAAAGAAGAGCCCCACTGGATCAGGTCAAAGGCCCATCTAGTCCAGCTTCCTGTATCTCACAGTGGCCTACCAAATGCCCCAGGGAGCACAGAAGACAACAAGAGACCTGCAACCTGGTGCCCTACATTGAATCTGGCATTCTGACATTTCAACTACATGCTGAGTAAAGACAAATTTTGTCTGTACTAACTCTCCCAATTTTAGTGGATGTCCCCTGGTTCTTGTGTTGTGTGAGTGGGAAAAGAGCATCTCTCTATTCACTCTATCCATCTCCTGCATAATTTTGTATGTCTCAATCATGTCCCCCCTCAGGCACCTCTTTTCTAGACTGAAGAGCCCCAAACACTGTAGCCTTTCCTCATAAGGAAGGTGCCCCAGCCTAGTCATCATTTTGGTCTCTCTCTTCTGCACCTTTTCCATTTCCATGATATCATTTTGGAGATGTGGTGACCAGAACTGGACGCAATACTCCAGTGTGGCCTTACCATCAATATGTACAATGGCATTACAATAGTAGCCATTTGATTCTCAAGACCTAATGATCCCAAGCGTAGAATTGTCCTTCTTCACTGCTGCCGCACATTGAGTTGACACTTTCATCAATGGACCGAGGAGGGGGAGGACTTTCACTGGTGGAAGATATGCTTTGCATGCAGAAACTTCCACTTCTACCACAAAACAGTGCCTCTCAATCCCTTTCTACCCTGACAGTCCAGGCAGGAATCATGCGCACTGGAGGGAAATCTAGGAGCATCAACTGGGTTGCACTCTTCCTCTCTATCTTAAGCTGTCTGGCATCCTGATTGCAACCATACTGGCTTGATCCGAATGACACCCAACCCCCAAGAGATTGATGGGAAAGGCAATGCTGCCCCTTCCCCATTGAACTAGGCAATGTGCTAACTGTATCCACCTTATGCGGGTATTAATAGCAGGGAAAAACAGGGGTGTGCATTCTGCAAACTAGCATTCCATGGCAAGGCAAACTTGCAGAAAAGCACACAAGCACTCCCACACTCCCACAGCATAAGTAATGTAGTTGTGACACTGTCACAACATTACCTGCCTGGAGGAGAGGAGCCCACCTGGATACTTTGTCCCACCTCTTGACCTAGGCAGACAGGTTTGCTAGCAAGACTTGAAAAAGGACAAATACAAAGGACAGGAACATGCGCCAGTGGATGGATAGCCCAATCCTGAGCTGCCCAGGGCTGCAGCAACGCCAAAATGGCTGCTGCTGCATTGTATGACACTGGGCAGCTGGCAGGGGCTCTTGTTGTCTCCTTGGGAAGGAAGGAAGCCCTGCAGTGGGGCTACTCGACTAAAGTAGCCCCGTGTCAGGCCAGGAGGCCCAAGGTGGGGTTTTGGACCCAGCCGAGTTGAACTCCACCAATCCCGCACCCCTCCCGCCATGCTCCCTCCCACTGCTCAACTTTCCCCCACCCTCCCCCTGCCCCGGAACACCTCCCTCATTGCCCCAACTTGCCATTTTGCCACCCAGTGCTTGCACGGGGCACCAGGAGGCATCCGGGTGGCCTCTGACCTGCGCTGGCCCAGCGTGGGTTCACGCTGAGCCATTTCCAGTCATGGGCCAGGGTCCGACGCACATGAAGAGGGTGATTTATACCGTCATATATAGATTTGTCCACTGAATGGAATGGAGGTGGTGGGCAGTTCAACAAGGCCTCAAACAAAGTGACCTGTGTTCTGAGACATGATCTTTTCCCTCTTCCTGAGGGACAGTCCTCTCCTCTTGGGTCACGTACCTTCCTGAGCAGCGACTGTTCCCCCCTTGCATGGAGCACAGTTGTAGCAGCAAACAGGCTCTCCTTCTTTCATCACCTTGGCGTATCCAGGCCAACAGCTTTCTGTACACCTGGAACGAGGCAGGTTCTAAGCAGGAAAAGGAGCATCAACCAAATACGTCAATCGGTTTGGTCTAGGACGGGGGTGTCCAAACATTTAGGCAGGAGGGCCACATCATCTCTCTGACACCGTGTCAGGGACCGAAAAAGAATTAATTTACAATTTAAAATTTGAATAAATTTACTTAAATGAATATATTAGAGATGTAACATATATGAATGAATGAAGGTCTTAGAATAGCTCAATGCCTATAAAAGGCCTGGCACAAAGCAAGGCCAGCCTTTCCTTCACTGCCACAGCAATATCACAGACGTGAAACAGGATGTCGTGGAGGGAGTCCTCATCCCACAGCTCACGGATAGGTCGAACAGTCATCCTCATGCTGAGAGCAGTTGCGTTGGGCCAGCACGGGCTCCAGCAAGTCTCCGGAGGGCCAGAGGCTCATTGGAGACTGGGGGCTCTCCGAGGGCCTGATTGGGAGCCTCCAAAGGCCACAAGTGGCCCCCGGGCCGGGGTTTGGGCACTCCTAGACTGGGAAAATGAGCCACAGAGGTAGCAAAAACCAGGGTGGCGCTTTCATCTGAGGCATGGTTGTACAAGTCTCTCTTTGAAGGCAGACATTTTGATGCACAACTGCTTGAGAAAAGCAACACCTTGATGGACACATTTATTTTCTATATTATGATTAGATTTTCACACAGTCATGTATTTTGACTGGTTTGTTTGATCCAGACATCAAGTCCTTCCCAAGGACCTGGGATGCCTGGTGTTTATCCTAGAAATACCTTCACAAAATGTAAGCTGTTCCCAGTAACCTACTTTTTGCAGTTGATTGATATAAACTCTGTGGCCCTATATTATTATTATTATTATTATTATTAGTAGTAGTAGTAGTAGTAGTAGTAGTAGTAGTAGTAGTAGTAGTATTCATATACCGCTTTTGAACAAAAAGTTCACAAAAGCCGCCCTGGGTCCCTTTTTGGGAGAAGGGCGGGATAAAAATAAAGTTTTATTATTATTATTATTATTAAAGCACTTTACAGAGAAAATCAAATAACGAATTGCTCCTCATATTACTTCCTACTGATAAATTTGCATAGGATTGTAACATGAGCATAACGTATTATCTCTCAGGTAGCTCTTAGGAGAGACACTGGCCTACTGATATAAGCCCCTAGGCAAATTTCTCACTTTGCCTTCTGAGCCTGATGTTTCTTTGACACCAAGGTCTTTGGAAAGATGTTTCCAGCACTGCTCCTGCTGATGTTTCTGAAGCAGGAGAAATGCCAGAGCTCTGCTCACCCTTGAACACATTGCCATTCAGGCATCTGCAGCAAGGCCTGTTTCTGGACCCCCTTTGAAATGCAATTGTGTGCCTGCCATAGACCGCCTTGGGGCAAATGCCCCAGACGCCGGACACTGGAACCCTGCAGAAGTTTCTCTGAGGCTCCCGACGGGGGCGGAAACTGTGCTTCTGATTTGCCAGAAGCACAGTTTATAGCGCAGGGGAACCTCAGAGAGGTTTCCCCGACATGGGAGGAGGTCGTGCAAGGCTGCGTGAGCCTCTGGTTAGTGTGTGTGTGGGGGGAATTTCTGCATGGGGGGTGGCGATACCCCACAGGGGGGCGCCATCACAGAGCTCTGTCCCGGGCGCGGGGCTGCGGAGGTCTGTGGCTGTGTGCACACTCTACTTCCCACTTTGTCCCCCGTCCCCCTCCTTGCAGTGCTCCCAGGATGCATCACACAGAAGATATTGACCACACGAGGTAGGGTGATGTGCTGGAACATCTCTCCTTCCCTCCTATCCCAAGTAGCTTGTGTGTACCTACCATGATTTGTAGCCCGTGATGAAGTTCGTCCACAGGCATGGTTTGCCCATGTTTCTCTGCCACCTTGTGCTCATTTTCCCTGATTTTTAAAACCCATATAACTTATCAAGACTTTCAGCTAACTAATTTGTGGAAGTCTAGGGAACTCCTTGCAACAGGAAGTAGTGATGGCTTCTTGTCTAGATGTCTTTAAGAGGGGATTGGACAAATTTCTGGAGGAAAAATTCATCACGGGTTACAAGTCATGATAGGTATGTGCGAGCTCGTGTTTCTCGAGGCAGGCTGCCTCTGATTGCCAGATGCAGGGGAGGACACTGGGATACAGGTTGTGGCTGTTGTCTTGCATGCTCCCTGAAGCATTTGGTGGGCCACTGTGAGATACAGGAAGCTGGAAAAGATGGGCCTTTGGCCTGATCCAGCAGGGCTCTTCTTATGATCTAATTCCTTAGACCCTAGCTAATATCATTGAAGGGGATGAAGTGAAATCATTTGGGTTTCCCCACCTGGTTAAATGCCTTGGGCCACACAATGGCATCCTGGTCAATGGTGAACTGGATCTCTTGGAAGTTCTTCCTCTCTAGACTCCCAACCTTCACTCTAGCAATGGACTGATTGGGAAATGCCACAAAGTTAACAATGTCAAAGTTATCCTCATCCAGATAAACTCCATCCATGGAAGTATTGTAGAAGTGGGAGTTACTCAGGAAAGGGTGAAGCTCCATTTGGGAAACAGAAAAGCACATTAAATATTTCATTGGAACAGCCATACTTGCGCAGGTATGATGCAGACAGAGTGACAGTGGATCTTGACATCATCGTGACGCTGTGATGTGTATCCTGCTGACAACCACCCTCCATTGCCACAAGCAGAGGGACCTGATCTCAGTAGCTGCAAGCCAGTCAGGCAACATGTAGAGATATGCAGAGCCAATGACAGCTCTCTTACCAACATGAATTCCCATATAGGTTTTGTCTTTGTCTAGTGGAGGATCGTAGTGGATGGATTGCAGTGCAAGTTACAAGGAAGCCAGAGAGGAATCCTCCACTGATGTAGAGAGTCCCTCCTCATCTTTTTTTTTAATTGTTTTTTTTTATTTTTCCATAAACAAATACACATACAAAACACATACATACAAACATTGAGCTTGCGGGATACCATATACCAATTAATTAATAATTCATCCTACCAATAATTTCTTATATCTCTTAATAGAATCAAAAAAGAGAAAAAAAGGAAAGAAAGAAAACAATTATAAAAAGAAGAAAAAAGGATATACAAAAAATACATATCCATTTCTAAAAACTCTATTTCATATTCTATATACTTCACCATTTCATCATCATAATAATCTCTTCCCTTCTTTCCCCATCATTCCTTATGTTCCTTCTTTCAATAAACTCTTAAACTCTTTACAGCTTATTCTAATACAGATTTACTACTAAATACTTAACTTAAATCTAATTATAAACAAATCTACCAAACCACTCATATATTGAATATCCATTGCTTTCTAAACTTTACTTTCTACCTTCATACCATTTCTCCATCTATAAATTCCAAAACAATATCAAACAAATTTAAATCAAATTCATCAAAATTAATTCATCAAAATTCATCTTAACCTTAATTCATCAAAATTAACTTATAAAATACAAAATCTTAAACTCTTTTATTAATACAACTTATTCTAATAAAAAATTACTACTTATCATTACTTATCATAAATCTAATTATAAACAAATCTACCAAACCACTCATATACTACATATCCATTACTTTCTAAACTTAAGTTTCTACCTTCATATCATTTCCCCATCTTTAGATTCCAAAACAATATCAAACAAATTTAAACCTAATTCATCAAAATTAACTATAAAATACCTAGATATATGTATTCTTCTCTCAAATCAAATATTACGCCACTACCAAATCGTGTCATTATCTTGAATAGCAATTCCAATCTTGCATATCATCTCTAAACTTTTTTCTTTCTCTCTTTTCCATCTTTTTTTCCTGATAAGCTTCACAAGGATGTCTCTTAAGAGTTGTGTAGCATGGAGGTAGGGGGCCTCTACCAATGGGCTGTTTTCCAGCACAAAGCCCATTAACATACTGTCTACAGCAGCATTTTCCACACTGTGGGTCACAACCCACTTGGTGGATCACGAGCCAATGTGCTGTGGGTCGCGAGGTTGCTCCCCCACCCCTGTGCCCGGTTGGTTCCAAATCGGTGCCTTCCAGGCTCAATTGGACACTGCTCCTAGGTTCCTCTGCGCCTGCGACATACTCGGTAGGGTTCCAAAAGCCTCAGAAAGTCTCTCAGAAGCCATAGGAAGTGATTTGCTGTTACTTCTAGGTTCTCATGGAGGCCTAGGGAGTGTGTCTCAGGCCCAGCGTGGGAGGACAAGGTGGGCTGCAGTGGGAGAAAGTTTGGGAACCACTGGTCTACAGCTCTGATTTAACTCAAAATGTGCAATTTGTTACAGGACAGCAATAGTGAGGTAAAGGTTAAATACCTCCTCCCTTTGTGGTGCAGTCCTCATCCACATTGTCACCCTGAATGACTGCTACATAAGAATAAACACGTGCAGCACACTGATGCGTTTATCATCCCATGTAGCCTGGCAGTAAATGGGAGCAGTCAGGGGTTTTAGGCCCAATCCTACTCAGGCAAGATACCTCCGGAACAAGCGTTCTGGTGACATAAGGCCTTACAGCTGTCACAAAACATGCCATTCAGCACAGCCTGGATGCCACTGCAAGTAACCTACAACCATGTCCAAGCGCCAACAGACCAAGGAAGACCTCTAGCAGCAGCAAATCAGCATAGGGGGTGGGAGAGAAGCAGAGAGGGGGTGGAATGGGGTAGGGAGGATGTGACCAGGCCGTCAGCCCCACCGCAACCACCTACACCAGCCTTGGTGACTGGTCACATCTGCTACAGACCCTTTCTGCCAGGACTTCACAGATGGTAACATGCCACATTAAGGGGGCAACGCCCCTGGCTGGACGCTGACCATAGTCTGGACCCAATGGGGCAGCTCAGCGGTGGGGAATACCTGATTATTCTGCGGAGCTGCAGCTGACATTTTATGGAATGGACTCAGGACTCCAGTCTTTTCAAGTCTCCAAAACGCTGTGGGCAACTCGGAAATTCCGCCTACTAGGACTTGTTTTCAAGTCAAGTCACAGAGGGGTGGAGACTTGTGACTCCACTTGAATCAAGTTGTGCTGGCTTGAACATCCCTGCTTTATCCCCTTAAATGATATCCGTGTCAGTGGGTGACTCGGAAGGTTTGCCCATTAGGACTTGTTTTCAAGTTGAGTTAATGGGACGGAGAGTCATGACTTGAGTCAAGCTGCACTGCATTTGCCCTCCTCTGTGAGGGCACACCTGTATGTGTGAGCAAACAGCGATGCCTGCCATGGCTGGGCTATTTCACTTGCCGACCTTCTGACACCTGGCATCACTCTCTGATTCTGTGTCCTGGATGTGAATGCAGCATGTAGGGCCTGAGCCACAGCCTGGATAGTGTTGTAAATGCTGTAACTGTCCTGAGACAGAACTCTTTCAATCACATCCTGGGCCAAGCTCTCCCTTCTCTCTTTCTCTGTGCATCTGATGTAGCCTTTCACAGACAACACGGGCCTTGAATCAAAACAATGAAATGCTTTTTCCCCAAACAGGCGAATGGTAGAAAACAGTGATTCAAAATTGTCGTATTCTGTGCTTCTGCGTTCCTGGATTGAGAAAGACAAAGAACCGTGGAGGTGTTGGATATCAGCTACTACGTAAGATAATCTCAAACTGATGTCCTGCAAAGACACTGCAATCCAAATTTTCCCTGAAGTTTGCTTGGCTGTTCCAAATATGCTAATCAGCATTGTTAGAGTGAGCATAGCCAGAGGGTCCACATGATAGACAACCACATTGACTTGGTCCCGCATCAGAAATGCTCTCATGCGGATGTGTGCAGTAGGCGGAAACACAGCTTTGATTCTTTCTGAGAAGGCAACACAAAGACCCTTCTTTCTGATCACCTCTGTGAAGGTGCTGATGAACCTTTCTCCCTGGTCATTGTTTGGAGCCAGGAGACCAATCCACGTCCACTTGAAATGCAGGAGTAGTTTGGCAATCCCCAAGTAAGAGGGTACTTGTTTGGGCACCATCTGGAAGGAAAAAGGAAATGGAGTTTTATCTTGGAAATCATGACTTCCAAAGCCATAACTGACCTAGCAAGGAAAAAAAAGTTTGTGTGTTTTGTTTTGTTTTCAGGGCAGGACTGATATTTTTGAGCAAAATATTAGTATTAGTATACCATGTTTCAACAAAGTGTTCACAAAGCTGTTTATAGGCCAGTTAAAATAGCTTCCTGTCCCAAAAGGAATCCCAATCTAAAAAAATGCAGACCCCCCCCCCCCCCACTAGCAACAGCCACTAGAAAAATCACTGCGCTGGGGTGAATAGGGATGGTTACTCTCTCCCTGCTAAATAGAAGAGGAAAGCCACTTGGAAAAGTGTGTATTGCCCTACTGGCAGGGGTACCTATATCACAATATTCCCATCATTAAGGTTAGTGCAGAGTTTTATCTTTTCAAGTATGACTCCCAAAACTATAACTAACCTAGCAAGGGGGGGGATATGTTTTGTAGAACAAAATATTATTGGTACATCACAAAAATGCCCATCGTTTTGATTGGTGCAGAGTGTGCAAAAAGGCAGCCTGTATGTTGCTCTCATCACAACCGCACCCCCAGTACAGATCTTTTCTTTATAGGAGCAAATGAACCATTGATTTATATGTGAAGAAGTCACAGGGTTCCTACAGGGACACAACTGGAAACTCCTCCGGGTAGGTCTTTTATGATCTGTGTACAGTAACACATGCACTGATGGTGCTACATAACAATAGGGTAAAACTTGGACCCCCTTGAAGTTCCTGAAACATTTCACTAGTGACTTACAACACATAAGTTATAGGGGGACAGAAAGGGACAAAAAGGGGTATCCCCTCCCCACCTTGATCTTCCTTCCCTGGACCATGGAGACAGAGCTGGACAATGGAGGCTTACCCATGCTCCCTTACTCAGGAGGAGACCTCCAGACTGCCCCTCCACAGGATGCAGTGCATGCTCTGGTGCTGTTGCTGCAATTTCGGGTGGAAGGTAGTTAGGATGGGGCCTTTTGTATCCCAAAGAGGGCTGGCCCATTCATGAGGCCAAGTGAGGCAGTTGCCTTAAACAGCAATTTGGGGAGGGGGTGCCTATTTCTGACCGCCTATTTGCCTCTACAGCAAGCTCCTCTTTCTGCTTCCACTCCGTAGACTAGAAAAGAAAGAGAGGGACACGGAGGAGAAGGAAATGTTGAAGGCAGGAGAATGCTGAGCTAGAACATTGGAGAGTAGAGAAGCAGAGGCTGTCAGATCACTAAGTAAGGGGGTCCATATTTGGCATGTCAGCTCATCAGGAGGTCGATATTTGGCATGTCACCTCAGGCATCAGGAGGGCTCTGCTTGGTCCTACTCCAAAGGTTGGACTGATTATCACTGATTCCTCATGGTTGTATCAGTTCACATTCAAAGAAAGATAACTGAAATATGGATTGAGGGGATGCCTGAGGTCTTCAGCCTCTCAAAAGGGACTTGGTCACTGCAGCGCTTTTGATACTGAAGGTGGCGGACAAGTCTTGGTGGAGGACCCTAGAAGCGTGTGTTGATTGTTTCATTTTTGGCCTAAACAATTTTGTTTTCTCTAGTGGAAGGAAGTTGTGTTTGTGCAGTTACCCTACAAGTCCAATGAGACTCTAAGACGTCCTGCCATACTGTTTCTAGTCTTTGCAGAGTGTGACCTCATTGGTAATATTATCTTGATATTAACTAAATGGCTTTTGTTAAAATCCTAGCATTATATGCCAGAAGGTAAGTTCTATGCTTTGTTCAAAAATCTACCTTGTAGTGCATCAAACCATTGGTACACCAAGCTCAGTATTCCTGACAAGGACTGACACCAGCTCTCTAGAGTTTCAGAGAGGATATTTTCTCAGAAATACCAGGTGATGCCAGGAATTGAACCAGGGACTTTCTACAAGGGAAGCAAGTGTGCCGTCACTGAGCGATGGCCCCTTCCTTTTACACCAGCACAGTTGGCCCCCATTCTGGTGTTCTTTATTGGGAGCAAGAATAGGGCAGCCAAGCATAGGAGTGCACCTGATTATTAAGGGGCTACCAAGAGCAGGGAACAAGTTTACTTTCCCATTTTCAGACAGAAGTGTTCAATTGCAGTTCATTTCTCTGGGAGACACAGTTGCCATGGAGTTCTTCTGTTCTCCACCCATGATGCTCAACAGCCCAGCTAATTTAGGACTTCATTGCATAGTTTGAAGTTTGCAGTCACAACTGCTTATTTGCTGTGGGAGGGAGGGAAAGCTTACATGGTGCATGAGTAAGCTGGGAAAGAATAAAAACAGTAGAATCCTGATACATTGACAAAAATCAACTATCCTCTCAACTTCACTTAAACTTTTTGGGCTCCCTCAACAACTATTCTCTGTCTCCAGTTTTTTTTCAGGTGTGCAGTGCACCATTCCTGATCACTCAGCTGAACCTATGAAGTGCATTTAGATTTAGTCTGAAGCATAACAACATAAGAAGAGCCCTGCTGGATCAGGCCGAAGGCCCGTCTAGTCCAGCTTCCTGTATCTCAGTGGCCCACCAAATGCTTCAGGGAGCACAGAAGACACAACCTGCATCCTGGTGCCCTTCCCTGCATCTGGTACTCTGAAGTACCCTACTTCTAAAATCTGGAGCTTTTACATACCTATCATAACCCATGATGGACTTTCCCTCCAGAAATTTGTCCAGTCCCCTTTTAAAAGAATCCAGGTCAGATGCCATTGCCACATCCCGTGGCAAGGAGTTCCACAGACTGATTACACACTGGGTAAAGAAATATTTTCTTTTGTCTTGTCTAATTCTCCCAGCACTCAATTTTAGTGGCTATCCCCTGGTGCTGGTGTTGTGTGAGAGGGAAAAGAGCATCCCCCTATTCACTTTATCCATCCCCTGCATGATTGTGTATATCTCAGATATGTCCCCACTCAGGCACCTTCTCCACCTGCTCGTATTTCATACCTGGGGGATTTTGTAGATGCCCAACATACTTGAAATCTGTCTGGAGGTTGCAGAGTCAGCCCCTTCCAGGACTGCCACCAGCTTATTCCTCCTTCCACAAGTGTAATTCGGAAGACTCTTTTGCCCAGTAGGCAGCAGGTCTGTCATGGCCTCGTAGGTCAGTCTTGCATTGAAATAGTTCTCATAGACATTGTAGCCAAGGGAGACATTGGACAGGAGCCTGGGATTCTGGTTGATCTCATGAATGGCAAAGAAAAAGGGCAGGAGGTCCCAGAAATGCATTTCTCCTAAGCTGCAAGGAAAATAGTTCTCACATTCTGATCTTCCAGAAGCACAGCAAATGCCTGCTTCTTTTACAAAAAAGGTGCATTGGTAACAGAAATGTCTGGATTTTACTCTACTTCAGTGTCTGATGCACTACAGCTGATGCTAACATTGTGGTGGGCACTTGTGTAGGCAGGGAAGATCTATCTGGCTGCAAGTTGAATTGAATAGACCTGCATTCGAGTGCAGAGTGAAGTGAAGAACACAACCTGCCTCATTGGTCCAGTCCAAACATAGAAGTCCAGGAAATTGGGGAGGGGGGAAACAGATCCCTGGGAGAGGGCTGTACTTTCCTGGTGCTTGCTACTGAGAAGGGAGGGATTATGGAAGCTGAAATGAAGCAGCCAGCTTGTCAACTGGAACACAAATCCATACATTCCAGAACATGAACAATACAGGTGCCTCCTTTTAACTTGCAGAGTTACACAGAAACTTCAGGCAGTTGAAGTGCTGGGCTTCAAATTCCAGAACAGTCAGTGCAGTTCTCATTTGACACTCCCCTGATGTTCCCATCCCATCTGCAGCCAGCGATGGGGGAGGGTCCTTCTCAGAAGTTCCACTGCTGTCAGTGGGGCTTCCTTCCTCCTCTTGTATGCCTCCCCCCTGGTTTGCCAG
Organism: Tiliqua scincoides; assembly: GCF_035046505.1. Classification (NCBI taxonomy): domain Eukaryota; kingdom Metazoa; phylum Chordata; class Lepidosauria; order Squamata; family Scincidae; genus Tiliqua; species Tiliqua scincoides. The sequence continues at coordinate 256,516,002 of NC_089822.1, forward strand.
CCTCCTTTGATCCCTCCCTTTGCTTTGTATCTATCCAGTCATTTATTCCTACAGTAAGAACCCCTTCCCCCTCCATTGGGTTTCTCCTTCTCCTCTCCCTCATTGAGAAAAAAAGTCAGGTCATCCATCATTTGTTGAATCGTCTGTTCGTACAGCCAATAGCCCCCTCCCATGTGTCCTGGCTGCCCTTGCCTTCTTCTGGTTCCTCCTCCCAGTCTCATGCAGTCAGCACCTACCCCACAAAAAAAACAAACAAACATGTAAGCCTCTCTCTTCCCCTCCACTCCCACCTCCGAACCAAGCTACCCTCCTGCCAACACATCTGCTGCTGCCATCAAACTGAGTGCCCGCTTCCGCATCGCCCCACAAGAGCTTTGGCATGATGCAGAATTGCTGTAAAAGGAAGCAGGCACAAACATGAAACCGAGTCACATACAAAATAGAGACTCTTTTCACTGCCCCAATTCGAGTCACAACCAAGTCAGTGACACCCCTCGCTCACGTTCTCACAAGTCACAGAAAATGCATGTTTTTCTCAAGTCAGCTCAAGTCTTTCTGAATCTCCTGCTAGGCAATAAGGACAGTCCCTGATCTATAGGAGTAACTGGGAAGTAGGAATCAGATTCTTGGGGAGCACATGTAACTCCATCACCACATGACTACTTACGGTGCAAATCCGTTCACAGGAGGTGCAAAGAAATATAATGGTCCAAATATGGGACTTGTTGTCGATATGAGCCTGTTGATCTGGTAGTCTCCTGGACTGTAATAATTAAATGGGGTGTGTAGATCACGTATGCAACCAAGAGGGCATTTTGTCTTTGGCATCCCCCAGGGAGTATGAGAAAGTAGCAAAAGCAAAAGCTGCAGCAGCATCATTCTGGGAACGCCTGCCACACTCACACTTTCCTAAGGTAACAGGAGTCCAGCCTGAGCTGTGGATATGAAAGGGAAGATGTTGAACTCCACACTGGCAGAATCCCACCTCCCCTGAATCTGACTCTGGCTCTCAGCAATACAGGAGGTCTGTCTGCACCTGTCTTTTCTGATCAGTACAGGAAGTTCCCTCTCCTGTTGCTCTCAGTTCTGGTGTGTCTCTTATCAGCTTCAAAGGTGATCTGAAGGAGAACCCCTCAAGTTTTGGTGAGAAGAAGAAGAAGAAAGTACAGTGATCTTGATAATTGCTAGGGACAGAGTCACTCTTGCATCATCCTGGAGTCTCTGGCTCCAAGTACAGGTGTACAGCTGGAAGAATCATGTTTGCAGAACTCCCCAGTGCTGACCTCTCATGACAGATAAACAACAGATCAGATCAGCAGGACAAGAGCATTCCAGGAAATCCCACACGACAGGTTAACTTACTTGTGCCAGTTACATTGGACATGATCAGCACTCAGTGAAAGCACCACTTACTGGATGTACCAGTGTAGCATTTTGGTGCTACTTGAGGAGCAGCCTGAGATGCTGCGTTGGTGTGGCAGAAAAGCCATGGCAAGAATTAGACAACAGATACAGGTTTCAGAGAGGTTGAAAGTGCTGGAAGCAGGAGCAAGAATGAAATCAAGGGAGAAGTGAAGTGCTCCCTCCCAGCTCCTGACCCAGCCTTTTATTAAGTCTCAAAATACATGATATAAGATTACGTAGTTGGGAAATTTCCACAAGGATGCTATCTTTCATACCGGCTGTTTACTAGCTAGTTCTAGCTTCACCGCAAACACATTCCTAGATAAGATTCTTCTTCCTAGCATTCTGCTGCTCACAGGCACAGAGTTCAATGACCCAACATATTTCCAAGGTTGGTTGAGTGTGCTCAACTGCGCAGGCGTGCCTGACTGTCCTTGATGCCAAATATGCTAAGACATCTTAGTGCCTGTGTATGTAAATACTACATACCAGAGGCTTCATGTGTGTGTAGTGACCTCCTAAAGATTCCCAGGGGCATCTCTGGACGCTGCTAGGCACCTGCCTGGCATTATCTGAAACAGTGGCATAGATAGCGGGGGTGAGGGGGTGTTTCGCCCCAGGTGCCACTCTTGGGGGGGTGACACCAGTAGTGAGCAAAATCACGGGGAGGAGACATTTCAGGGCGGGAGAGGGCAGACGGCAGGTGGGCCTGTGGGCAGGGAGCAGGTGGCGGGGCCAGGACCTGGCAGTAATGCCAGCTCCTAGCCCCCATTCCCGGGCAGCGCAGAGCACCTCCTGGCTGCTCCGTTCTGCTCAGATCTGCGCCACCTCATCAGGTGGTGCACATCTGAGTAGACCCATTAGGGCCACTGCAGCTCTCCCCACGGTAAGGGGAGAAGTTTCCCCTTGCCCCTGACTGAGCCACAGTTGGCCCCAAACTTGCACTGGATACAGTGCACTGGATACAGTGCAGGCTCACTGGCCTGCCTGTTTCAGCGCAAGTTAGAATTGTGCTGTAAGTCTTTGCAGGGGCAGGGGGAAGGCAGCAGCACAATCCTCAGGGTCATGCCCCTGCTGGGACTGAGGGGCTTTTTCTTCAACTTACTCCCTTACGACATCTTCCTGGAAGTCTGCAGGGCTCCCCATGTCTCAGAACGTTAAAAATGCTATTGCAACCCACTTTCGGTTTCACTATCACAATCTGGAAATGGGTTGCGATTGCATTTTTTGAACATTCCAAGATGTGGGGAGCCCTTCTGAGGACTTCACGGGGCTCCCCAAATCCCCAGCAGGCTGGCACAAAGGGGGGTAAGTTGAAGAAAAAGCCCCTCAGTACCCAGCACTGGCATGATCCTCTGCCTTCCCCCCACCCGCCCAGCCCTTAAGGGCAAGGGGCAGTGGTTCTAGGGCTGGTGGATCGCAAAAGTTATGGCCAATTAACTCAAAGAAACACAACTGACTTGCGGAACAAAAAGTGGATTTGCTTACCTCCAAACTGACCTATGAGACTGTTCTGAGTGCCAATGAGATGTTGTTATGATTTAGCATGGAACCAATAACGTTTTATTTATTTACTTAATTAAATCTGATTTTGTCACGCAGGAGGGGGCTACAGAACCTTCTTTGACAGGTAGTTGTAGATAGATGCCTTAGCTATACCACTAATTGGGGGGAAGCAGCAGAGTAGGGATGCTGCTTAGTTAGGGGAGGGCACCAGGGGAGGTCTCTTGTTATCTGGTGTGCTCCCTGGGGCATTTGGTGGGCCGCTGTGAGATACAGGAAGCTGGACTAGATGGGCCTATGGCCTGATCCAGTGGGGCTGTTCTTAGTAAGTGGGTGGTGAGCTGCTGTGGGGAGGAGGTGGGTTCCTACCAATTTTCACTTTTTAAAAAGCCTGGGTGTGATGTCATTTCCAGTTGTGACATCACTTCCGGGGCAAAATTTTGAGCTTGGCACTGGACTACATGATCATAAGCTATGCCGCCGGGTACCCTTCACTAAGCAGAGATATAATGAGGACCATGAAGATACCCCAGAGTGGTCCTTGATGAGCCCAATGGGAATTTTCTCTATAAAACCTGGGTCAAAAACCCCTCCTGTCTCCCAGACCCTGTTCATGCCTTCTGCCATCACTTAGGGATGGCTTGGATACCTGATGGTATTACATCAAGCACCTATGCCAAGATTCCCAGTGCTAGCCAGCACCTAAGACTGGATCACACTGCTCTCTTTTCCTCCTTCACTGCACTCTTCCTCCAACTCTACTGCAAACCTCACTTCAAGCACTCACTGAGATGCTCCTTCCCGGGGAAAGCAATCTTGATTCCTTCTCCTTGTTTTCCCCTATGAAACCAACTTACCCCAGTGCCCGGCCCTCCTGGGTTTGCTTTTAAAACCATTTTCTGTCTTTCCATCTTTCCTTTGGAGCCAGGAAATCACTGTGCCTTATCTCAGCAGATAAAGACAGGTTAATCTGGCCTTTGGCACCCCCCCCAATCATTGGCCCCCAGATTCTTCTATGTCTCCGTTGCAGTCAAATAGATGGCATGCATCCTTTCGTTGCCTTATCTTTTTCATTCCCATTCCCAGTTATTGTTCTTTTATCCCCAAAATAAGAGCCATATATTGTCACACCTTCAATCTTTCCTCCATCCTCACTCTGTGCCAGTTCTTTGAGTTATGCCATGAACCTCTGCACTCAGTCCCTGCGCACTGTCAAGGAATGTGCCCTATCTCCTTGAGGGGAGTTCCCGGAGGAGAACCCCGCTTTGTTTTTGCCCAGAAGGCCTATCAAAGGCAGGCCCAAGCAGAGGCAGCTGAAGCCTGTGCTGAGTCACTCAGCAGGCGCAGAGCATTTGCCTGCTGAGTGACTGCAGGTGCAGCTGGAATTGGGTGGGGCTGATTAGTCCAAGCCTACTCTCACACAGGCACCCATTGGCCAGCAGTGGAATAAAAACAAGCAGCCACCACTGGTCAAAAGGGGGGTCGTTGGATGGCTGCAGGCGGAACACTCTGTCGGAATGCTCCACACTTTGTGAGAGTCGGTAGCTTTGGTTCCCTGCGTTGGAATCCACGCTTGTTGCTTTTTCTTTTGAATGCTATGTACCTGTACATATAAGTTTAAAAGGACGCTGCTGTCTGCTGTGTGTTCCTCCTTGCTGCCACAAGCTTTGCAGCTGCATCAGCTACACACACACACTCCCCGGGAACTGTTCCAGGCTGACCGATCTTGGGCAGTGGGAGTGGAGCTCAGCATTCACCCGATGTCTCAACATAGTCAATTTCACCATGTGCGCATGTTACATCTATCCAGTGGCATAGCTAGAGGGGGTGCAAAGCACTACTTTTTGCAGGGAGCCTCACCGTAGTGCACAAGGGGCCCCTCCCCGTCAGACCATACACCTCTGATTTGCTTCTAGCACCCAGAATGGCTTGGAAGGGGCCTCTCTCAGGCTGCGGTGAAGCTCCCTGCAAACTCAGTGCTTTGCACCCCCTCTAGTTACACCACTGCACCTCGCTTAGAGCATGCCTGTTAACTGGCTTGTGGGCTTCTTAGGATCATCTGGCTGGTCACTTTGGGAAACATGCTGCTTGACAAGATGAATGGGTTTCTGGATCCAGTAGATTCTCATGCATTAATTCCATGAAGACCAACAATTTTAATTAAGCATAAAAATCTGTTATGGATTAGGTTATGATCAACATAAGTAGTTAAAATGAAATGTCCTGTGGCCACTGCAATATCATTTTGTATTCACTTTTATTATGCTTGACAAGATTCCTTCATAATGTACACAAAAGGAAGAATGAGCAGTCAGAATACAATCAAGGAGATTTGCTCACAAGGCAAGTACTGTGGTTTAGAAACAGCTATGCAGGACGAACCTGTGTAATTTATAAAGTGTCAGGTGACATCTTTAGTTTTCATCATTAGAAGTTCCTTTGTATTCAGATTAGGCCTCAATATAATGATGTAGCATTTGGGCATGAAGATGCAACCCAGCAAACCCAGAGTGGAGGCCAAGATGGAGAAAACCTGCACGGCAACCATGTACTTCCCCTTTGTGCTCAGGTAGGTGGGCACAAAGGACACCCAGACACTGCAGAAGATCAGCATGCTGAAGGTGATCAGCTTGGCTTCATTGAAGGCTCCAGGCAGCCTCCTGGCTAGGAAGGCCACAGTGAAGGAGATGGCAGCCAGAAAGCCCATGTAGCCAAGGGCAACGTAAAACATGATGACGCTCCCTTCGTTACACTGCAGTACGATGTGACCAGGCTGGGAGTGAATGTCAGAATCTGGGAATGGGGGAGAGATTCCCAGCCAGACAGTGCAAATGCCCACCTGAACAATGGAACAGGAAAAAACCATGGAGTGTGCAACACTTTTCCCCAGCCATTTCCTCATCCTGCTCCCTGGCTTGGTGGCCATGAATGCCACCACCACAGTGACCGTTTTGGCCAGCACAGAAGAGACCGCAACTGAAAAGATGACACTGAAGATAGTTTGTCGGAGAAGGCAGGACACCTTCCAGGGTTGACCAATGAACAGAAAGGAGGACAAGAAGGAAAGCAGGAGGGAGACCAGGAGCATGTAGGTGAGGTCACGGTTGTTGACTTTGACTAGTGGGGTTTCACAGAACTTAATGAAGATTCTGAGCACAAAAGTTGTGATTAGGGATAAGAATAAAGCAAAGGAAACAAGGATGGTCCCCAAAGGATCTTTGTAGGATAGGAAAGATATAACTTTGGGGACACATTGATCTCGGTCCTTGTTTGGATGCTGGTCTTCTGGACAGCTGGTGCAATGGTCTGCATCTGAAAAGCACAAGAGCGATTTCGGGATGACTGAGATCTACCTTACATCCACCACAAGAAATCTGTTGTCCACTACATCCCATATAAAAATACATGTGGTTGAGACAATTTACCCACCGCAAGAAGCAGCAGGAGCTTACAAGCAGTTAGGATAGAGGGACTAGGGGCAGGCAGCATCGGCAGTGCCCATCTCAGTTTCCTGGCTCGGCCCTGCTGGGATTCATGGGTAAGGAGTGGAGAACGATTCTAGCGCATGGTTGGTGAAGCAACCACGTCAATTCCCCCATCATTATTATTATCAAGAATGTTTATTAACAAAAATGTTCACAAATAGGTTAACATAGGAATATAAAGAAGGCTCTGGCATAGTATTGTTCCAGACATATGCTACGTTGGTGATTCCTGGGGACATTAAAAGGGCAATTTCAGTCATGCCAGCACTTAGAGAAGGCAGCAATGCAAAGAGCACAATGACACTGCAGGCATTAGTCCCAATTCGCCCTGTCCAAGGCCAATATGCTTTCATAGTCCAAAGATGCTACAAAATGACCCTGGTGATAGCATCAGGGGTGGGGAGTAGCCAGATTTCACTAGCAGCAGTGGTACCGTTAGGGGGGCTGCACTGGGTAAAGTGCACGGGGGGGGATGGGTGACAACACCACCTGCCAAAAATTTTTAAATCTTGGTATTTTTGAATAACATCACATTATATGTCATTCGATGTGTGATTTCACGCAGAATGCAATGAAACAAACCGTGTTGAAATATCTCTACTCTATCAAATGTTATAGCCACAACCCAGCAAGGTGGAGGTGTTGCCCTGCCCATTAGATGGGAGGAGGTCTGTCACGGGGGTGATGCGCTGGTCTCCCGCATCAGGTGACACATACCCTAGTGATGCCACTGGCTAGCAGATGACGTTTTGCATGCAGAAAATCTGACTTATTCAGGCCTTTTATCGCCATCCAAAAAGAGTGTCATTTTGTCCACACAACTACCTTGTGAGATAACCAAGAATGAGGTGACCCAAGATCAATCAGGCACTGAACTACATAGCTGAGCATCATTTGGTTAATAATAGTCTACAGATCACAAAAAGGCCCAAGTTCAGAAGTGCCTGACCTAAACTCACAGATGTTCTAGTGAGTCATATTTGCCCTGTTCCGTATGGGCTGCCCTTTCCTCGTGAGTTACGCACCTTCCTTAGTGGAGATTGTCCCTCCCTTACATGGAGCACAACTGTAGCAGCAAACGGGTTTTCCTTCTATAATAACTTTGGCATATCCAGGATGACAACTTTCAGTACATCTAGAACAAGGAAGGGTCTAAGCAGAAAGACAGAGAAGCAACAAGCACAATTTTAGGGGCAGTGTTCCCTCTCATTCATGTTTGGGATGCATTTTTAAAAATCTGCACCAATATCCAAGTCATGTTCAGGTATTGTATTGGCAACCTTCAGTCTCGAAAGACTATGGTATCGCGCTCTGAAAGGTGGTTCTGGCACAGTGTCTAGTGTGGCTGAAAAGGCCAATCTGGGAGTGACAATTCCTTCCACACCGGGAGCAAGTGCAGTCTGTCCCTGGTCTGTCTCCCTGGCTATGGGCCTTCCTTCTTTGCCTCTTAGCCTCAGACTGTTGGCAAAGTGTCTCTTCAAACTGGGAAAGGCCATGCTGCACAGCCTGCCTCCAAGCGGGCCGCTCAGAGGCCAGGGTTTCCCACTTGTTGAGGTCCATCCCTAAGGCCTTCAGATCCCTCTTGCAGATGTCCTTGTATCGCAGCTGTGGTCTACCTGTAGGGCGCTTTCCTTGCACGAGTTCTCCATAGAGGAGATCCTTTGGGATCCGGCCATCATCCATTCTCACGACATGACCAAGCCAACGCAGGCGTCTCTGTTTCAGCAGTGAATACATGCTAGGGATTCCAGCACGCTCCAGGACTGTGTTGTTTGGAATTTTGTCCTGCCAGGTGATGTCGAGGATGCGTCGGAGGCAGCGCATGTGGAAAGCGCTCAGTTTCCTCTCATGTTCAGGTATCACACAAGTAATAACCATGGAGGAATGTAGATGGTGTGTTCTTGTTTAGGAAGCTATAGATTAATTTAATTGCATGTCATTATTTGATTTGAGCTCTTCTAATAAACCATTAACTTCAAGTGGCACCCAATGAATGAAATTCTAGTCAATTAATCAGGAGTTTAGTTGTTTAATCTACAGGTCAGTCCTCAGCATCCAGGGGGGGCCCCTGCGGATGCCGTAAACTGTGGATAATGAAATCCGCAGTCCAACATCTTGTCTGAGGCACAGGGATATCGCGCACAGCCTTCCCATGACTCAGAAGGCATCCCGGACACAACCTCTGGCCGCATCCAGGAGGTCCTCTGTGGTTTCTCCCACAGGTTTCCTCACCTGGTTAAATCCCTTGGGCCACACAATGGCATCCTGGTCAATGGTGAACTTGATCTCTGCTGAGCTCTGCCTCTCTAGACTCCCAACTTTCACTCTAGCAATGGACTGATTGGGAAATGCCACAAAGTTCACAATAGCAAAGTTGGCTGCCAAGTCCCCTTTCTCATCAAGAAACTCCTTCCGTGGAAGTATTATAGTATTGGGAGTTCCTCAGAAAAGGGTGGAGCTAGAGAGACATTTTTTTTTAAAAAACCAGCATGTAAAAAATTGGAAAACTTGGAGAGTGAAAAAAAGAAAGGAGAAGGGTTTGGACTGTGACAGAAGGATGTGGCTAAATAGCAGTTCTCTGTAGCCTGAACCAAGAGTTTCAGACAAGGAAGGAGGTTAGCTGTGAAGTCATTTCACCCACTCATGGTGTGGGGACACTAGTCTTTCCCACTGGATACATACTCCTACCCAGCGCCACAGCTGCTCAAAGGGGCTCACACTAGCAGCCTGGACCTGTGGTATTGGTCAAGAGAATCTCTGATGAAGGCCTGAGGCTGATCAAGGGCATCCCCACTAATCAATAATGGTAATTTAAACGTATATCACTGTTTGGAGGTGGCTCTTTCCCACGTAGTGGATAAGGTTTCCCTTTCCTTTCTCCCCTTAAGTCAGAGGGTCTAATCAACCCTCTTTCCTAGGCCTGTTTTGGACCTAGAGGAAGGGACCACTACAATCCTAATTGCAATCAATCTCCAGCAATTGGGAAGAGGCTCCCTGCTTCCTTCCACCTTCTGTCCTCCTCCTCTGAACTTTCAATCACAGAATTCTTCCCCCTGATCAGTTTTAGAGATGTGGAGGGCAACAAACAGGTGGGGACTGAGAAGCAGGAGAGGACAAGGCACTGCAGGGGCACGTGACAAAACAAAACAAAAAGAGGTTGGATTTAGGTACCCTTTTTGGTCTCAGTTTGTCTTGGGCTCAGCCTATGATGAGAAGATCCCCCCTCAACTAAAGAGAATAGAAAGCACTAAAGCATGAAGTGGAGAAGAGGGAACATTTGCTGGGAACCTCACAAACTCGATTTCCCTGACACCTGTTTCAATTTCACTTCATCACAACATCTGAATACTTCTTAGAGTTTTGCTACAGAGGTGAACAACTGATGGAAATTTTAAGTGCCGGCATCGCTGAGGGAACAGAAATACCTGCCATGCGTGTACCATTTGATGCTCCAACCTGCCTGCGTCAGCCATCACTCTCCGATTCAGTGCTCTGGCTGCAAATGCAGCATGTAGGGCATGTGCCACAGCCTGCACCGTCTTGTAAAGACTGTAACTATCTTGAGACAGAATTATTTCAATCACATCCTGGGACAAGGTCTCCTCTTCCTCTGTACACCTTGTCCAGCTTTTCACAGATGACACAGGTTTTGAATGGGAACAACAAAATGCTTTCTCCCCAAACTTCTTGATGACATTGAAAAGTGGGTCAAAATTATCATATTTTGTCCTTTGGTGTGTTTGGATTAAGAACGACAAGGACCCATGGATGTGCTGGATATCCACCGTTTTGTAAAGGAACCTCAAGCTGAGGTCCTGCAAAACAGTTGCGATCCAAAGTTTCCCTGCAAGTGGTTTGTTAACCTTTTCAGCATTTTTCACTAGTATTGCTAGAATCAGCATTGCATAAGAGTCCACATGGTAGACAAATACATTTGTTTGTCTTTGCCTGAGCTCTGAAATCAGGCCAGCCTGCTTTTTGGTCCCCGTCAGCACTGGAAGGCGTTTAGAGAAGGCAACACAAAGACCGTTTCTGATGATCACATCCGTGAAGGTGCTGATGAATTTTTCTCCATGGTCATTGTCTAGAGCCAGAAGCCCAATCCATGTCCATTTGAAATGCAGGAGTAACTTGACAATCCCCAGGTAATGGGGTTCTAGTTTGGGGACCATGCGGTACAAAAATGGAAACTCGGTTTTATCCTTTACAGTATGACTCACAAAACCATAACTGACCTATGGAAGGAAAAAGATAGATGGTTCTGTCCAAAATATACAAAACTTAGTATGACTCTCAAAACTATAAGTCACTTATTAATGAAAGGAAAAGATGGTGGTTCTGTAGAATGTTGATTACAGTGGGTGAAATCTATGTGGAGGAAGGATCTATATGTTGACCTCACTTCAACAGCATCACAACTATGGCTCCTTTTCCTCCGAGGAGAAGTACAACCATTCATTTATATGGAAGACAGTTCAGGAGTATTATCAGAGACTTCATTGGTTAGGACCCTGATCTCTCCTGATCCCTCCTTCTGGTGACACCAACATCTATGCTGAAGGGAAGATTCAGATTCATCTACTGGCAGTTACATTCAACCAAACCAGCACCATCTCATATTCATACCTGTGGGATTTTGTAGGTGCCCAACATGGCAGAAATCTGGGTGGCGATTCCAGAGTCAGCACCTTCCAGAACAGCCAGCAGCTTATTCTGTCTTCCACAGTGGTAGTTCGGAATATTCTGCTGACCAGTAGATAGTATGTCTACCACGGCATCATAAGTCAGTCTTGGACTGAAATAGTTCTCATAGACGTTGTAGCCAAGAGTGATATTGGGCAAGAGCCTGGGGTTCTGGTTGATCTCATGAATGGAAAATAAGAAGGGAAGCAAATACCAGAAATTCATGCCTCCTATACTGCAACAAAAAAGTGTGACATATTGAACTTTCCATTCAATGAAAACACGTCATTTTGATATAAGAGCCACTGTAGGCAACATAAATCTCTAAATTTTACCCTTTAGATCTGAACTCATGTTAGTTCAGATTCAGAGCCTGATGTGCAGGAGGTGACCCGACATTGTACACATTACGTGAAGCTTGGGGAGAGTTTCATAGCAGCAAGGGGAGTAGCCAATTGCTTCTTCAAGACAAAACCAAGGGCACACGTTCATTCCAGTGAAGAGTTGGTAATGTGCATGACATTCAAAGACCAAAATCCAATTCAAAATAAACATGAATGCATATGTGTACACATGTGTTGGGTTCCCTCTGTCTGCATGTTAGTATTACATGTGTCCTGGAGCACATCTGGTAGCACAAGCAAATAAGAAAAGGCCATGCCTAGTTATATTATCAATCATGACCACATTCTCTTGCTTGCAAGACCCCAGGCAGATGTAAAATGCTAGATCGTTCCGCTCCTTCATATACTCAACTGCTACAGAACGAGTGTCCTTGACCAGTGTCCAAAGAGGATACTGTACTTTCTATCCAGATTTGCTGCCCTGGGAATGTGGGGACACACAGTTGTTTTCCAAGAAACCTGTATCCAGTCACATGATTTAAAAGCGAAGTGTTTAGTGAAAAAAGTTCTCCTAGGCCTGGGGTCGGCAACCTGCCATTCTGGAGCCGCAAGCGGCTCTTTCAGCCTTCTGCTGTGGCTCTGTGCGGGGCCAACCTGTGGGAGGGAGGGGCTCACCCCTCCCGCAACGCACCTGCCCCTCACCAGCCTGAGCGCACTAGCGCAGCTCCCACGCATCCTGCGGCTGCGCCCCATAGGAGAAGGCGCGAACAGGCTGGCGGAGCAGCTCCTGCCCAAAGAGCCCGCACCGCCCGTTCCCTCCTGCCCGAGCCACAGCGCAAAAGCAAGCAATTGAGTGCAGCTGCTCAGTCCTCCTGTGCGTGTCTCCTCAAAAGTAAGTCCCATTGTGCTTGCTCCCAGGAACGTGTGCCCAGGATTACAGCCTTCAAGCTCCCCAGTCAGCATTCCCCCGTCACTCACTCACTGCTCCATTTCCTTCACTTGGAAACTTGAAAGGGTTTTGGAGACCCCTGCACCAGATGGTATTCTGTATATGTTTGTATACTGTATGTGTAACATACTGTATATGTAGCATCAAAGCATATTTCATTGTTGGGAAGTAAACACTGTTAGTATGCCTTTTATTTTATGCAGTTTTGAACTCTTAGCTTGTTTGTTCAGGAGCACCTTTGTGAACAGTGTTAAGTAGTACTAAGTGGTCTTGTTCAGTGGTAGTATTGTGTGGAAAGGCATTTACAGAAGTACAGAAGTAAATGACAGTAAAGAATGACAGTATCCTTCACAAGCCGTTCACCTGTGCACAATCTAAAACAGTTGTTCTCCAGCTGTGGGTCTGGACCTGATTTTAGAAGAGGGAAGTGTATTATATAACTGTGACCTATAAGAGGGGAGCGCAAACTATATATGCAGTGTATATATACTCCCCTGGGAGTGAGTCCCATTGACTCTACTGGGGCTGACTTCTAAGTAGACAGGGAGAGGAGCCACTCGCAGGCTGCTCTCCTGTCCATGCATCCCTGAGATGAAGCCCCGTTGACTCTACTGGGTCTGACTTACCTTTCCCCCTGTTTTTGCACTGGTATGTATGGAGATCTTCCCCCCCCCCCAACTTCCATGTGTTGGTTCTGTGTGCAAGGGGTTTTGCAATGGTCTTGCTGTGATATCTATATAGAGATCTTCCCTCCCCCGCACCTTCTCCCTGTTTTTGCACTTGTCTGTATAGAGATCTGCTCCCCCCCCCCCACACTTGTATTGGAATCGAGGAAGATCTGGTGAGGAGGTAGATGTGGTGTCAGCAGTGGCCCCTTTAAGGGTAAGGCCTGGGCTTCCAGGGAGTGTGCTGCACAGCTGCAGCCACTTGAAGGCAATAGGGCCCTCAGGGATATAAGAGCACCTGAGGCAGAAAGGGTTTATGGGTTGTAGAAGGAGTGCAGGTTGACTTTGGAATCTGACCTGGCTTATTGACTTTGTACTTTGACTTGGATACTCTGACTGATTTGACTGACTTTGGAATCTGACCTTGGACTGTGACTTGGCTTATTGACTTTGGACTCTGCCCTGGATACTCTGACTGACTTTGTGACTAAGGGACTGCTAGAGACACTGGAGTTTGAAGTGCGGCTGCTGTGCCCAAGACCTGCTGACGATCCAGGGTCTGCTGTAGTGGTGGGAGGCTGCTGGCAGGAGAGAGGACCTCTGCAGGTTGAACAGGGGAGCTACCCTGGAGGTGGGGTCCAGCAGGACTGCAGGGCAGAACCAGGGTCATTTGTTGGGGGAAAGGGGAGCTAATTTGCTTAAAATGGACATAATTCTCCAGGCAGAGAATGGCCTTGGAATCAGGCAAAACACCATGGAGGACCAGGTGCCTGAAAACACAGGACAAGAATGTATGATAAAACTAACTAAAAGCTACAAGAGGGGGCTACTTTATAAAAAAAAATGGGACCTGTAAGAGTGTAAAGGTAAAAAAAAAAAACTATATATGCAGTGTTATCTTCATTTTAGGTGTCAAAAGGGTTTTGTGCCCCCGAAGTTTTTTTTCCTCTGGAAAATGGGTCTAAATGGCTCTTTGAGTGTTTAAGGTTGCCGACCCCTGTCCTAGACAAACCTCATTGTCCTACAAGAAATTGTTATACATAGAAACCTAACATGAACCTCAAAAAAGGTTTTGAGATGTCGCTGCATCTCAAAAAAGACATAGTGGAAATTAAAAAGGTGCAAAAGAGAGCGACTAAGATGATTACTGGGCTGGGACACCTTCTTTATGAGGAAAGGCTACGGCGTTTGGGCCTCTTCAGCCTAGAAAAGAGGCGCCTGAGGGGGGACATGATGGAGACATACAAAATTATGCAGGAGAAGGATAAAGTGGATAGACAGATGCTCTTTACACTCTCACATAACACCAGAACCAGGGGACATCCACTCAAATTGAGTGTTGGGAGAGTTAGAACAGACAAAAGAAAATATTTCTTTACACAGCATGTGGTTGGTCTGTGGAACTCCTTGCCACAGGATGTGGTGATGGTGTCTGGCCTGGATGCCTTTAAAAGGGGATTGGACAAGTTTCTGGAGGAAAAATCCATTATGGGGTTACAAGCCATGATGTGCATGTGCAAACTCTTGATTTTAGAAATGGGCTATGTCAGAATGCCAGATGCAAGGGAGGGCACCAGGATGAGGTCTCTTGTTATCCTGTGTGCTTCCTGGGGCATTTGGTGGGTCGCTGTGAGATACAGGAAGCTGGACTAGAAGGGCCTATTGCCTGATCCAGTGGGGCTGTTCTTATGTTCTTATGTTAACCTCGCAAGCCACAGTATGTGAATAGATAGGCTGTGCTCTAGACCAGCCATTCTCAACTTTTTTGGGGGAGGACAGCTTAGGAGCCTTTCTCCAGTTCCAGGGCTTCCCAGTCTTAACAAGAATATGCCACAAACAGATAAACATAAAATCCCTTTTTCACAGTTTAAGTCTGTGGCCCCCTTCAAATACGCCAAGGCTCCCCAGAGGGCCGTATGGCTCCCATTGAGAAAGGCTGCTCTAGATGGGAACTTGGTGCTCCTGCATCCTCCTGAAAAGTGTTCCCATTAAGTCAGTGATTTTCAGCCTTTTCCATCTCACGTCACACTGATAAGGCACTAAAATGATCAAGGCACACCACCAGGTTTTTGACAATTGACAAGGCACACCATGCTGCCAGTGGGGGGCCCACATCTCCCACTGGCCCTATTAATAAATGACCTTTCCCCAAATTCCAGTGGCACACCTGTGGACCACTCATGGCACACCAGTGTGCCATGGCACAGTGGTTGAAAATGGCTACATTAAACAAAAGAGGAGAGAAGGGGGTCATAATTTATCATACTCAAGAACTACAAAATAAAGGTGGTCCCTGATCCCCGGGGCAATGGGAGAGTATGCAGATCAAGATTCAGTGTAGCAATAATTCCATCACTTCATCATTACTTACAATTTAAACTGGATAGTGGGAGGCTTCAAGAAACGGTGAGGTTGAAGTATAGTGTTTGTTGTGGATGTGATTCCACCCATCAGGTAGTCACCAGGTCTGAAATAATTGAATGGGTCTTTCCTATCACTTAGCAGGCTCAGGGGGCATCTTGTCTTCTTCAGCATCTCACAGGTACTGTGGGGGAGCAGCAAAAGCAGCAGCAGCAGTTTCATTATTGGAATGGCTTTGATAGTGACGATCTGTTGCAGTGCACAGCCGACACCGCAGCTCCAGAGACTCAAGGTCAGGCAGATACTCCTGGTACATAACGAGGCACATGGCAGTGCTCCACCACCAGATGTCCTTTACTTGAAGAATGTACACTATTTATAGTGCAAAGGCAGCTCAGCAAGCAGTCAGCAAAGACAGCACTTTTCTCAATTCTCCGATCACCAACTGCACCGACGTAGCTTCCCGCAGACACTCCACATAACATCTCCCACACAGCAGCTTGCACACGCTGCAATATATATTGGCACTGGCCAATGAGAGGCGGGCTACGATCTGGTGACTGCATGACTCATTGTCTGGTGACATGGTATAGCAGGGTATTGCATCATCCCTGCTGTGCCCTGTTGCATCAGCCAATCCCATGATGCACCTGGGCTACACTGCATGTATGCTGGCCAAGACATCAGGGCCCAGCCTTGCCCTATCCAGCCTGTAAATTCACTATAGGCCTGGGGCAGATATCATAACACGATCACATGCCCAGATTTCTCTCAGCTACTGATGTAGCTCTTTTGAAATCAATTTCAGAACAGCAATGATTTTCCTAATACAAAGAGCGTCTGTCCACCTAGAGCAGGGGTCTCCAAACCTTTTGGCCAGAGGGCCGCATCAAATATCTGGCATGGTGTTGAGGACCGGAAAAAACATTTCAATATAAAATTTAAATAAATAAATTAGAGATGGAACTTAGATGAGTGAATAAATGAATGAATGGGCTCATTCATTCAACCTCTCCGGCCCTCAGAACACCCTCCAGACACAACCACAGCACAGCTCTGGTCGTGTTCAGTTGAGTGGGCCAGAGGCTTTCAGGGGACAAGAGCCTGACCCCAGGCCGGGGTTTAGAGACCCCTGACCCAGAGAATCAGGTATGAAGGGGCCAGCATTAAACTTCATGCTGACATAGTTCCAACCTTCCCTAAATTTCAGTTCAGGTGCTCAGCGGGAGATTACATCTAAAGTTGGTCTTGATTCTGGTGATTCTAGGGCCAACACCAAAGGTGATCTTTGAAAGACTCCATTGAGCTTTGGTGAGAAGAATACATCAGAGTGATTTTGATAATTATCAGGGGCAGAATCATTCATGCCACATCCTTGGCTCTCTGTGTGGCTCCATGTACAGGTGCACATCTGGAGAAAACATGTTTTGGAGACTTCCCTGTGCTACTCTGTCCTCTAACATGGGCCAGCAAAGAGGCATAAGAACATAAGAAGAGCCCCACTGGATCAAGCCAAAGGCCCAACTAGTTCGGCTTCCTGGATCTCACAGTGGCCCACCAAATGCCTCAGGGAGGACACAGGACAACAAGAGACCTGCATCCTGGTGCCCTCCATGCATCTGGCATTCTGGGGCAGCCTACTTCTAAAATCAAGAGGTTGCACATACCCATCATCGCTTGTAACCTGCGAGGGACTTTTCCTCCAGAAACTTGTCCAATCCCCTTCTAAAGGCATCCAGGTCAGATGTCATCAGATGCTGTCACCACATCCCCGGGAAGAGCCACCGCAGCCCCAGTGAGGCTACTTAGATCTGCACCACCAACATCGGGACTGCCCAAGACCACCCTGGAATGGGGCTTGGATCCAGCATGTGCCAGATCCTGGCCCCGCCTCCCGCTTCCCACCTGGGAAGCCCACCACCCGCCTGCCCCTGCCCCGAGATAGCCATGCGGGCACCTGAAATGCTACAGCAAGGACTACAGGGGGTGGGGCCATGTAAGGTGCTACAAGACGCATCTAAATTTGGCTTGTGACATACCTAGTGGGTCCTGACCCACACTTTGAGAAACTCTGCTTAGGGGATTGAAACTAGCTTTCCGGCAGCAGAACTCACTTTCCAGCTGTTGTGAAAGTTGCTGTAGAAGTGTGTGGAGCCACATGCTTCCAGACTGCAGCCTGAAAGGTTGAGGAGGCCCAGTGCATGATGGTGGGAAGAAGAATGCCTGCCAGTGATTGTGAGTTGGCAGGGAAGGAAACTGAGGCAGAATGGAGGGAGGGTGGGAGGCATGTCAGAGGTGGGAGGAGTGGCACCTGGTACGGGTGAACTGTGCTGGATGCTATCCCTCTGAAATGGACCGCCAGGCCCTCCTTTGTCTCCTCAGACTTGCACTAGCTAAAGTGTTGGCGCAGGTGTGAGGACACCTATTGGCAGTCACAGGGCTTATGAAGGGATAAGGAAAAATAATTTCTCTTCCCCCTCCCAAGTCTGCCAATTTGCCCTCCCCCACCGCAGCATGAAGCAAAACCCGTTGCGTGGGGGAAACCATAGGATTGGGTTGTATCCTGCATTCAATTTGATGTTGGTCTCTGGATATCGTGGACACCACAGACACTTTGAAAGTGCCAAAGAAGATAGTTGTGGATACATCTTAAAAAACAAACAACCGAATACCAATAAATTTGGTTCAGATTTGTTGTGGGATGGTGAATTAGATGCGTAGAAGATTATACAGCGCAGTAGGGCAGCCAGAGGGGTGCAAAGCACTACGTTTGGCAGGAAGCCTTGCCACACTGTGCAAGCAGCCCCTTCCCCTCCTCTCCATTTTGTGTACACCTCCATTTTGCTCTAGCGGCCCGGAATGGCTCCGAAGGGGAGAGGGCACGGTGAGGCTCCCTTAGTGCTTTGCACCCCCTCTGGCTACACCACTGATACAGAGTCAGGTGAGGTGAGGAGGGAATTTATTTTTTACTCTGCACAAGGATTGTGATGTTGACTACAGGATTCCGTTGCACTACTAATTAATAATAACAGTTAATAACAGCAGCACCACTCATTAATAATAGTAGTGGAAATAGCTACTATTGTTATTAATTCTCTGAACTTACTTTTTAATCCACTTTACATCCATGCTGAGTTACAGCACCTGTGTGAGGTTCTGCAGCACCATCTGCTGGCAATATTGATTATTGCAAGTTGAATCATTCTGTAACTTTTTTACTAACTCCATTCCTGATAATTTTTCCACTTGCTCATTTGATTCTGTAATTCCCTTTTTCATCACAAGCATTTCAATAAATTTCTTTGCATAGTATTCTGAGTCTGCCTTGTTTGGGAAACATGGGTAGGATTGTCACGTTACTTTGCCCTGCAGGCACTATTGTGAGAGCGATTTTGATAGATAACCCTCAGTGCAGTATTGTTCTGGGAGGGGGTTCTGTCCAGGAAACCCCCTGGATAGCCTAATCTCCTGAGCAGGTGGCTGAATTCACTGCCATCAGTGCCGTCGCTTCCTCCAGCGACAGCACGAATCCAAGGCAGTAGTGTTTAGTGATTGCACTGGGCTTGGTAGTTTGTACCACAGTGTTTACCAGATAAGCTGTGTGTCAAAACAACAGGAAGAGAGAGGAACGGGGTGAGCGCTAATCACTAGTCACTACTGCCCTAGATCAGTGTAGATGCTGGTAGCCCCTCTATCAACCTTTTCAGCTTAGCTCAAAAAGTTACTACATGGTGCTTTTGCATCTGAGGTTTGTGTATTAGTTTCAAAAGCAATCTTGAGAAGAATCCCATGGGCTTTGGCAAGTAGAAGCAGAAAATACAACAATCCAGATAATTATAAGGGGCAGAATCACTTTTTGAAGCTTCCTGTGGCTCTGTGCGGAGGTGTACAGCTAAGAAAAACATGTTTGTGAGTCTCAGCACAGCTGCTTTGTCAACATGTCTGTGAGATGGCAGATGCCTGAATTTTGTAGAGCAGACGTTCATCCACAGCTCTAGGTCAAAGTTGTGCTGTTAGTCTATATATGAATCAATATACAAAATGTATTTGATAAAGACATCTTAGCCCTGCTCAGAATCTATGCGCAACCCACCAATGAAGTACAGCGAGGCAGCCACCCTTGGTAGAGGACTTGTTTAGGAACAGGGTTGCCAGCTGCTCGTATTCCAGCTACTGTAGTCTTCTTAAGGCCAAATACTATTTGGGGGACAATACTATTTGCCTCATGCCTGCCGCCTCTTCACTCCCTTTCACTGCTCTACTGTACTGCCTGAGTGCTTCCTCTCTTTTCCTTCCCCTGACATAAGATCCTGCCTTCACTTCACAGTCACCTGCCATTCCCTATCACGCAGTATATATCAGCAGCATCAGAAGTGCATGAAGAAGGTCATACTGTGAACTGTTAGTGAGATGGCAGCAGGTATGACATCCAGTGACCCTGCCTGTGGGTGGAGGTAGGCACAAGGACAGGACCTCTGAGTGACTGGTGTCCCCTCTCTGTCCCACAAGTACTGGCATGGGCGTCCGGCTATATGCCAGCTTCTGGGGGCTGCATCGGGACCTCCAGTCCGTCCTGGGCCGCCAGCAGGGCCTGCATGACAGGCTCTTGTATTTGAAGGGGACCACCCAGACCATGCTGTGGAGACTCCAGGAGTATGGGCTGGCTGTAAGTGCCCTGGCCCGGCAAATCAGCCA
The DNA here is from genome assembly GCF_035046505.1 of Tiliqua scincoides. Lineage (NCBI taxonomy): Eukaryota > Metazoa > Chordata > Lepidosauria > Squamata > Scincidae > Tiliqua > Tiliqua scincoides. The sequence goes on from NC_089822.1 coordinate 256,536,091, forward strand.
GGGAAGCAGCTGTGTTGATCGCACACGCTGTGCTGCAGGGCCAGATTGCCACTGTGGAGGCAGAAATACTGGCCCTGCTGGACCGCAAGGGGAGGGGCCCTGTGCATTGCGACCTCTGAGCCCCTGGCCCCTTCCATGTCTTGCCGCTTCCACGTGGCCCTATCGTTCTGTGCCCCTCCCATGCCCCCCTTCCCCAGTTATGAATGCCATGTTGGCAGTGTTTGTTTTGATCCAAACCTTATTTATTTGAAAGGAAAGTTTTAACGTTTGTACCACCTCCTGGGTATGTCTGTCTCTTACTTGGCATGCTGTCCCCATGGCAGTAGGTGATCCACGTCAGGTCACCTGGCCCTGCCACGTCAGGGGCTCCTGCTGCTGCCCCGGGTCCTGTAGGTTTGGAGGGGAGGGTTAGGGTGGCAGCACACACACCCCAGCCCCCCTTGGGCCCTCTGCCTCACATGCCCTCACCTGGGCTTAGCTGAAGAACCGTGCCATGACATGCTGCCATATCACCACTCCTCAAGGGTCCTGCCCTGGCTGTTGGCGTGGCCCCTTGCCTGCCGGTGGAAGCATCAAGGGGTCCTGGCCTTCCTCCATGTCTCCCAGCAGTGGGATCCTTTGCCGCAGGCACATATTGGGGAGCATTGTACATGCCATGATTGTCTTTGAGGCCCGTTCAGGGGTTCACAGCAGACAGCCCCCTGAGAGGTGCATCTTCAGCATGCCAAATGCTCACTCCACAACCATGCGGGTCTTGCGGTGAGCCACGTTGTGCTGGCCAGTGGGCCCGGAGGAGAGCCCACTGCATAGGGTGTGAGGAGATACGGCCTCAGGGTGTAGCCAGGGTCACCTGGGGGCAATGGGAGGGCATCAGCATGGCTGTCCCCCCTCACCATCCCCATCCACTCAATCCCCACCTACCTATCAGCCAGTCTGTCCCATCAGGCCATGTGGCCACAATGGCCCAGATGGAAGAGCCCTCAAAGACCTGCACATCACGGACACTGCCTGGGTACATTGCTGTCGCGCTGGTGAAGAGGCCTTGTGTGTCACAGTTTGCCTGGATGTTAAGGGAGTGCTGGCGGTTGCGATTCCTGTACATGCCAGGTGCCTCCGATGGAGTGAGGATCCTGATGTGAGTGGCATCCACTGCAGAGATGACATGGGAACCACAGTGGTCACAAAAGCAAAGAATTATAGGCTGCTCTAAAAGGAACCAAAAGCTGCTTTGCTGTGTCACAGAAAACCTTGGCTTTGCAAACTGGGCCCCACGGTGTTTATGTTAAAGCAACAGGTGTGGAAGGCCAAAAGATAACAGTACCAGGCAACGGCTGGAGAGAAGCGTTCACGCCTTGGCAAAAGTTAAAACACACCTGTATCCATCAGGAAAACTCTGTAACCTTTATGCTTCTACACTTTTAGAGCAAAAAGCACACATATGCAATATTGAGACAAAGTAACCTGTAACCTGCATATAAGGGGACATAATAATCATAGAATAATCTTAGAAGCAGGCCATTGGAGACTAAAAAGGCTGCTTGGTTTTAGTAAAACCTTTAAGACTCTTAAAGACCAAAAGACTTAGCTTTGCAGAGAGCCTCTCAAGGTTTCTCGATGTTTATACAAGTACATAGGAAAGGAATGCAGATAAGATCAGGATGTGTTAGGTAGAGACAGCCTGAGTCTCCTGTACTAATGATGTTATTTTAAACTTGTCAAAACAGTTGGCTTGAATTATGTCAGTGTTATTCAGCCCTGGATAAATGGTATTAAACTTTGTAATTTAATATGTCTTAATGCCAGATTCTACCTGTAATGCAAGTTGTACCTTATCTGTAACCTGTCAGGTGTTTGCCCCATCTCTGATGTAAAATTTCTGCCAATGGGATGTCTAGATTTGAGACGAAGTACCCGAAATTGTATAAATTGGTCAGGACACCACTGAGATTTGCTCCCATGCTTTGGACAGTAGTCCCGTGGGTGCCCATTGCATGCAATGAAATGAAAGCCTGCAAACTTTCACTCCTGAGTATGGAGTCTTTTGAGTTGCTTTCTTTCAACCTTGCAACAGGCCTGCTGGGTCTTTGAAGTGAGGCATGGTGACCTTTGACCCTAGACTGTAAAGTCACTGGATAGCCCAGTATAAGCATAGCAACACATAAGTATAGTGAAAAAAGCTGTCTGGTGCTTAGAAAAGAATCGTTTTGCAAATCTGAAGCACAGAGAATAGTAAAAGTTGTTGGACTTCATTTAAAGAGCAAAATTGCAAGTCTGACTGAAGCTGGAACTTTGGGGCCTCAAAGGCTGCGTTATAGACTGACAGACTGTTATAGACAGTGCAACTAAGGCAACGAAGAGATAGGCTTCATCTTGGCAGAAGTACACGTCTTGCCAAGGACATCCCTACGCCTGCCTGCCAGTGCTCACTTGTAGCTTTATATTTCATACTTTCATGCTGTAAGAGCAAAAGCATACATATGGAAACCAAGTGATCCCTTGATGCCAAACTGTACCCAAGGTAAAAGGGTCGCAAAAGTTATATAGAATTAGCCATAGAAGTAGTTCTTAAGGAAACAAAAGGTTGCTTGATTTTAGGAAGGTATTAAGAAAAGACAAGAAGCTTTTAGTTTTGCAGAGAGGCTTCACAGGTGTTCAAGGTTTGGATTAACACAGGAGAAAGGCATGCAAATGCAGATAATGGTACCAGGCAAAACACATTGTGTCATCCTTTTAATGGGGAAGGCAAGGAGACCTATCAATTAATTTCTAATTGGAAGGATGGATGTGAGTAAGGGTCAACACTGGATAAATGATGTTACAGCATACCCTGCTGGTTTTGGAAAACTTTTGGGAATTGTGTAATTTTGGCTAAGTTTTAAGGTGAAACCCCACCTGTATGTAAATCAGAGGCAATCAATGGTTTTGCCAGCTTATTGCCCAAATATTTTCTATCTTTATGTAAATGGTATCTTATCTATATCTTCTCTGATGTCACATTTTAGCCAATGGGAAATCTAGATTTTCAAACAAAGAGATGAGAAATTTATAAAAACTCTGGACATCATTGGGTTGATGTCCATGCTTTGGACATGAGTCCTGTGGACCAATTGTATACAATTCAAATAAATGCTGTGAACCTTCATCCCTGAGTACTGAGTAATTCTTGTGTTGCCTTTCAACCTTGCAACAGAAGAACCGGAACGCTCTTTCTCCACTGGGGATTCCTTAAAAAATAACCAATTTTTTAAATATTTCTGACTTTCAACCCGACTATTACAACTTTTCTAAGTATCACGTATGCCTGTAAGAATGTAACCTGCACAATCTTGATTGTTGCAGCCTCCGGAAAGGCCATCACAGTGTGCAGAAGCGAAAAATCGCAGTCGCAGCTGTTTGGGGGAAAACGCACCATCTCTTCATCCCACGCAAGCTTGTAAATTAGCTCCATAGGTATCGGCCTAGGAAATTTGTCAGCCACATCAATTTCACAGCAATGGCTTTCCTTCCTTGGGGGGATCGTGTGAGGCACTCGGAGTGTGAAGGAGTGTGAGGAAGGCTCTCCAACAATACTCTGAGCATCTCTATCCTGGAAGGCTGCAGGATTTCGGAGTCTACAGGGTTCTTCATCTTGAACAATTGCTGGGCATGACTTTCAGAATTGGAGGCTTTCTGGGGAGTCTCCATCCCGGAAGGTGAGGCAGGTCGGCTTTTCAGAGGGGTTGCCATGGCATTAGCAGTCTGCACAGATTTGCGCCCCCCCAAACAGAACCCTTAAATACTGGGGCATGCCCAGACCTGTTCCCATTGGCCATGTCTGGTGGTCCGAGGGTGATGATACCGTCGCTTATTGATTAGGGGTGACAGGGGGAGTTGTTTGGGGGGGTCCCAAGCCCCCACTTCAAACGTTCATTGGCGGGCTCCTTTTCCCACAATACCAAATGTCCAGGATCCACAAAGCCCCTTCCTATTGATTGGGGACAACGGGAGAAGTTGTTTGAGGGGTCACATGAACCCCTTTCCAGCACTTCCAAGGGCAAACCCTGGACCCCCAAACCAAGTGGCCCAGCTCCACGAAACCACTTCCAATTGGTCAGATATGACAGGACGAGTTGTTTGAGGGGTCGCATGAATCCCAAGGGGCAGGATTTCCAGCAAAAGGCAGGCACAGAGTTGGGACTTTTGGGTGTCAAAATAGTTTTGAAAAGAAGTATGTACAATTACTCTTGCTGTGCATTTAGTGGAGATATAATACTCCTCCCTTGAAGCAAAACAGGAGAAAAGAATGACAACAGCACCAGGCAAGGAGGACGGTCCCTGATCAGTAGGAATAACTGGGTAGTGTGAATCAGAATGAGGCGAAGCAGCTGCAAATCCATCAGCACATGATTACTTAGGCTGCAGATCTGTGAGTGGGAGGCTTGGAAAAAACATATGGTAGAAACACAGCACTTGTCAAAATGAACCGGATAATCTGGTCGTCTCCAGGACCGTAATAATTCAGTAGACTATTTACATCCCTTATCTGGCTAAGAGGGCATTTGGTCTTCAGCATCCCCCAGGGTGTATGGGGCAGCAGCAGTACTAATAGCAGCAGCAGCATCCTGGCAGCGCCTGCCACAGTGACACTCTCACACAGAGCCTTGATTCACATAAATGGAGTCCAGTCACAGCTTATGATTTCAAGGGGAGAAGCTTAACCTGCCATGGGCAGAGAACTCATTACCCTAAACATCACTCAGGTTCATAGCAGTGCAGGAGTTAATTAAGCTTCTGTCTTTTCACACACACTACAAGAAGTTCCCTTCCCAGTTGCTCTCACTTCTGATGTTTCCCCTCTTGGCTTCCAAGGGGATCTTGGAAGGAGAATCCCTTGAACTTTGATGAGAAGAAGGACGAAACAGAGTTGTTGATAATTGCTAAGGACAGAGTCAGTCTTGCTTCATCCCAAACTCTCTGTGCGGCTCCATGCACAGGTGTACAGCTGGAGAAAACAAGTTTGTGAAACTTCCCTTTGCTCCTCTCTCGTCTTCCATGAATAAACAGACGATCAGACCTACAAAGCTAGAGCAGCCCAGAAAATCCCATAGGCACTGCACAGGTCATCTCACTTGCTGCAATTACATTGGGCACAGTTAGTACTCAGTAAAATCACCACCCAGTGGAGTCGCTAGGGGGGTGTGGGCCTCACCGGGTGACGCACCAGGGGGTGACGTGCCTTGGGGGGTGACGTGCTAAAATTACGACATTAGGAGCTACCCCATCATGCCATACCCCGTTGGATGCGGAATGTCCAGCGGAACACAATGCAAAACACCTGAGTGAAATCGCTCCTTTCCTTCAAAAGTTATGGCCAAAAAACCAGAAAGAAAAAATGCATGGAGCCCTATGGAAAGTGAAATTGAGCCGTATCGCATGTTCACTCGCGAGTAGGCATACTTGTCATAGGCTGAGAGGAATTCAACGACACCTGAATGGTTCTGATCCAATGAATTCAGCCCCCCAAAAACACCCGAGAAGTTCCCTCCCTCCCAGCTGCGCATCTGAGCCCGAAACAAAGCCACATGGCCGCATTTACTTGCGAGTAGGCAAACTTGCCTTATCCCTCCCTCCCAGCTGTGAATCTATTGAGCCCTATGGATAGCTAAGCAGCCTCACTGTTGCATTTACTCATGAGTAGGCAGGCGTGCCTTGGCTGGTGGTCAGGCCAGACAAAGGGGAATGTGAGGACACCAGAATGGTCCCAATCCAATGGAGCTGTAGTGCAAAGCCAGGTGGGTCTTTGTATTGATATGCTTGAAATAGAAGAACTTAAACTGGGCACTGGGGAGGGCTGGAAATCTCACTGATTCTTTTTGGGGGCTTGTTATTGCAGGCAGACTACAGAGTAAGCTCCATTGACCACTCTGAGACTTACTTCTGAGTAGACATGTATAGGCTTGAGCTCAGAGGCTGCAATTCTACCCACACTTTCCTAAGAGTAAGCCCCATTGACCACTATGAAACTTACTTCTGAGTAGACATGCATAGGCTTGAGCTCACAGGTTGCAATCCTACCCACACTTTCCTGAGAGTAAGCCCCATTGACCACCATACGACTGACTTCAGAGTAGATTCAATTGGTGGAACAGGACTGGCCCACCCTCATTTTATTACAGTAGAACCTCTTTAAGTTGACCACCCAAGGGACTGGAGGAATTGGTCAACATAGGGAGGTGGTCAACATATGGGGAAAAAGCCATTTAATTATTATCATGTTTAGCTCCCAGAACAACAAACGCAAGGCCAAGTTATTATTTAGATTGGATTTTTTAAAAGTTTTATTGCAAATATCAATTAGAATTGATCCTCTTGTGATTCTTGCTATTTATATCATCAATATCTATATCAAGAGACAGAGAATAAACAGCCCACAATCAGTGTTTTAAAAAACCCCTGAAAATTCATAAGCTTAAAAAAATTTGTAAGTTAAAAAAAATATATTTGGTTCCATAGCAGACAGGCAGACCAATGCTATCCATTGTTACATGTTACATAAGAACATAATATAAGATCAGCCCCACTGGATCAGGCCATAGGCCCATCTAGTCCAGCTTCCTGTATCTCACAGCGGCCCACCAAATGCCCACCAAATCACGAGGTTGCACATGCACAACATGGCTTGTAACCCGTAATGGATTATTCCTCCAGAAACTTGTCCATTCCCCTTTAAAAGGTGTCCAGGCCAGACGCCATCACCAAATCCTGTGGCAAGGAGTTCCACAGACCAACCACACGCTGAGTAAAGAAATATTTTCTTTTGTCGGTCCTAACTCTCCCAACACTCAATTTTAGTGGATTTCCCCTGGTTCTGGTGTTATGTGAGAGTGTAAAGAGCATCTCTCTATCTCCCTGATCTGTTTCCTCATTTCAAGGTCCCCTTCTGATTTCATAGCCCCAACAGCTAAAAAAAACAAAAACACTTTCTTACTTAGGCTGCCTGGCCTCCACTGGGTCTCCTCAGATTCACTAAATACCACAAGGTGTTTGATACGGTCCCTCATTAAAAGCTGTTGAGAGAACTCCACAGTCAGGGAATAAGAGGACAGGTCCTCTCATGGATTGGGAACTGGTTGTGGACCAGGAAACAGAGAGAGGGTGTCAATGGGCAATTGACAAAAAAGTGGAGAGAGGTGGAAAGTGGAGTGCCTCAAGGATCTGTCCTGGGACTGGTGCTTTTCAACATCTTCATAAATGACCTGGAAACAGGGATAAGCAGGGAGGTGTTTGTGGAGGACACTAAACTTTTCTGAGTGGTGAAGACCAGAAGGGATTGTGAAGTGCTCCAGAAGGATCTCTCCAAACTGGGAGAATAGGCAGCAAAATAGCAGTTGTGTTTCAATATAAGTGTAAAGTAATGCACTGGTGATGGGAACCAAAGTGAAAGAACAGTGGCTTCGCTATGCACAAGCAACCTCATGTCCCTCACAACTTGGTACATGTCCAGGTACAATCTGCAGCCGGCGCAGGTCTGTTGGCTATGTGGAGTGTGCCCACCTAAAAAAACCCTTTCACACACGTGCTAGCAGGCATAGGGGAGGGATTGTCGCGTGGCTTCTTGCTTTTCCAAGATGGAACAAACCAGACAAAACACAGGCCCACAGTATCGCATTCAGTGGGCAGTCTCTTAGCCTCAGACTGTTGGCAAAGTGTCTCTTCAAACTGGGAAAGGCCATGCTGCACAGCCTACCTCCAAGAAGGCCGCTCAGAGGCCTGGGTTTCCCACTTGTTGAGGTCCATCCCTAAGGCCTTCAGATCCCTCTTGCAGATGTCCTTGTATCGCAGCTGTGGTCTACCTGTAGGGCGCTTTCCTTGCACGAGTTCTCCATAGAGGAGATCCTTTGGGATCTGGCCATCATCCATTCTCACAACATGACCGAGCCAATGCAGGCGTCTCTGTTTCAGCAGTGAATACATGCTAGGGATTCCAGCACGTTCCAGGACTGTGTTGTTTGGAACTTTGTCCTGCCAGGTGATGCCGAGGATGCGTCGGAGGCAGCGCATGTGGAAAGCGCTCAGTTTCCTCTCCTGTTGTGAGCGAAGAGTCCATGACTCGCTGCAGTACAGAAGTGTACTCAGGACGCAAGCTCTGTAGACCTGGATCTTGGTATGTTCCGTCAGCTTCTTGTTGGACCAGACTCTCTTTGTGAGTCTGGAAAACGTGGTAGCTGCTTTACCGATGCGCTTGTTTAGCTCGGTATCGAGAGAAAGAGTGTCGGAGATCGTTGAGCCAAGGTACACAAAGTCATGGACAACCTCCAGTTCATGCGCAGAGATTGTAATGCTGGGAGGTGAGTCCACAACCTGAACCATGACCTGTGTTTTCTTCAGGCTAATTGTCAGTCCAAAATCTTAGCAGGCCTTGCTAAAATGATCCATGAGCTGCTGGAGATCTTTGGCAGAGTGGGTAGTGACAGCTGCATCGTCGGCAAAGAGGAAGTCACGCAGACATTTCAGCTGGACTTTGGATTTTGCTCTCAGTCTGGAGAGGTTGAAGAGCTTTCCGTCTGATCTGGTCCGGAGATGCCTTCTGTTGCAGTTCCAAAGGCCTGGTTCAGCAGGACAGCGAAGAAAATCCCAAACAAGGTTGGCGCCAGAACACAGCCCTGCTTCACTCCGCTTCGGATGTCAAAGGGGTCTGATGTGGAGCCATCGAAGAAAACAGTGCCCTTCATGTCCTTGTGGAAAGATCTGATGATGCTGAGGAGCCTGGGTGGACATCCAATCTTGAAGAGGCCGTCTCTGCTGACCAGGTCGAAAGCCTTCGTGAGATCTATGTAGGCTATAAAGAGTGGCTGTTGTTGTTCCCTGCATTTCTCCTGCAGTTGTCTAAGGGAGAATACCATTTCAGTGGTGGACCTGTTGGCTCGGAATCCACACTGCGATTCTGGATAGACGCTCTCTGCAAGTACCTGGAGCCTTTTTAGTGCAACTCGGGCAAACAGCTTTCCTACAACGCTAAGGAGAGAGATGCTGCGGTAGTTGTTGCAGTCACCCCTGTCACCTTTGTTCTTGTACAGCGTGATGATGTTTGCATCCCTCATGTCTTGAGGTACTCCACCTTCTCTCCAGCAGAGACAGAGGATTTCATGCAGCTCAGTGACGATGATCTCTTTGCAGCATTTTAGGACTTCAGCAGGGATGCTGTCTTTTCCAGGTGCCTTGCCAAAGGCAAGGGAGTCCAGGGCCACATGAAGTTCTTCTAGGGTTGGTTCACTGTCAAGCTCTTCCAGCACAGGCAGGCACTCAATGTTGTTCAGTGCTTCTTCGGTAACTACATTTTCTCTGGAATATAGCTCAGAGTAGTGCTGCACCCAGTGTTCCATCTGCTGTGCCCGATCCTGGATGACCTCGCCTGTGGCAGACTTCAGAGGGGCAATTTTCCTCTGCTTCTTGCCAGCAATCTTGCCACTGCTGCTTAATTATTTGGAGCAGCATCCCCCTCCCCAGGTAATCGTGGTACATTTAGGGGAACAACCTGGGCCAGAGGACTTTGATGTCGTTGAGGCTCCAGGCCCGCAGGGAGTTCTCATTGCTTAGAAGTTGGATCCCAGGGATTGCTGTCCTTTGGTCCAATCTCCTCCCCCGGCATGTTTGGTGCGGGGCACGGAGCCTCCGCAGATTAGACGTCACCAGGAAAAGAGTGAACGCTTACCTGGGGGGGTAGTAGTTAAGCAGGGCAGGGTAGGGCAGTAATCCAACACCCTGCTCTTGGGTTTAGGCAACCTGCCTTGTTTTCTCAGAGATGTGGTGCATCTGTCACCAGTCGGCAATGACTTGTTACTGTCATCTGCCGCAGGGCTTGAAGGAGTCATCCTTGTGGGGACCGGGGAAGACAAGCGCTAGGCTGTCCTCCCCTGTGGCAGGATACGTGCGGGGCTGGTTAGGTAGGTATCTGGTTCGGTGTCCATCCAAGGCAGCCGGGGGAGGGGTGAGTCTGAACCACTCCCATGATGCCTGACTGGCTCCAGGAGGCAAGCAGGCAAGCCCCTTGCCTGGACTGTCAGGCCGATGAGGCTCTGTCTACTGGTCTGAAATCCAGCTGCCTTGCCCCCTTCAGGGGTGGCGTTGAAAGGCCTAGGCTGGCTATTGACAGCTGGAGCCTCGAGCCACACAGTACGCCCAATGAGTTCACAGGGGGAGGCAGACGGCTAGGACCATGTCCCCCATATTGCTCAGCATGCTCAATGTTGTGGTTATTGCCCTGCTGCAGTTAAGACTTAATAAAGTGGCCCATTTCCATTCAAGCCGAAGTCTGGTCTCTTTATTTGCGGGTATGGGGGTATTGTAAATTACATATTAAAACAAAATGTCAGAAGTCCATTCGAGTGAACATATACATTTACTTGCATTGGATTCTTGCATAGAGTTTCAGCAGGAGATAGTAGTATAGTATCTGAGAATGGTTTCACTCACAGAGCAAGTATTTAGATTTACTAACAGCAAAGCAAAGCCAAAATTAAAAAGAAGGCTTCAAAGAAACCTGTCATTTTAGATGACATCCTTTGGTTTTATTATTAGATGCTCTTTTGTATTAAGATCAGGCCTCAGTACCATAATGTAGCATTTGGGCAAAAAAATGCAACCCAGTAACCCCAGAGTGGAGGCCAAGATGGAGAAGACCTGCACGGCAACCATATACTTCCCCTTCGTGCTCAGGTAGGTGGGCACAAAGGACACCCACACAGTGCAGAAGACCAGCATGCTGAAGGTGATCAACTTGGCTTCATTGAAGGCTCCAGGCAACTTCCTGGCTAGGAAGGCCACAGTGAAGGAGACGGCAGCCAGAAAGCCCATGTAGCCAAGGGCAACGTAAAACATGGTGACACTCCCTTCGTTACACTGCAGTATGATGTGGCCAGGCTGGGAGTGCATGTCAGAGTCTGGGAAAGGGGGAGAGGATCCCAGCCAGGCAGTGCAGATGCCCACTTCAACAATGGAAGAAGAAAAGACAATGGAGTTTGCCACGCTCTTCCCCAGCCATTTCCTCAACTTGCTCCCTGGTTTTGTGGCCATGAATGCCACCACCACAGTGACCGTTTTGGCCAACACAGAAGAGACGGCAACCGAAAAGATGACACTGAAGATGGTTTGTCGGAGAAGGCAGGTCACCTGCTGGGGTTGACCAATGAACAGAAAGGAGGACAAGAAGGAAAGCAGGAGGGAAACCAGGAGCATGTAGGTGAGGTCACGATTGTTGGCTTTGACCACAGGAGTTTCACGGTACTTAATGAAGATTCCTAAAACAAAAATTGTGGCTAGGGAGAAGAATAGGACAAACAAAACAAGGATGATCCCCAAAGACTCTTCATAAGATAGGAAGGTTACAACTTTGGGAACACATTGATCTCGGTCCTTGTTTGGCTGCTGATCTTCTGAACACCTTTCACAATGGTCAGCATCTGAGAAGCACACAATTGACTTCATTGTTATTTTAATCTACCTTACATCCACTACAACCTGTTGTCTACTATGCACCATATAAGGCAAAAAAAATGGTTGATGAGAGTAGAAAAATAGGGAAGTATAAGAACATAAGAAAAACACAAGAACAAAAGAAGAGCCCCACTGGATCAGGTCAAAGGCCCATCTAGTCCAGCTTCCTGTATCTCACAGCGGCCCACCAAATGCCCCAGGGAGCACAGAAGACAGCAAGAGACCTGCAACCTGGTGCCCTACCTTGAATCTGGCATTCTGACATTTCAACTACATGCTGAGTAAAGACAAATTTTGTCTGTACTAACTCTCCCAATTTTAGTGGATGTCCCCTGGTTCTGGTGTTGTGTGAGAAGGAAAAGAGCATCTCTCTATTCACTCTATCCATCCCCTGCATAATTTTGTATGTCTCAATCATGTCCCCCCTCAGGTGTCTCTTTTCTAGACTGAAGAGCCCCAAATACTGTAGCCTTTCCATCAATGTGTACAATGGCGTTACAATAGTAGCCATTTGATTCTCAATACCTAATGATCCCAAGCGTAGAATTGTCCTTCTTCACTGCTGCCGCACATTGAGTTGACACTTTCATCAATGGACCGAGGAGGGGGAGGACTTTCACTGGTGGAAGATATGCTTTGCATGCAGAAACTTCCACTTCTACCACAAAACAGTGCCTCTCAATCCCTTTCTACCCTGACAGTCCAGGCAGGAATCATGCGCACTGGAGGGAAATCTAGGAGCATCAACTGGGTTGCACTCTTTCTCTCTATCTTAAGCTTTCTGGCATCCTGATTGCAACCATACTGGCTTGATCCGAATGACACCCAACCCCCAAGAGATTGATGGGAAAGGCAATGCTGCCCCTTCCCCATTGAACTAGGCAATGTGCTAACTGTATCCACCTTATGCGGGTATTCATAGCAGGGAAAAACAGGGGTGTGCCTTCTGCAAACCAGCAAGGCAAACTGGCAGAAAAGCACACAAGCACTCCCACACTCGAGCGTAAGTAATGTAGTTGTGACACTGTCACAACATTACCTGACTGGAGGAGAGGAGCCCACCCGGATACTCTGTCCCACCTCTTGACCTAGGCAGACAGGTTTGCTAGCAAGACTTGAAAAAGGACAAATACAAAGGACAGGAACATGCGCCAGTGGATGGATAGCCCTGTCCTGAGCTGCCCCGGGCTGCAGCGATGCCAAAATGGCTGCTGCTGCATTGTATGACACTGAGCAGCTGGGAAGGAAGGAAGCCCTGCAATGGGGCTACTCGACAAAAGTAGCCCCATGTCAGGCCAGGAGGCCCAACGTGGGGTTTTGGACTCAGCCGAGTTGAACTCCACCAATCCCGCACCCTTCCCGCCATGCTCCGTCCCAGTGCTCAACCTTCCCCCACCCTCCCCCTGCCCCGGAACACCTCCCTCACTGCCCCAACTTGCCATTTTGCCACCCGGTGCTTGCATGGCGCACCAGGCGGCATCCGGGTGGCCTCTGACCTGCGCTGGCCCAGCGTGGGTTCACACTGAGCCATTTCCAGTCATGGGCCAGGGTCCGACGCACATGAAGAGGGTGATTTATACCGTCATATATAGATTTGTCCACTGTATGAAATGGAGGTGGTGGGCAGTTCAACAAGGCCTCAAACAAAGTGACCCGTGTTCTGAGACATGATCTTTTCCCTCTTCCTGAGGGACAGTCCTCTCCTCTTGGGTCACGTACCTTCCTGAGTGGCGACTGTTCCCCCCTTGCATGGAGCACAGTTGTAGCAGCAAACAGGCTCTCCTTCTTTCATCACCTTGGCGTATCCAGGCCAACAGCTTCCTGTACACCTGGAACGAGGCAGGTTCTAAGCAGGAAAAGGAGCATCAACCAAATACGTCAATCGGTTTGGTCTAGGACAGGGGTATCCAGACATTTTGGCAGGAGGGCCACATCATCTCTCTGACACCATGTCAGGAACCGAAAAAGAATTAATTTACAATTTAAAATTTGAATAAATTAGAGATGTAACATATATGAATGAATAAAGGTCTTAGAATAGCTCAATGCCTATAAAAGGCCTGGCACAAAGCAAGGCCAGCCTTTCCTTCACTGCCACAGCAATATCACAGACGTGAAACAGGATGTCGTGGAGGGAGTCCTCATCCCACAGCTCACAGAGAGGTCGAGCAGTCATCCTCATGCTGAGAGCAGTTGCGTTGGGCCAGCAGGGGCTCCAGCAAGTCTCCGGAGGGCCAGAGGCTCATTGGAGACTGGGGGCTCTCCGAGGGCCTGATTGGGAGCCTCCGAAGGCCACAAGTGGCCCCCGGGCCGGGGTTTGGGCACCCCTAGACTGGGAAAATGAGCCACAGAGGTAGCAAAAACCAGAGCGGCGCTTTCATCTGAGGCATGGTTGTACAAGTCTCTCTTTGAAGGCAGACATTTTGATGCACAACTGCTTGAGAAAAGCAACACCTTGATGAACACATTTATTTTCTATATTATGATTAGATTTTCACACAGTCGTGTATTTTGACTGGTTTGTTTGATCCAGACATGAAGTCCTTCCCAAGGACCTGGGATGCCTGGTTTTTATCCTAGAAATACCTTCACAAAATGTAAGCTGTTCCCAGTAACGCTACTTTTTGCAGTTGATTGATATAAACTCTGTGGCCCTGTATTATTATTATTATTATTAGTAGTAGTAGTAGTAGTAGTAGTAGTAGTAGTATTCATATACCACTTTTGAACAAAAAGTTCACAAAGCACTTTACAGAGAAAATCATATAACGAATGGCTCCTCATATTACTTCCTACTGATAAATTTGCATAGGATTGTACCATGAGCATGATAAAGTATTATCTCTCAGGTAGCTCTTAGGAGAGACACTGGCCTACTGATATAAGCCCCTAGGCAAATTTCTCACTTTGCCTTCTGAGCCTGATGTTTCTTTGACACCAAGGTCTTTGGAAAGAGGTTTCCAGCACTGCTCCTGCTGATGTTTCTGAAGCAGGAGAAATGCCAGAGTTCTGCTCACCCCTGAACGCATTGCCATTCAGGCATCTGCAGCAAGGCCTGTTTCTGGACCCCTTTGAAATGCAATTGTGTGCCTGCCATAGACCGCCTTGGGGCAAATGCACCAGACGCCGGACCCCACGGAAGCTTCTCTGAGGCTCCCGACGGGGGCGGTAACTGTGCTTCCAGTTTGCCAGAAGCACAGTTTATAGCGCCGGGGAACCTCAGAGAGGTTTCCCCGGCATGGGAGGAGGTCGTGCGAGGCTGTGTGAGCCTCTGGTGAGTGTGTGGGGGGGGAATTTCTGCATGGGGGTGGCGATTCCCCACAGGGGGCGCCATCGCAGAGCTCTGCCCCGGGTGCCGGGCTGCGGAGGTCTGTGGCTGTGTGTGCGCACTCCACTTCCCACTTTGTCCCCCGTCCCCCTCCTTGCAATGCTCCCAGGATGCATCACACAGAAGATATTGACCATAGGAGGTAGGGTGATGTGCTGGAACATCTCTCCTTCCCTCCTTTCCCAAGTAGCTTGCGCATACCTACCATGATTTGTAGCCCGTGATGAACTTGGTTCACAGGCATGGTCTGCCCATGTTTCTCTGCCACCTTGTGCTCATTTTTCCTGATTTTTAAAACCCATATAACTTATCAAGACTTTCAGCTGACTAATTTGTGGAAGTCTGGGGAACTCCTTGCAACAGGAAGTAGTGATGGCTTCTCACCTAGAAGCCTTTAAGAGGGGATTGGACAAATTTCTGGAGGAAAAATTCATCACCGGTTGCAAGTCATGATAGGTATGTGCGAGCTCGTGTTTTTAGAGGCAGGCTGCCTCTATTGCCAGATGCAGGGGAGGACACCGGGATACAGGTTGTGTCTGTTGTCTTGTGTGCTCCCTGAAGCATTTGGTGGGCCACTGTGAGATACAGGAAGCTGGAAAAGATGGGCCTTTGGCCTGATCCAGCAGGGCTCTTCTTATTTTCAAATTCCTTAGACCTTAGCTCATATCATTGAAGGGGATGAAGTGAAATCATTTGGGTTTCCCCACCTGGTTAAATGCCTTGGGCCACACAATGGCATCCTGGTCAATGGTGAACTGGATCTCTTGGAAGTTCTTCCTCTCTAGACTCCCAACCTTCACTCTAGCAATGGACTGATTGGGAAATGCCACAAAGTTAACAATGTCAAAGTCGGCCACCAGCTCCCCGTCCTCATCCAGATAAACTCCATCCATGGAAGTATTGTAGAAGTGGGAGTTACTCAGGAAAGGGTGAAGCTCCATTTGGGAAACAGAGAAGCACATTAAATATTTCATTGGAAGAGCCATACTTGCGCAGGTATGATGCAGACAGAAAGTGACAGTGGATCTTGACATCATCGTGATGCTGTGATGTGTATCCTGATGACAACCACCCTCCATTGCCACAAGCAGAGGGACCTGATCTCAGTAGCTGCAAGCCAGTCAGGCAACATGTAGAGATATACAGAGCCAATGACAGCTCTCTTACCAACATGAATTCCCATATAGGTTTTGCCTTTGTCTAGTGGAGGATCGTAGTGGATGGATTGCACTGCGAATGTACTGTGAGTCGCGAGGTTGCTCCCCCAGGTTGTGCCCAGTTGGTTCCAAATTGGTGCCCTCCAGCCTCAATTGGACACTGCTCCTAGGTTCTGCTGGGCCTGCGACACACTCCGTAGGGTTCCAAAAGCCTCAGAAAGTCTCTCAGAAGCCATAGGAAGTGACTTGCTCTTACTTCTTGGTTCTCATGGAGGCCTAGGGAGCGTGTCTCAGGCCCAGCGTGGGAGGACAAGGTGGGGTGCAGTGGGAGAAAGTTTGAGAACCACTGGTCTACAGTTCTGATTTACTCTAAATGTGCAACTTATTACAGGACAGCAATAGTGAGGTAAAGGTTAAATACCTCCTCCCTTTGTGGTGGTATGTCACCCTCACACCCTTTGTGAGGGTGTCCCTCCCTCATCCACATTGTCACCCTGAAAGACTGCTACATAAGAATAAACTGAAAAGGTACAGCAGACTGATGCGTCTATCATCCCATGTAGCCTGGTAGAAAATGGGAGCAGTCAGGGGTTTTAGGCCCAATCCTGCTCAGCCCAGATACCTCCGGAACAAGCATTCTGGTGACATAAGGTCATACAGCTGTCACAAAACATGCCATTCAGCACAGCCTGGATGCCACAGCAAGTGGCCGACGACCATGTCTAAGCGCCAACAGACCAAAGAAGACCTCTAGCAGCAGCGTAGGGGGTGGGAGGGAAGCAGAGAGTGGGTGAAATGGGGTAGGGAGGATGTGGCCAGGCCGTCAGCCCCACCACAACCACCTACACCGGCCTTGGTGACTGGTCACATCTGCTACAGACCCTTTCTGCCAGGACTTCATGGATGGCAGCATGCCACATTAAGGGGGCAATGCCCCTGACTGGACGCTGACCATAGTCTGGACCCAGTGGGGCAGCTCAACGGTGCAGAACAGCAGCTGACATTTTATGGAAAGGACTCAGGACTCCAGTCTTTTCAAGTCTCCAAAAAGCTGTGGGCAACTGGAAAAGTCCACCTACTAGGACTTGTTTTCAAGTCAAGTCACAGAGGGGTGGAGACTTGTGACTCCCCTTGAATCAAGTCATGCTGACTCGATCATCCCTGCTCTGTCCCCTTAAATGATACCCGTGTCAGTGGATGACTCAGAAGGTTTGCCCGTTAGGACTCGTTTTCGAGTTGAGTTAAAGGGACGGAGAGTCGTGACTTGAGTCAAGCTGCGCTGCATTTGCCCACCTCTGTGAGGGCACGCCTGTATGTGTGAGCAAACAGCAATACCTGCCATGGCTGGGCTATTTCACTTGCCGACCTTCTGACACCTGGCATCACTCTCTGATTCTGTGTCCTGGATGCGAATGCAGCATGTAGGGCCTGAGCCACAGCCTGGATAGTGTTGTAAATGCTGTAACTGTCCTGAGACAGAACTCTTTCAATCACATCCTGGGCCAAGCTCTCCCTTCTCTCTTTCTCTGAGCATCTGATGTAGCCTTTCACAGACAACACGGGCCTTGAATCAAAACAATGAAATGCTTTTCCCCCAAACAGGCGAATGGCAGAAAACAGTGATTCAAAATTGTCGTATTGTGTGCTTCTGCGTTCCTGGATTGAGAAAGACAAAGAACCATGGAGGTGTTGCATATCAGCTGTTATGTAAGATAATCTCAAACTGAGGTCCTGCAAAGACACTGCAATCCAAATTTTCCCCAAAGTTTGCTTGACTGTTCCAAACAGCCTAATCAGGATTGCTAGAGTGAGCATAGCCCAAGGGTCCACGTGATAGACAACCACATTGACTTGGTCCCGCATTAGAATTGCTTTCATGTGCAAGAACACAGTATCCGGAAACACTGCTTTGATTCTTTCTGAGAAGGCAACACAAAGACCCTTCTTTCTGATCACCTCTGTGAAGGTGCTGATGAACCTTTCTCCCTGGTCATTGTTTGGAGCCAGGAGACCAATCCACGTCCACTTGAAATGCAAGAGTAGTTTGGCAATCCCCAAGTAAGAGGGTACTTGTTTGGGCACCATCCGGAAGGAAAAAGGAAACGGAGTTTTATCTTGGAAATCATGACTTCCAAAGCCATAACTGACCTAGCAAGGGAAAAAAAAGTTTGTGTGTTTTGTTTTGTTTTCAGGGCAGGATTGATATCTTTGAGCAAAATATTAATATTAGTATACCACGTTTCAACAAAGAGTTCACAAAGCTGTTTAAAGGCCAGTTAAAATAGCTTCCTGTCCCAAAAGGGCTCACAATCTAAAAAAATGCAGACCCCTCCCCCCCCCACTAGCAACAGCCACTAGAAAAATCACTGCGCTGGGGTGAATAGGGATGGTTACTCTCGCCCTGCTAAATAGAAGAGGAAAGCCACTTGGAAAAGTGCGTCTTGCCCTACTGGCAGGGGTACCTATATCACAATATTCCCATCGTTAAGATTACTGCAGTTTTATCTTTTCAAGTATGACTCCCAAAACCATAACTAACCTAGCAAGGGGGGGGGGAATATGTTTTGTAGAACAAAATATTATTGGTACATCACAAAAATGCCCATCGTTTTGATTGGTGCAGAGTGTGCAAAAAGGTAGCCCACATGTTGCTCTCATCACAACCGCACCCCTAGTACAGATCTTTTCTTTATAGGAGCAAATGAACCATTGATTTATATGTGAAGAAGTCACAGGGTTCCTACAGGGACACAACTGGAAACTCCTCCGGGTAGGTCTTTTATGATCTGTGTACAGTAACACATGCACTGATGGTGCTACATAACAATAGGGTAAAACCTGGACCCTCTTGAAGTTCCTGAAACATTTCACTAGTGACTTACGACACATAAGTTATGAGGGGGACAGAAAGGGACAAAAAGGGGTATCCCCTTCCAGCCTTGATCTTCCTTCCCTGGTCCACAGAGACAGAGCTGGACAATGGAGGCTTCCCATGCTCCCTTACTCAGGAGGAGACCTCCAGACTGCCCCTCCACAGGATGCAGTGCATGCTCTGGTGCTGTTGCTGCAATTTCGGGTGGAGGGTAGTTAGGATGGGGCCTTTTGTATCCCAAAGAGGGCTGGCCCATTCATGAGGCCAAGTGAGGCAGTTGCCTTAAACAGCAGTTTGGGGAAGGGGTGCCTATTTCTGACCGCCTATTTGCCTCTACAGCAAGCTCCTCTTTCTGCTTCCTAGACTAGAAAAGAGAGGGACACGGAGGAGAAGGAAATGTTGAAGGGAGGAGAATGCTGAGCTAGAACATTGGAGAGTAGAGAAGCAGAGGCTGTCAGATCACTAAGTAAGGGGGTCCATATTTGGCATGTCACCTCAGGCATCAGGAGGGCTCTGCTTGGCCCTACTCCAAAGGTTGGATTGATTATCACTGATTCCTCATGGTTGTATCAGTTCACATTCAAAGAAAGATAACTGAAATATGGATTGAGGGGATGCCTGAGGTCTTCAGCCTCTCAAAAGGGACTTGGTCACTGCATCGCTTTTGACACTGAACGTGGCGGACAAGTCTTGGTGGAGGACACTAGAAGTGTGAGTTGATTGTTTCATTGTTGGCCTAAACAACTTTGTTTTCTCTAGTGGAAGGAAGTTGTGTTTGTGCAGTTACCCTACAAGTCCAATGAGGCTCTAAGAAGTCCTGACATACTGTTGCTAGACTTTGCAGAGTGTGACCTCATTGGTAATATTATCTTTATATGATAAATTGAAGGGCTTTTGTTAAAATCCTAGCATTATATGCCAGAAGGTAAGCTCTACGCTTTGTTCAAAAATCTACCTTGTAGTGCATCAAACCATTGGTACACCAAGCTCATTATTCCTGACAAGGACTGACACCAGCTCTCTAGAGTTTCAGAGAGGATGTTTATTCAGAAGTACCAGGTGTTGCCAGGAATTGAACCAGGGACTTTCTACAAGGGAAGCAAGTGTGCCGTCACTGAGCGATGGCCCCTTCCTTTTACACCAGCACAGTTGGCCCCCATTCTGGTGTTCTTTATTGGGAGCAAGAATAGGGCGGCCAAGCATAGGAGTGCACCTGATTATTAAGGGGCTACCAAGAGCAGGGAACAAGTTTACTTTCCCATTCCAGCAGAACACATTCTCAGACAGAAGTGTTCAATTGCAGTTCATTTCTCTGGGAGACACAGTTGCCATGGAGTTCTTCAGTTCTCCACCCATGATGCTCAGCAGCCCAGCTAACTTAGGACTTCATTGCATAGTATGAAGTTTGCAGTCACAATTTGTTTATTTGCTCTGGGAGGGAGGGAAAGTTTACCTGGTGCATGAGTAAGCAGGGAAGGAATACAAACAGTAGAATCCTGATACATTGACAAAAATCAACTATCCTCTCAACTTCACTCAAACTTTTTGGGCTCCCTCAACAACTATTCTCTGTCTCCAGTTTCTTTTTCAGGTGTGCAGTGTCTCATTCCCGATCACTCAGCTGAACCTATGAAGTGCATTTAGATTTAGTCTGAAGCATAACAACATAAGAGCCCTGCTGGATCAGGTCGAAGGCCCGTCTAGTCCAGCTTCCTGTATCTCAGTGGCCCACCAAATGCTTCAGGGAGCACACAAGACACAACCAGCGTCCTGGTGCCCTTCCCTGCATCTGGTACTCTGAAGTACCCTACTTCTAAAATCTGGAGCTTTTACATACCTATCATAACCCATGATGGACTTTCCCACCAAAAATTTGTCCAGTCCCCTTTTAAAAGAATCCAGGTCAGATGCCATTGCCACATCCCGTGGCAAGGAGTTCCACAGACTGATTGCACACTGGGTAAAGAAATATTTTCTTTTGTCTTGTCTAATTCTCCCAGCACTCAATTTTAGTGGCTATCCCCTGGTGCTGGTGTTGTGTGAGAGGGAAAAGAGCATCCCCCTATCCACTTTATCCATCCCCTGCATGATTGTGTATATCTCAGATATGTCCCCACTCAGGCACCTTCTCCACCCGCTCGTATTTCATACCTGGGGGATTTTGTAGATGCCCAACATGCTTGAAATCTGTCTGGAGGTTGCAGAGTCAGCCCCTTCCAGGACTGCCACCAGCTTATTCCTCCTTCCACAAGTGTAATTCGGAAGACTCTTTTGCCCAGTAGAAAGCAGGTCTGTCATGGCCTCGTAAGTCAGTCTTGCATTGAAATAGTTCTCATAGACATTGTAGCCAAGGGAGACATTGGACAGGAGCCTGGGATTCTGGTTGATCTCATGAATGGCAAAGAAAAAGGGCAGGAGGTCCCAGAAATGCATTTCTACCATGCTGCAAGAAAAATAGTCTCACATTCTGATCTTCTGTTCTATGAACGCAAGCCAAATGCCTGCTTCTTTTACAAAAAAGGTGCATTGGTAACAGAAATGTCTGGATTTTACTCTACTTCAGTGTCAGATGCACTACAGCTGATGCTAACATTGTGTAGGCAGGGAAGATCTATCTGGCTGCAAGTTGAATTGAATAGACCTGCATTTGAGTGCAGAGTGAGGTGAAGAACACAACCTTCCTCACTGGTCCAGTCCAAACATAGGAGAAGTCCTGGAAATTGGGGAGGGGGGAAACAGATCCCTGGGAGAGGGCTGTACTTTCCTGGTGCTTGCTACTGAGAAGGGAGGGATTATGGAAGCTGAAATGAAGCAGCCAGCTTGTCAACTGGAACACAAATCCATACATTCCAGAACATGAACAATACAGGCGCCTCCTTTTAACTTACAGAGTTACAAAGAAATGTCAGGCAGTTGAAGTGCTGGGCTTCATATTCCAGAACAGTCAGTGCAGTTCTCATTTGACACTCCCCTGATGTTCCCATCCCATCTGCAGCCAGCGATGAGGGAAGGTCCTTCACTTCAACCACCTTTTTCATGTCATTGATGTAAACCAAAGCTGTGCTGCTATTTGAGTGAATGTAGCAGTGAAGAAAAATGCTTGGCTCTGTGTGAACCCCAGTGATGAACTCCCCCTCCCCTGTTCACATCACGATTCACGATTCTACCTTCAGAAGGAGCGCCAACCAGCACGCCATGGACCAACAGGGAGGCGTTGAGCTTGGCAAGGCAGGAAGGGATGGACAGAATGAGGGGACAGAAGTGACATGTGGGAGGGTGGGTCACCCACAGCAGGTGGAAGGCTCAGGACCTAATCCTCTGCAGGTCTTCTCAGAAATTCCACTGCTGTCAGTGGGGCTTCCTCCCTCCTCTTGTATGCCTCCCCCCTGGTTTGCCAGCCTCCTTTGATCCCTCCCTGTGCTTTGTATCTATCCAGCCATTTATTCCTATAGTAAGAACCCCTTCCCCCTCCATTGGGTTTCTCCTCCTCTCCCTCATTCAGAAAAAAAGTCAGGTCATCCATCATTTGTTGAATCGTCTGTTCGTACAGCCAATAGCACCCTCCCCTGTGTCCTGGCTGCCCTTGCCTTCTTCTGGTTCCTCCTCCCAGCCTCATGCAGTCAGCACCCACCCCACCAAAAAAACAAAAAAAAAACAAAACACTTAAGCCTCTCTCTTCCCCTCCACTCCCACCTCTGAACCAAGCTACCCTCCTGCCAACACATCTGCTGCTGCCATCAAACTGAGTGCCCACTTCCACATCACCCCACAAGAGCTTTGGCATGAGGCAGAATTGCTGAAAAAGGAAGCAGGCACAAACATGAAACCGAGTCACAGGCACATACAAAATAGAGACTCTTTTCACTGCCCCAATTCGAGTCACAACCAAGTCAGTGACACCCCTCGCTCACGTTCTCACAAGTCACAGAAAATGCATGTTTTTCTCAAGTCAGCTCAAGTCTTTCTGAATCTCCTGCTAGGCAATAAGGACAGTCCCTGATCTATAGGAGTAACTGGGAAGTAGGAATCAGATTCTTGGGGAGCACATGTAACTCCATCACCACATGACTACTTACGGTGCAAATCCGTTCACAGGAGGTGCAAAGAAAACGTATGGTTGAAATACAGTACTTGTTGTCGATATGAGCCCGTTGATCTGGTAGTCTCCTGGACTATAATAATTAAATGGCATTTTTCGATCACGTATGCAACCAAGAGGGCATTTTGTCTTTGGCATCCCCCAGGGAGTATGAGAAAGTAGCAAAAGCAGCAGCAGCAGCATTCTGGGAACACCTGCCACACTCACACTTTCCTAAGGTAACAGGAGTCCAGCCAGAACTGTGAATATGAAACGGAAGATGTGGAACTCCACACTGGCAGAATCCCACCTCCCCTGAATCTGACTCTGGCTCTCAGCAATACAGGAGGTCTGTCTGCACCTGTCTTTTCTGATCAGTACAGGAAGTTCCCTCTCCTGTTGCTCTCAGTTCTGGTGTGTCTCTTATCGGCTTCAAAGGTGATCTGAAGGAGAATCCCTTGAGTTTTGGTGAGAAGAAGAAAGCACAGTGAACTTGATAATTGCTAGTGACAGAGCCACTCTTGCATCATCCTGGACTCTCTGGCTCCAAGTACAGGTGTACAGCTGGAAGAATCATGTTTGCAGAACTCCCCAGTGCTGACCTCTCATGACGAATAAACAACAGATCAAATCAGCAGGACAAGAGCATTCCAGAAAATCCCACATGACAGGTTACCTTACTTGTGCCAGTTACATTGGACATGATCAGCACTCAGTGAAAGCACCACTTACTGCATGTACCAGAGGCTTCGTGTGTGTGTGTGTGTGTGTGTGTGTGTGTGTGTGTGTGTGTGTAGTGACCTCCTAAAGATTCCCAGGGGCATCTCTGGACTCTGCTAGGCACCTGCCTGGCATTATCTGAAACAGTGGCATAGACAGCGGGGGTGAGGGGGTGTTTCGCCCCAGGTGCCACTTTTGGGGGGGTGACACCAGTAGTGAGCAAAATCACGGGAAGGAGACATTTCAGGGCGGGAGAGGGCAGACGGCAGGTGGGCCTGTGGGCAGGGAGCAGGTGGCGGGGCCAGGACCTGGCAGTTGGCCCCAAACTTGCACTGGATACAGTGCAGGCTCACTGGCCTGCCTGTTTCAGTGCAAGTTAGAATTGTGCTGTAAGTCTTTGCAGGGGCAGGGGGAAGGCAGCAGCACAATCCTCAGGGTCATGCCCCTGCTGGGACTGAGGGGCTTTTTCTTCAACTTACCCCCCTTACAACAGCTTCCTGGAAGTCTGCAGGGCTCCCCATGTCTCAGAACGCTAAAAATGCTATTGCAACCCACTTTCGGTTTCACTATCACAATCTGGAAATGGGTTGCGATTGCATTTTTTGAACATTCCAAGATGTGGGGAGCCCTTCTGAGGACTCCACAGGGCTCCCCAAATCCCCAGGAGGCTGGCACAAAGGGGGGTAAGTTGAAGAAAAAGCCCCTGAGTGCTCAGCACTGGCATGATCCCCCCACCTGCCCAGCCCTTAAGGGGAAGCGGCAGTGGTTCTAGGGCTGGTGGGTCGCAACTCACCAGTTTGAGAACCATTGTTCTAGAGACCTTTAACCATTGGTTCACGATGCTCGATTGGCATTTGTGAAAGATGAGAGTCAGGTATAGGTGTAAACACGCATCTGAGGGGTAAGAAGCTTATGATCAGAGGCAGAGGAAATCAAGAAAGAAAATGAAAGCAATGAAATAGGCAAGTAATCATTCCAACTGCTTTATGTAGGGTACAGTTGCCTATAGAATCACACCTGATCTAACAAGCGTTCCTGGGGAAGCAAATGACAGGGAATGATCGCAAGAGAGAGCTGTCTATCATTGCTTCTTGCCCAGGAACAGGGCTTTCAACCTTGGTGAAAGAAGCCAAGGCAACTTCATGGCCCATTCAATCATGAGTCCTATGCTAATTAAGCCACAAGCCTCCAGAAGCTGCTGCACCCTCCTCAGGTTACAAAACAATGGAGGGATACCCCCAGTGGCATAGCTAAGGGGGTGCAGCGGTGTTTTGCCAAATCCCAATCCACTGGGCCTTGTAAACCAGTCCAATCAATCAGAGTTGCCAATAAGCCAAGTTACAGTCCAAAGTCAGGTTCCAGGTAGGTCAGTCCAATCCATCAGGGTATCCAAATCAAAGTCCAAAGCCAAAGTCCAGTCACATTCCACAGTCTGATTCCCAATTCCATAAACTCAGTAAGTCTCCTCTCCTACCTCCAACCTGCATTCCTTCAAAACCCACCAACCCCTTTCTGCCTCAGGTGCTCCCTATATACCTGAGGGATCTCCTTATGCTCTAGTGGCTGCAGCTGTGCAGCACACCTCCAGCTACCACCTGGGCTTTAATCCTGCATTTACTCAGAGCAAGGGGCACTGTGGACACCACACCCTATCTCCTCGGTAATAACTTCCGCAATTCCAATACAAGGGGGTAGCAGTTGCACCGGGCATCAAGCTTTAGGGGGGCAACAAGCTGAGCTTGACACTAGTGACCAAAATTGTGAAAAATCTTCGTATGTATGAATAATACCATCATGTTATATATCATTGGAAAGGTAATTTAATGCAGAGTGCACTGAAACAAACTGCACTGGAATATCTGTATTCTATCAAACGTTATGGCCAATTAACTCAAAAAAACACAACTGACTTGCGGAACAAAAAGTGGATTTGCTTACCTCCAAACTGACCTATGAGACTGTTTGTTCTGAGTGCCAATGAGATGTTGTTATGATTCAGGATGGAACCAATAACGTTTTATTTATTTACTTAATTAAATTTGATTTTGTTACGCAGGAGGGGGCTAAAAAACCTTCTTTGACAGGTAGCTGTAGATAGATGCCTTAGCTATACCACTAATTGGGGGGAGGCAGCAGAGTAAGTGGATGGTGAGCTGCTGTGGGGAGGAGGTGGGTTCCTACCAATTTTCACTTTTTAAAAAGCCTGGGTGTGATGTCATTTCTGGTTGTGACATCACTTCCGGGGCAACATTTTGAGCTTGGCACTGGACTACATGATCATAAGCTATGCCGCCGGGTACCCTTCACTAAGCAGAGATATAATGAGGACCATGAAGATACCCCAGAGTGGTCCTTGATGAGCCCAATGGGAATTTTCTCTATAAAACCTGGGTCAAAAACCCCTCCTGTCTCCCAGACCCTGTTCATGCCTTCCGCCATCTCTTAGGGATGGCTTGGATACCTGATGGTATTACATCAAGCACCTATGCCAAGATTCCCAGTGCTAGCCAGCACCTAAGACTGGATCACACTGCTCTCTTTTCCTCCTTCACTGCACTCTTCCTCCAACTCTACTGCAAACCTCACTTCAAGCACTCACTGAGCTGCTCCTTCCCGGGGAAAGCAATCTTGATTCCTTCTCCTTGTTTTCCCCCATGAAACCAACTTACCCCAGTGCCCGGCCCTCCTGGGTTTGCTTATAAAACCATTTTCTGTCTTTTCTTCTTTCCTTTGGAGCCAGGAAATCACTGTGCCTTATCTCAGCAGATATAGACAGGTAAATGTGGCCTTTGGCGCCCCCCCCAATCATTGGCCCCCAGATTCTTCTATGTCTCCGTTGCAGTCAAATAGATGGCATGCATCCTTTCGTTGCCTGATCTTTTTCATTCCCATTCCCAGTTATTGTTCTTTTATCCCCAAAATAAAAGCCATATATTTTCACACCCTCAATCTTTCCTCCATCCTCACTCTGTGCCAGTTCTTTGAGTTATGCCATGAACCTCTGCACTCAGTCCCTGCACACACAGTCAGTTTCACCATGTGCGCATGTTACATCTATCCAGTGGCATAGCTAGAGGGGGAGCAAAGCACTACTTTTGCAGGGAGCCTCACCGTAGTGCGCAAGGGGCCCTTCCCCTTCAGACCATATTGTCCCCGCATCCTCTCATTGTGCCGAGCCATCTATCACATCCCATCATGCTACCATTCCCAATTTCTTCTCCTATTCTGCCTTTGTCTTGTTGTTCTCTAACCTCCCCATCCTCGTCCCATAGGGATGAGGAGTCCCAAACCGGATGCCCCTCTGCTCCTGTCAGCCTTCCCCCAGGGATCAGTTTAAAAGCTGCTCTGCCATCTTTTTAATGTTATGCACCAGCAGTCTGTTTCCATTCTGGTTCAAGTGAAGGCCGTCCTTCTTGTACAGGCCCCACTTGTCCCAAAAATTTCCCCAGTGCCTAACGAATCTAAACCCCTCCTCCCTACACCGCCGTCTCATCCACGCATTGAGACCCCTGATCTCCGCCTGCCTAGCTGGCCCTGTGTGTGGAACAGGTAGCACTTCAGAGAATGCTACCTTTAAGGTCCTGACTTTCAGCTTCCTGCCTAAAAGCCTAAATTTGGCCTCCAGGACCTCCCGGCTACACTTGCCCACGTCGTTGGTGCTGACATGCACCACAGCCGCTACCTCTCCCCCAGCACTGTCTAACAGCCTGTCTAGACAAGAAGTGATGTCCGCAACCTTTGCACCAGGCAGGCAAATCGCCATGCCGTCCTCACATCCGTCGCCAACCCCCCTCTCTATGTTTCTAATAATCGAATCCCCCACTACAAGAAGCCCCCGAACCCCATCCCGCCTAGGAGTATCCTGAGTGTGTTCAGATACGGGCCCGTCCCCTGGAGAAGGGGTCCCCCCCTAGGGGATTGTTTCCCTCCTCTCCAGGATGACGTCCTCCAGCCCTGAAACTTCCCACCCGGGCAGCTGAGGGGCTGCACGCCTGGGGTTGGGACAAAGCCTGATCGTCCCCAGAAGTCTCCCCACGGTCCTTCTCTGCTTGCCTCTGCTTCTCCAGGTCAGCACCAAGGCTTCAAGGGAGCAGACGTGTTCCCTGAGACCCTGGAGTTCCTTGCACCGAGGACACACCCATGACTTATGCCCTAGAGGCATACAGTCATACATGTGGCACTCGATGCAGAGCACTGGATACCCCCCGCCCTGCTGCTGGCTCTCTGACTGCATAGATTTTTTGTTGTTTTTATTTAGGGGTACATTTAGAAAACTTACACTGGTTTGCTGCCCTCTTCTCAAGGGAAGAGAAGGGCAGTGTCTGGGTCCCTGGCTTCCTCGCCCTGCTGCTGAACTCGCCCAGATGCTAAATTAGCGATAACTTACCTGGCACTTAGCTCCCAGAGGCACTTGGGGTCCCAGAGGCCACATGCTCCTGCAGAGAGGCGCATGCGGTGGCAGGCCCTAGCTTTATGCCCCTAGCTAGCTCCTCCTCCCTCCCTCCTTGGGGGCTGGTCTTCCCAGGTGTGATTACAAAAGCTCAGGAAGACAAAAGGCTGCTGATGGGCTTAATCCACTCTGCAGGCCCCTGAATGGGTTGCTTGGATTAGCCTAATGGGGCTCTTTATTGTATTGGCAACCTTCAGTCTCGAAAGACTATGGTATCGCGCTCTGAAAGGTGGTTCTGGCACAGCGTCTAGTGTGGCTGAAAAGGCCAATCCGGGAGTGACAATCCCTTCCACACCGGGAGCAAGTGCAGTCTGTCCCTGGTCTGTCTCCCTGGCTATGGGCCTTCCTTCTTTGCCTCTTTGCCTCAGACTGTTGGCAAAGTGTCTCTTCAAACTGGGAAAGGCCATGCTGCACAGCCTGCCTCCAAGCGGGCCGCTCAGAGGCCAGGGTTTCCCACTTGTTGAGGTCCATCCCTAAGGCCTTCAGATCCCTCTTGCAGATGTCCTTGTATCGCAGCTGTGGTCTACCTGTAGGGCGCTTTCCTTGCACGAGTTCTCCATAGAGGAGATCCTTTGGGATCCGGCCATCATCCATTCTCACGACATGACCAAGCCAACGCAGGCGTCTCTGTTTCAGCAGTGAATACATGCTAGGGATTCCAGCATGTTCCAGGACTGTGTTGTTTGGAACTTTGTCCTGCCAGGTGATGCCGAGGACGCGTCGGAGGCAGCGCATGTGGAAAGCGCTCAGTTTCCTCTCCTGTTGTGAGCGAAGAGTCCATGACTCGCTGCAGTACAGAAGTGTACTCAGGACGCAAGCTCTGTAGACCTGGATCTTGGTATGTTCCGTCAGCTTCTTGTTGGACCAGACTCTCTTTGTGAGTCTGGAAAACGTGGTAGCTGCTTTACCGATGCGCTTGTTTAGCTCGGTATCGAGAGAATGAGTGTCGGAGATCGTTGCGCCAAGGTACACAAAGTCATGGACAACCTCCAGTTCATGCTCAGAGATTGTAATGCAGGGAGGTGAGTCCACATCCTGAACCATGACCTGTGTTTTCTTCAGGCTGATTGTCAGTCCAAAATCTTGGCAGGCCTTGCTAAAACGATCCATGAGCTGCTGGAGATCTTTGGCAGAGTGGGTAGTGACAGCTGCATCGTCGGCAAAGAGGAAGTCACGCAGACATTTCAGCTGGACTTTGGATTTTGCTCTCAGTCTGGAGAGGTTGAACAGCTTTCCGTCTGATCTGGTCCGGAGATAGATGCCTTCTGTTGCAGTTCCAAAGGCCTGCTTCAGCAGGACAGCGAAGAAAATCCCAAACAAGGTTGGTGCAAGAACACAGCCCTGCTTCACTCCGCTTCGGATGTCAAAAGGGTCTGATGTGGAGCCATCGAAGACAACAGTGCCCTTCATGTCCTTGTGGAAAGATCTGATGATGCTGAGGAGCCTGGGTGGACATCCAATCTTGGGGAGAATCTTGAAGAGGCCGTCTCTGCTGACCAGGTCGAAAGCCTTTGTGAGATCTATGAAGGCTATAAAGAGTGGCTATCGTTGTTCCCTGCATTTCTCCTGCAGTTGTCTAAGGGAGAATACCATATCAGTGGTGGACCTGTTGGCTCAGAATCCACACTGCGATTCTGGATAGACGCTCTCTGCAAGTACCTGGAGCCTCTTTAGTACAACTCGGGCAAACAGCTTTCCTACAACGCTAAGGAGAGAGATGCCGCGGTAGTTATTGCAGTCACCCCTGTCACCTTTGTTCTTGTACAGCGTGATGATGTTTGCATCCCTCATGTCTTGAGGTACTCCACCTTCTCTCCAGCAGAGACAGAGGATTTCATGCAGCTCAGTGACGATGATCTCTTTGCAGCATTTTAGGACTTCAGCAGGAATGCTGTCTTTTCCAGGTGCCTTGCCAAAGGCAAGGGAGTCCAGGGCCACGTGAAGTTCTTCTAGGGTTGGTTCACTGTCAAGCTCTTCCAGCACAGGCAGGCACTCAATGTTGTTCAGTGCTTCTTCGGTAACTACATTTTCTCTGGAATATAGCTCAGAGTAGTGCTGCACCCAGCGTTCCATCTGCTGCGCCCGATCCTGGATGACCTCGCCTGTGGCAGACTTCAGAGGGGCAATTTTCTTCTGTGTTGGACCTAGGGCCTGCTTGATACCATCATACATCCCCTTGATGTTGCCCGTGTCAGCTGCTATCTGTATCTCGGAACAGAGCTGGAGCCAGTAGTCGTTAGCACATCTCCTGGCAGTCTGTTGGACTTTGCTGCGAGCAGTTCGGAGGACCTGCAGGTTGCGCTCACTGGGACAGGCCTTGTATGCTGCTTGAGCTCTCCTCTTTTCCTCAATGACTGGTGTCATCTCCTCAGAGTGGGCTTCAAACCAGTCTGCCGCCTTGTTGGTCTTCTTGCCGAATATGGACAAGGCGGTGTTGTAAACGGTATTCTTGAAATGTTCCCATCTGTTGGATGCGTTTGCGTCAGCCGGGCCTGGAAGAGATTCCTCAAGCGCTTGTGCAAATTCCTCCACTTTTCTCTGATCCCAGGTCTTGCTGATATCAATGCGAGGTCTTCCTTCCTTTTTCGTGTGATACAGTCGCTTTGTTTGCAGTTTCACTCTGCTGCACACCAGGGAGTGGTCAGTGTCGCAGGCATCACCATGATAACTGCGTGTGATCTTGATGCTGGGAAGGCTGGAGCGTCTGGTGAGGATCAGGTCGAGCTGGTGTCAGTGCTTTGATCTTGGATGTCTCCAAGAGACTCTATGTTGGGGCTTTGTGTTGAAGAACGTGTTGCTGACACAGAGACCATGATGACAGCAAAACTCTAGCAGGCGTTGGCCATTTTCGTTCATCCTCCCAGTGCCAAACTGACCTAAGCAAGTGGGCCATGAACTGTTATCAGCACCAACTCTAGCATTGAAATCGCCGAGGATGAACAATGGCTCTTTTACAGGGATTTTCTTGACAGTGGTGGCCAGGTCATCATAGAATTTGTCTTTGGCTTCTGCTGGAGACGACAGAGTCAGTGCATAAGCACTGATGAGAGTGATAGGTCCTGCTGATGACTGGAGCTGCAGGGACAAAATTCTTTCACTTCCCACAGTAGGTGGGATGATGGATTTCAGCAGGGTATTTCTGACAGCAAAGCCAACACCATGTTCCCTGGTTTCGTTTGGTGGTTTTCCCTGCCAGAAAAATGAGAAATTTCTCTCCTTGACAGATCCAGAATCTGGCAGCCTAGTCTCTTGAAGGGCGACGATGTCCATCTGCAGTCTGCTCAGCTCCATGTCGATGACAGCTGTTTTGCGTGCGTCGTCTATTTCTTGCAGGTCATCAGAGAAGCCAGGTGTCATTGTCCTAACGTTCCAGGTGCCCAGCTTTAGGGCAGTAGTTTTCTGTTGCATGGTGCAGAGTTGTCGATCCGCTTGTCGGTTTTCACCCTAAACCCCACGCACCCCATGAGGTTAACGGACCGTGGCGAGGCAACACCTTACTGGCTGGGGACTGCCCAGCTTAAGGCGGGCGGTAGCTGCCCAATGAGATGCAATGATCTCTCCCACCGTCGGAAGCAGCCCCTGGCGTCATGCTCTACGCCAATCGAGCAAAGACTTATAACCGGTAAACTGCTGCTTCCCGTGTTGTGCCGACGCCGTATGGCGAAGTTGGAGTGTCCTCTCCAGTGCGCGAAGCCTGGGTAAAGAAGGTATGGAGGATAGGCTGTTACCCATGCAGCAAATCCCCCCTCTCCACGTTGCTGGAATGGTCCAATGGAAAGGCAGAAGCCAATACGGTTGGTTCCAGCGGCGTCGCAGGAGTTGCCAGAACGTGACTGTGTTCAGCCATGAACTGCCTAAGGGACTCCGGCTCCTGATTTTGCCTCGAGGTTGACTCCTGAAGCCTTTTCCAGAACTGGATGTAGCCACAAGGCAGTGGAGGTTTGAGGTCAGAGTTTCCTTCTCTTAGATGAGCTGCCTTCCTAGGCTGACGAGTCCCATCTACCCGGTGGCTGTTTAGTCGCCTCTTACGACAAGTACAGCCAAACTGAGGGCCTATTCTTAGCCCCCAGCCCCCAGGGTATAAATATCAATACACGCCATTTAATACATTATTTTCTGCCAGCATCAATGCAGTATAGTTGGCAAGCAAGCAATATTGACCAGCTATCTGGTTGGGAATTGTCCTCTGACAGGGGGAAGGTTGACAATGCAGTTTCTGGGCACTTGGGCCCCTCCTGTGGTGCAATCTCATTGGTGTTCTATGCCTCTGGAATGAGCATTCCATGGCAAAAGGCACTTTCTGGCTGTCTCAAAAGGCGACTCACCAGAGTGCAAAACTTGGCTGCAGTGACATAGCTAGAGAGGGTGCAGACCACTAAGTTTTGCAGGGAGCCCCACCGTGGCATGCAAGTGGTCTCCCCTCCCCCTTGGAGCCAAGTACTCACCTCCATTTTTCTCCCACTGCCCAGAATGGCTCCAAAGGGGAAGAGGAGGGGCTGCTTGCATGCCTTAGTGAGGCTCCCTGCAAAACGTAGTGCTCTGCACCCCCTCTAGCTATGACACTGCCTGGCTGCTGTTTCATGCAGCGCATGGCCTGCTCTGTGTGCCAGTAGTTGAGGGCCAATGGGGCTCTTATCACCTCCTAAAGGTAGTGATGCTAAAATGGCTGAAATGGACTATGATAGATTGCCTGGGTGGTTGGGAGCTGGCCCTTCCTAGGTTCTTACCCTCCTGGTTCTGTTCTCTTAGGCTGGGCTGTTTTTTTGTAACCTCAAGCTAGTTTTTATTTCAGTTTCTGTGTTTGTTTAATTATTTATTGCTCTCACCTAGATACTGTCCCAATTTACTGAACTGTTTAGGTTATATTCCTACTTAGTTTAAGTTTAACTTGGGTTAAGTATAGGGTTAAGTGATCTCACTTGTGGCAATTACATTGGGCATGGTTAGTGCTCAGTAAAATCACCACCCAGTGGCGTCGCTAGGGCGGGCCGCATCACGTGACGCGCCCTGGGGGTGATGTGCTAAAATCGTGGCATTAGCAGCTACCCCATCATGCCATAAACCCTTGGATGCGGAATGTCCAGCGGAACACAATGCAAAAAATCCAAGTGAAATTGCTGCTTTCCTTCAAAAGTTATGGCCAAAAAACCGGAAAGAAAAAATGCATGGAGCCCTATGGAAAGTCAAATTGAGCCGTATCATGTGTTTACTCGTGAGCAGGCATACTTGCCATAGTCCGTTGGAAAGGGCAGGCCGAGAGGAATCCAACGACACCTGAATGGTTCCGATCCAATGAATGCAGCCCCCAAAACAGCCGAGAAGTTCCCTCCCTCCCAGCTGCAAGTCTGAGCCCGAAGCAAGGCCATATGGCTGCATTTACTTGCGAGTAGGCGAATTTGCCTTAGTCCCTCCCTCCCAGCTGTGAGTCTATTGAGCCCTATGGAAAGCTAAGCAGCCTCAGGGTTCCATTTATTCACGAGTAGGCAGCTGTGCCTTGGCTGGTGGTCAGGCCAGGCAAAGGGGAATGTGAGGACACCAGAATGGTCCCAGGATTGAGCTGGAGTGCAACAAATGCTCCAGAAGGCAGCCTCCCCCACACTAAAAAAAGGACAAAAAAGAGGCTTGAACTGGTAAGCAGAATGTTTTCTATTTTGCACTTGCAAAGCCAGGTGGGTCTTTGTATTGATATGCTTGAAATAGAAGAACTTAAACTGGGCACTGGGGAGGGCTGGAAATCTCACTGATTCTTTTTGGGGGCTTGTTATTGCAGGCAGACTACAGAGTAAGCTCCATTGACCACTCTGAGACTTACTTCTGAGTAGACATGTATAGGCTTGAGCTCAGAGGCTGCAATCCTACCCACTTTCCTGAGAGTAAGCCCCATTGACCACAATAGGACTGACTTCAGAGTAGATTCACTTGGTGGAACAGGAGTGGCTCCCCCTTATTTAGTAACAGTAGAACCTCTTTAAGTTGACCACCCAAGGGACTGGAGGAAATTGGTCAACATAGGGAGGTGGTCAACATATGGAAAAAAGGCATTTAAATATTATCATGATTAGCTCCCAGAACAACAAATGCAAGGCCAAGTTATTATTTAGATTGGATTTTTAAAAGGTTTTATTGCAAATAAGAACATAAGAACACAAGAACAACCCCACTGGATCAGGCTATAAGCCCATCTAGTCCAGCTTCCTGTAACTCACAGCGGCCCACCAAATGCCCCAGGGAGCACACCAGATAACAAGAGACCTCATCCTGGTGCCCTCCCTTGCATCTGGCATTCTGACATAACCCATTTCTAAAATCAGGAGGTTGCGCATACACATCATGGCTTGTACCCCGTAATGGATTTTTCCTCCAGAAACGTGTCCAATCCCCGTTTAAAGGCGTCCAGGCTAGACGCCATCACCACATCCTGTGGCAAGGAGTTCCACAGACCAATCACACGCTGAGTAAAGAAATATTTTCTTTTGTCTGTTCTAACTCTTCCAACACTCAATTTTAGTGGATGTCCCCTGGTTCTGGTGTTATGTGAGAGTGTAAAGAGCATCTCCCTATCCACTCTGTCCATCTCTTGCATAATTTTGTATGTCTCAATCATGTCCCCCCTCAGGCGTCTCTTTTCTAGGCTGAAGAAGCCCAAACACCGTAGTCTTTCCTCATAAGGAAAGTGCCCCAGCCCGGTAATCATCTTAGTCGCTCTCTTTTGCACCTTTTCCATTTCCACTATGTCTTTTTTGAGATGCGGCGACCAGAACTGGACACAATACTCCAGGTGTGGCCTTACCATAGATTTGTATAACGGCATTATAATATTAGCCGTTTTGTTCTCAATATCCTTCCTAATGATCCTAAGCATAGAATTGGCCTTCTTCACTGCCGCTGCACATTGGGTCGACACTTTCATCGACCTGTCCACCACCACCCCAAGATCTCTCTCCTGATCTGTCACAGACAGCTCAGAACCCATCAGCCTATATCTAAAGTTTTGATTTTTTGCCCCAATAATTGATCCTCTTGTGATGCTTACTATTTATATCATCAATATCTATATCAAGAGACCATAATCAGTGTTTTAATAAACCACTGAAAATTCATAAGCTTAAAAAAAATTATAACTTAAAAAAAATATTTGGTTTCATAGCAAGCAGACCAATGCTATCCCTTGGCAGCCCATAGCATGTAGTATGTTACATAGCCCCAACAGCTAAAAAAAAACAACACTTTTTTACTTAGGCTGCCTGGCCTCCACTGGGTCTCCTCGGATTCACTAAACACCAAAAGGTGTTTGATATAGTCCCTCACTAAAAGCTGTTGAGAGAACTCCACAGTCAGGGAATAAGAGGACAGGTCCTCTCATGGATTGGGAACTGGTTGAGGACCAGGAAACAGAGAGTGGGTGTCAGTGGGCAATTGACAAAAAAGTGGAGAGAGGTGGAAAATGGAGTGCCTCAAGGATCTGTCCTGGGACTGGTGCTTTTTAACATCTCCATAAATGACCTGGAAACAGGGATAAGCAGGGAGGTGGACAAGTTTGTGGATGACACTAAACTTTTCTGAGTGGTGAAGACCAGAAGGGATTATGAAGTGCTCCAGAAGGATCTCTCCAAACCGGGAGAATAGGCAGCAAAATAGCAGTTGTGTTTCAATATAAGTGTAAAGTAATGCACTGCTGATGGGAACCAAAGTGAAAGGACAGTGGCTTCACTATGCACAAGCAACCTCATGTCCCTCACAACTTGGTTCATGTCCAGGTACAATCTGCAGCCGGTGCAGGTCTGTCGGCTATGTGCAGTGTGCCCACCTATAAAAACCCTTTCGCACATGCGCTAGCAGGCGTAGGGGAGGGATTGTCGCATGGCTTCTTGCTTTTCCAAGATGGGACAAACCAGACAAAGCACAGGCCCACAGTATTGCATTAAGTGGGCAACTTACGGAGGGTAAATTGATACTCTGTGCAGTGGTCGAAATGGTCAAGATACAACTTACTGAGGTGGTCAATATAGAGAGGTTGGTCTCCCATAGTGTATATGCAGTGTCTGTCCATACTGTGAACATTAGGTCAACTTAATGAGGTGGTCATTATAGAGAGGCGGTCAACTTTGGAGGTTCTACTGTAGATAAAGTATGTAAATTATTATAATAAAATGTCAGAAGTCCATTCTAGTGAACATATACATTTAGTTTTATTGGATTCTTGCATAGAGTTTCAGCAGGAGATAGTAGTATAGTATCTGAGAATGGTTTCACTCACAGAGCAAGTATTTAGATTTACTAGCAGCAAAGCAAAGCTAAAATTAAAAAGAAGGCTCCAAAAAAGCTGTCATCTTAGATGACATCCCTCGGTTTTATTATTAGATGCTCTTTTGTATTAAGATCAGGCCTCAGTACCATAATGTAGCATTTGGGCAAAAAAATGCAACCCAGTAACCCCAGAGTGGAGGCCAAGATGGAGAAGACCTGCACGGCAACCATATACTTCCCCTTCGCGCTCAGGTAGGTGGGCAGAAAGGACAGCCAGACACTGCAGAAGACCAGCATGCTGAAGGTGATCAACTTGGCTTCATTTAAGGCTCCGGGCAACTTCCTGGCTAGGAAGGCCACAGTGAAGGAGACGGCAGCCAGAAAGCTCATGTAGCCAAGGGCAACGTAAAACATGGTGACACTCCCTTCGTTACACTGCAGTATGATGTGGCCAGGCTGGGAGTGCATGTCAGAGTCTGGGAAAGGGGGAGAGGATCCCAGCCAGGCAGTGCAGATGCCCACTTCAACAATGGAAGAAGAAAAGACAATGGAGTTTGCCAAACTCTTCCCAAGCCATTTCCTCATCCTGCTTCCTGGTTTTGTGGCCATGAATGCCACCACCACAGTGACCGTTTTGGCCAACACAGAAGAGACAGCAACCGAAAAGATGACACTGAAGATGGTTTGTCGGAGAAGGCAGGTCACCTGCTGGGGTTGACCAATGAACAGAAAGGAGGACAAGAAGGAAAGCAGGAGGGAAACCAGGAGCATGTAGGTGAGGTCACGATTGTTGGCTTTGACCACAGGAGTTTCACGGTACTTAATGAAGATTCCTAAAACAAAAATTGTGGCTAGGGAGAAGAATAGGACAAACAAAACAAGGATGATCCCCAAAGACTCTTCATAAGATAGGAAGGTTACAACTTTGGAAACACATTGATCTCGGTCCTTGTTTGGCTGCTGATCTTCTGAACACCTTTCACAATGGTCAGCATCTGAGAAGCACACAATTGACTTCATTGTTATTTTAATCTACCTTACATCCACTACAACCTGTTGTCTACTATGCACCATATAAGGCAAAAAAATGGTTGATGAGAGTAGAAAAATAGGGAAGTATAAGAACATAAGAAAAACATAAGAACAAAAGAAGAGCCCCACTGGATCAGGTCAAAGGCCCATCTAGTCCAGCTTCCTGTATCTCACAGTGGCCCACCAAATGCCCCAGGGAGCACAGAAGACAGCAAGAGACCTGCAACCTGGTGCCCTACCTTGAATCTGGCATTCTGACATTTCAACTACATGCTGAGTAAAGACAAATTTTGTCTGTACTAACTCTCCCAATTTTAGTGGATGTCCCCTGGTTCTGGTGTTGTGTGAGAAGGAAAAGAGCATCTCTCTATTCACTCTATCCATCTCCTGCATAATTTTGTATGTCTCAATCATGTCCCCCCTCAGGCGTCTCTTTTCTAGACTGAAGAGCCCCAAACACGGTAGCCTTTCCTCATAAGGAAGGTGCCCCAGCCCAGTCATCATTTTGGTCTCTCTCTTCTGCACCTTTTCCATTTCCATGATGTCCTTTTGGAGATGTGGTGACCAGAACTGGACGCAATACTCCAGTGTGGCCTTACCATCAATGTGTACAATGGCGTTACAATAGTAGCCATTTGATTTTCAATACCTAATGATCCCAAGTGTAGAATTGTCCTTCTTCACTGCTGCCACACATTGAGTTGACACTTTCATCAATGGACTGAGGAGGGGGAGGACTTTCACTGGTGGAAGATATGCTTTGCATGCAGAAACTTCCACTTCTACCACAAAACAGTGCCTCTCAATCCCTTTCTACCCTGACAGTCCAGGCAGGAATCATGCGCACTGGAGGGAAATCTAGGAGCATCAACTGGGTTGCACTCTTCCTCTCTATCTTAAGCTGTCTGGCATCCTGATTGCAACCATACTGGCTTGATCCGAATGACACCCAACCCCCAAGAGATTGATGGGAAAGGCAATGCTGCCCCTTCCCCATTGAACTGGTTGGCAACCTTCAGTCTCGAAAGACTATGGTATAAGCCTACAGCACCCGGTATTCCCAGGCGGTCTCCCATCCAAGTACTAACCAGGCCTGACCCTGCTTAGCTTCCAAGATCAGACAAGATCAGGCATCTGCAGGGTAACAGTTGAACTAGGCAATGTGCTAACTGTATCCACCTTATGCGGGTATTAATAGCAGGGAAAAACAGGGGTGTGCCTTCTGCAAACCAGCAAGGCAAACTGGCAGAAAAGCACACAAGCACTCCCACACTCGAGCGTAAGTAATTTAGTTGTGACACTGTCACAACATTACCTGGCTGGAGGAGAGGAGCCCACGTGGATACTCTGTCCCACCTCTTTACCTCGGCAGACAGGTTTGCTAGCAAGACTTGAAAAAGGACAAATACAAAGGACAGGAACATGCGCCAGTGGATGGATAACCCAATCCTGAGCTGCCCAGTGCCCAGGGCTGCAGCGATGCCAAAATGGCTGCTGCTGCATTGTATGACACTGGGCAGCCGACAGGGGCTCTTGTTGTCTCCTCGGGAAGGAAGGAAGCCCTGCAATGGGGCTACTCAACTAAAATAGCCCCATGTCAGGCCAGGAGGCCCAACGTGGGGTTTTGGACTCAGCCGAGTTGAACTCCACCAATCCCGCACCCTTCCCGCCATACTCCCTCCCAGTGCTCAACCTTCCCCCACCCTCCCCCTGCCCCGGAACACCTCCCTCACTGCCCCAACTTGCCATTTTGCCACCCGGTGCTTGCATGGCGCACCAGGCGGCATCCGGGTGGCCTCTGACCTGCGCTGGCCCAGCGTGGGTTCACACTGAGCCATTTCCAGTCATGGGCCAGGGTCCGACGCACATGAAGAGGGTGATTTATACCGTCATATATAGATTTGTCCACTGTATGGAATGGAGGTGGTGGGCAGTTCAACAAGGCCTCAAACAAAGTGACCCGTGTGCTGAGACATGATCTTTTCCCTCTTCCTGAGGGACAGTCCTCTCCTCTTGGGTCACGTACCTTCCTGAGCGGCGACTGTTCCCCCCTTGCATGGAGCACAGTTGTAGCAACAAACAGGCTCTCCTTCTTTCATCACCTTGGCGTATCCAGGCCAACAGCTTCCTGTACACCTGGAACGAGGCAGGTTCTAAGCAGGAAAAGGAGCATCAACCGAATACGTCAATCGGTTTGGTCTAGGACAGGGGTATCCAGACATTTTGGCAGGAGGGCCACATCATCTCTCTGACACCATGTCAGGGACCGAAAAAGAATTAATTTACCATTTAAAATTTGAATAAATTTACTTAAATGAATATATTAGAGATGTAACATATATGAATGAATAAAGGTCTTAGAATAGCTCAATGCCTATAAAAGGCCTGGCACAAAGCAAGGCCAGCCTTTCCTTCACTGCCACAGCAATATCACAGACATGAAACAGGATGTCGTGGAGGGAGTCCTCATCCCACAGCTCACGGATAGGTCGAACAGTCATCCTCATGCTGAGAGCAGTTGCGTTGGGCCAGCACGGGCTCCAGCA
This sequence comes from Tiliqua scincoides, assembly GCF_035046505.1. Taxonomy (NCBI): domain Eukaryota; kingdom Metazoa; phylum Chordata; class Lepidosauria; order Squamata; family Scincidae; genus Tiliqua; species Tiliqua scincoides. Next base: position 256,575,993 of record NC_089822.1, read on the forward strand.
AGTCTCCGGAGGGCCAGAGGCTCATTGGAGACTGGGGGCTCTCCGAGGGCCTGATTGGGAGCCTCCGAAGGCCACGTGGCCCCCGGGCTGGGGTTTGGGCACCCCTAGACTGGGAAAATGAGCCACAGAGGTAGCAAAAACCAGAGCGGCGCTTTCATCTGAGGCATGGTTGTACAAGTCTCTCTTTGAAGGCAGACATTTTGATGCACAACTGCTTGAGAAAAGCAACACCTTGATGGACACATTTATTTTCTATATTATGATTAGATTTTCACACAGTCGTGTATTTTGACTGGTTTGTTTGATCCAGACATGAAGTCCTTCCCAAGGACCTGGGATGCCTGGTTTTTATCCTAGAAATACCTTCACAAAATGTAAGCTGTTCCCAGTAACGCTACTTTTTGCAGTTGATTGATATAAACTCTGTGGCCCTGTATTATTATTATTATTATTATTAGTAGTAGTAGTAGTAGTAGTAGTAGTAGTAGTAGTAGTAGTAGTAGTATTCATATACCACTTTTGAACAAAATGTTCACAAAGCACTTTACAGAGAAAATCAAATAACGAATGGCTCCTCATATTACTTCCTACTGATAAATTTGCATAGGATTGTACCATGAGCATGATAAAGTATTATCTCTCAGGTAGCTCTTAGGAGAGACACTGGCCTACTGATATAAGCCCCTAGGCAAATTTCTCACTTTGCCTTCTGATGTTTCTTTGACACCAAGGTCTTTGGAAAGAGGTTTCCAGCACTGCTCCTGCTGATGTTTCTGAAGCAGGAGAAATGCCAGAGCTCTGCTCACCCCTGAACGCATTGCCATTCAGGCATCTGCAGCAAGGCCTGTTTCTGGACCCCTTTGAAATGCAATTGTGTGCCTGCCATAGACCGCCTTGGGGCAAATGCACCAGACGCCGGACCCCACGGAAGCTTCTCTGAGGCTCCCGACGGGGGCGGTAACTGTGCTTCCAGTTTGCCAGAAGCACAGTTTATAGCGCCGGGGAACCTCAGAGAGGTTTCCCCGGCATGGGAGGAGGTCGTGCGAGGCTGTGTGAGCCTCTGGTGAGTGTGTGGGGGGGGATTTCTGCATGGGGGTGGCGATACCCCACAGGGGGGTGCCATCACAGAGCTCTGCCCCGGGTGCCGGGCTGCGGAGGTCTGTGGCTGTGTGTGCGCACTCCACTTCCCACTTTGTCCCCCGTCCCCCTCCTTGCAATGCTCCCAGGATGCATCACACAGAAGATATTGACCACAGGAGGTAGGGTGATGTGCTGGAACATCTCTCCTTCCCTCCTTTCCCAAGTAGCTTGCGCATACCTACCATGATTTGTAGCCCGTGATGAACTTGGTTCACAGGCATGGTCTGCCCATGTTTCTCTGCCACCTTGTGCTCATTTTCCCTGATTTTTAAAACCCATATAACTTATCAAGACTTTCAGCTGACTAATTTGTGGAAGTCTGGGGAACTCCTTGCAACAGGAAGTAGTGATGGCTTCTCACCTAGAAGCCTTTAAGAGGGGATTGGACAAATTTCTGGAGGAAAAATTCATCACCTGTTGCAAGTCATGATAGGTATGTGCGAGCTCGTGTTTTTAGAGGCAGGCTGCCTCTATTGCCAGATGCAGGGGAGGACACCGGGATACAGGTTGTGTCTGTTGTCTTGTGTGCTCCCTGAAGCATTTGGTGGGCCACTGTGAGATGCAGGAAGCTGGAAAAGATGGGCCTTTGGCCTGATCCAGCAGGGCTCTTCTTATTTTCAAATTCCTTAGACCTTAGCTCATATCATTGAAGGGGATGAAGTGAAATCATTTGGGTTTCCCCACCTGGTTAAATGCCTTGGGCCACACAATGGCATCCTGGTCAATGGTGAACTGGATCTCTTGGAAGTTCTTCCTCTCTAGACTCCCAACCTTCACTCTAGCAATGGACTGATTGAGAAATGCCACAAAGTTAACAATGTCAAAGTCGGCCACCAGCTCCCCATCCTCATCCAGATAAACTCCATCCATGGAAGTATTGTAGAAGTGGGAGTTACTCAGGAAAGGGTGAAGCTCCATTTGGGAAACAGAGAAGCACATCAAATATTTCATTGGAACAGCCATACTTGCGCAGGTATGATGCAGACAGAAAGTGACAGTGGATCTTGACATCATCGTGACGCTGTGATGCGTATCCTGATGACAACCACCCTCCATTGCCACAAGCAGAGGGACCTGATCTCAGTAGCTGCAAGCCAGTCAGGCAACATGTAGAGATATACAGAGCCAATGACAGCTCTTTTACCAACATGAATTCCCATATAGGTTTTGCCTTTGTCTAGTGGAAGATCGTAGTGGATGGATTGCAGTGCGAGTCACAAGGAAGCCAGAGAGGAATCCTCCACTGATGGAGAGAGTCCCTCTTCATCTTTGTTTTTTAATTATTTTTTTTCTTTTTCCATAAACAAACACACATGCAAAACACATATATACAAACATTGAGGTTGCAGGATACCATATACCAATTAATTAATAATTCATTCTACCAGTACTTTCTTATACCACTTAATATAATTAAAAAAAAGAAAACTGGAAAGAAAACAATTATAAAAAGAAAAAAGGATATACAAAAAATACATATCCATTTCTAAAAACTCTATTTCATATTCTATATACTTCACCATTTCATCATCATAATCATCTCTACCCTTCTTTTCCCATCATTCCTTATGATGCAGAATTGCTGTAAAAGGAAGCAGGCACAAACATGAAACCGAGTCACAGGCACATACAAAATAGAGACTCTTTTCACTGCCCCAATTCGAGTCACAACCAAGTCAGTGACACCCCTCGCTCACGTTCTCACAAGTCACAGAAAATGCATGTTTTTCTCAAGTCAGCTCAAGTCTTTCTGAATCTCCTGCTAGGCAATAAGGACAGTCCCTGATCTATAGGAGTAACTGGGAAGTAGGAATCAGATTCTTGGGGAGCACATGTAACTCCATCACCACATGACTACTTACGGTGCAAATCCGTTCACAGGAGGTGCAAAGAAATATAATGGTCCAAATATGGGACTTGTTGTCGATATGAGCCCGTTGATCTGGTAGTCTCCTGGACTGTAATAATTAAATGGGGTGTGTAGATCACGTATGCAACCAAGAGGGCATTTTGTCTTTGGCATCCCCCAGGGAGTATGAGAAAGTAGCAAAAGCAAAAGCAGCAGCAGCATCATTCTGGGAACGCCTGCCACACTCACACTTTCCTAAGGTAACAGGAGTCCAGCCAGAGCTGTGGATATGAAAGGGAAGATGTTGAACTGCACACTGGCAGAATCCCACCTCCCCTGAATCTGACTCTGGCTCTGGCTCTGGCTCTCAGCAATACAGGAGGTCTGTCTGCACCTGTCTTTTCTGATCAGTACAGGAAGTTCCCTCTCCTGTTGCTCTCAGTTCTGGTGTGTCTCTTATCAGCTTCAAAGGTGATCTGAAGGAGAACCCCTCGAGTTTTGGTGAGAAGAAGAAGAAGAAAGTACAGTGATCTTGATAATTGCTAGTGACAGAGTCACTCTTGCATCATCCTGGACTCTCTGGCTCCAAGTACAGGTGTACAGCTCGAAGAATCATGTTTGCAGAACTCCAAAGTGTTGACCTCTCATGACAGATAAACAACAGATCAGATCAGCAGGACGAGAGCATTCCAGAAAATCCCACACGACAGGTTAACTTACTTGTGCCAGTTACATTGGACATGATCAGCACTCAGTGAAAGCACCACTTACTGCATGTACCAGAGGCTTCATGTGTGTGTAGTGACCTCCTAAAGATTCCCAGGGGCATCTCTGGACGCTGCTAGGCACCTGCCTGGCATTATCTGAAACAGTGGCATAGATAGCGGGGGCGAGGGGGTGTTTCGCCCCAGGTGCCACTCTTGGGGGGGTGACACCAGTAGTGAGCAAAATCATGGGGAGGAGACATTTCAGGGCGGGAGAGGGCAGACGGCAGGTGGGCCTGTGGGCAGGGAGCAGGTGGCGGGGCCAGGACCTGGCAGTAATGCCAGCTCCTAGCCCCCATTCCCGGGCAGCGCAGAGCACCTCCTGGCTGCTCCGTTCTGCTCAGATCTGCGCCACCTCATCAGGTGGCGCACATCTGAGTAGACCCATTGGGGCCACTGCAGCTCTCCCCACGGTAAGGGGAGAAGTTTCCCCTTGCCCCTGACTGAGCCACAGTTGGCCCCAAACTTGCACTGGATACAGTGCACTGGATACAGTGCAGGCTCACTGGCCTGCCTGTTTCAGCACAAGTTAGAATTGTGCTGTAAGTCTTTGCAGGGGCAGGGGGAAGGCAGCAGCACAATCCTCAGGGTCGTGCCCCTGCTGGGACTGAGGGGCTTTTTCTTCAACTTACCCCCTTACGACGTATTCCTGGAAGTCTGCAGGGCTCCCCATGTCTCAGAACGTTAAAAATGCTATTGCAACCCACTTTCGGTTTCACTATCACAATCTGGAAATGGGTTGCGATTGCATTTTTTTGAACATTCCAAGATGTGGGGAGCCCTTCTGAGGACTTCACAGGGCTCCCCAAATCCCCAGGAGGCTGGCACAAAGGGGGGTAAGTTGAAGAAAAAGCCCCTCAGTACCCAGCACTGGCATGATCCTCTGCCTTCCCCCCACCCGCCCAGCCCTTAAGGGCAAGGGGCAGTGGTTCTAGGGCTGCTGGATTGCAAAAGTTATGGCCAATTAACTCAAAAAAACACAACTGACTTGCAGAACAAAAAGTGGATTGCTTACCTCCAAACTGACCTATGAGACTATTTACTTAATTAAATTTGATTTTGTCACGCAGGAGGGGGCTACAGAACCTTCTTTGACAGGTAGTTGTAGATAGATGCCTTAGCTATACCACTAATTGGGGGGAGGCAGCAGAGTAAGTGGGTGGTGAGCTGCTGTGGGGAGGAGGTGGGTTCCTACCAATTTTCACTTTTTAAAAAGCCTGGGTGTGATGTCATTTCCGGTTGTGACATCACTTCCAGGGCAAAATTTTGAGCTTGGCACTGGACTACATGATCATAAGCTATGCCGCCGGGTACCCTTCACTAAGCAGAGATATAATGAGTACCATGAAGATACCCCAGAGTGGTCCTTGATGAGCCCAATGGGAATTTTCTCTATAAAACCTGGGTCAAAAACCCCTCCTGTCTCCCAGACCCTGTTCATGCCTTCTGCCATCACTTAGGGATGGCTTGGATACCTGATGGTATTACATCAAGCACCTATGCCAAGATTCCCAGTGCTAGCCAGCACCTAAGACTGGATCACACTGCTCTCTTTTCCTCCTTCACTGCACTCTTCCTCCAACTCTACTGCAAACCTCACTTCAAGCACTCACTGAGCTGCTCCTTCCCGGGGAAAGCAATCTTGATTCCTTCTCCTTGTTTTCCCCTATGAAACCAACTTACCCCAGTGCCCGGCCCTCCTGGGTTTGCTTTTAAAACCATTTTCTGTCTTTCCTTCTTTCCTTTGGAGCCAGGAAATCACTGTGCCTTATCTCAGCAGATAGAGACAGGTTAATCTGGCCTTTGGCACCCCCCCCAATCATTGGCCCCCAGATTCTTCTATGTCTCCGTTGCAGTCAAATAGATGGCATGCATCCTTTCGTTGCCTTATCTTTTTCATTCCCATTCCCAGTTATTGTTCTTTTATCCGCAAAATAAGAGCCATATATTGTCACACCTTCAATCTTTCCTCCATCCTCACTCTGTGCCAGTTCTTTGAGTTATGCCATGAACCTCTGCACTCAGTCCCTGCGCACTGTCAAGGAATGTGCCCTATCTCCTTGAGGGGTGTTCCCGGAGGAGAACCCCGCTTTGTTTTTGCCCAGAAGGCCTATCAAAGGCAGGCCCAAGCAGAGGCAGCTGAAGCCTGTGCTGAGTCACTCAGCAGGCGCAGAGCATTTGCCTGCTGAGTGACTGCAGGTGCAGCTGGAATTGGGTGGGGCTGATTAGTCCAAGCCTACTCTCACACAGGCACCCATTGGCCAGCAGTGGAATAAAAACAAGCAGCCACCACTGGTCAAAAGGGGGGTCGTTGGATGGCTGCAGGCGGAACACTCTGTCGGAATGCTCCACACTTTGTGAGAGTCGGTAGCTTTGGTTCCCTGCGTTGGAATCCACGCTTGTTGCTTTTTCTTTTGAATGCTATGTACCTGTACATATAAGTTTAAAAGGACGCTGCTGTCTGCTGCGTGTTCCTCCTTGCTGCCACAAGCTTTGCAGCTGCATCAGCTACACACACACACTCCCCGGGAACTGTTCCAGGCTGACCGATCTTGGGCAGTGGGAGTGGAGCTCAGCATTCACCCGATGTCTCAACATAGTCAATTTCACCATGTGCGCATGTTACATCTATCCAGTGGCATAGCTAGAGGGGGTGCAAAGCACTACTTTTTGCAGGGAGCCTCACCGTAGTGCACAAGGGGCCCCTCCCCGTCAGACCATATACCTCTGATTTGCTTCCAGCACCCAGAATGGCTTGGAAGGGGGAAGGGGCCTCTCTCAGGCTGCGGTGAAGCTCCCTGCAAACTCAGTGCTTTGCACCCCCTCTAGTTACACCACTGCACCTCGCTTAGAGCATGCCTGTTAACTGGCTTGTGGGCTTCTTAGGATCATCTGGCTGGTCACTTTGGGAAACATGCTGCTTGACAAGATGAATGGGTTTCTGGATCCAGTAGATTCTCATGCATTAATTCCATGAAGACCAACAATTTTAATTAAGCATAAAAATCTGTTATGGATTAGGTTATGATCAACATAAGTAGTTAAAATGAAATGTCCTGTGGCCACTGCAATATCATTTTGTGTTCACTTTTATTATGCTTGACAAGATTCCTTCATAATGTACACAAAAGGAAGAATGAGCAGTCAGAATACAATCAAGGAGATTTGCTCACAAGGCAAGTACTGTGGTTTAGAAACAGCTATGCAGGACGAACCTGTGTAATTTATAAAGTGTCAGGTGACATCTTTAGTTTTCATCATTAGAAGTTCCTTTGTATTCAGATTAGGCCTCAATATAATGATGTAGCATTTGGGCATGAAGATGCAACCCAGCAAACCCAGAGTGGAGGCCAAGATGGAGAAAACCTGCACGGCAACCACGTACTTCCCCTTTGTGCTCAGGTAGGTGGGCACAAAGGACACCCAGACACTGCAGAAGATCAGCATGCTGAAGGTGATCAGCTTGGCTTCATTGAAGGCTCCAGGCAGCCTCCTGGCTAGGAAGGCCACAGTGAAGGAGATGGCAGCCAGAAAGCCCATGTAGCCAAGGGCAACGTAAAACATGATGACGCTCCCTTCGTTACACTGCAGTACGATGTGACCAGGCTGGGAGTGAATGTCAGAATCTGGGAATGGGGGAGAGATTCCCAGCCAGACAGTGCAAATGCCCACCTGAACAATGGAACAGGAAAAAACCATGGAGTGTGCAACACTTTTCCCCAACCATTTCCTCATCCTTCTCCCTGGCTTGGTGGCCATGAATGCCACCACCACAGTGACCGTTTTGGCCAGCACAGAAGAGACCGCAACTGCAAAGATGACACTGAAGATAGTTTGTCGGAGAAGGCAGGACACCTTCCAGGGTTGACCAATGAACAGAAAGGAGGAGAGGAAGGAAAGCAGGAGGGAGACCAGGAGCATGTAGGTGAGGTCACGGTTGTTGGCTTTGACTAGTGGGGTTTCACAGAACTTAATGAAGATTCCGAGCACAAAAGTTGTGATTAGGGATAAGAATAAAGCAAAGGAAACAAGGATGGTCCCCAAAGGATCTTTGTAGGATAGGAAAGATATAACTTTGGGGACACATTGATCTCGGTCCTTGTTTGGATGCTGGTCTTCTGGACAGCTGGTGCAATGGTCTGCATCTGAAAAGCACAAGAGCGATTTCGGGATGACTGAGATCTACCTTACATCCACCACAAGAAATCTGTTGTCCACTACATCCCATATAAAAATACATGTGGTTATGACAATTTACCCACCGCAAGAAGCAGCAGGAGCTTACAAGCAGTTAGGATAGTGGGACTAGGGGCAGGCAGCATCGGCAGTGCCCATCTCAGTTTCCTGGCTCGGCCCTGCTGGGATTCATGGGTAAGGAGTGGAGAACGATTCTAGCGCACGGTTGGTGAAGCAACCACGTCAATTCCCCCATCATTATTATTATCAAGAATGTTTATTAACAAAAATGTTCACAAATAGGTTAACATAGGAATATAAAGAAGGCTCTGGCATAGTATTGTTCCAGACATATGCTACGTTGGTGATTCCTGGGGACATTAAAAGGGCAATTTCAGTCATGCCAGCACTTAGAGAAGGCAGCAATGCAAAGAGCACAATGACACTGCAGGCATTAGTCCCAATTCGCCCTGTCCAAGGCCAATATGCTTTCATAGTCCGAAGATGCTACAAAATGACCCTGGTGATAGCATCAGGGGTGGGGAGTAGCCAGATTTCACTAGCAGCAGTGGTACCGTTAGGGGGGCTGCACTGGGTAAAGTGCACGGGGGGGGATGGGTGACAACACCACCTGCCAAAAATTTTTAAATCTTGGTATTTTTGAATAACATCACATTATATGTCATTCGATGTGTGATTTCACGCAGAATGCAATGAAACAAACCGTGTTGAAATATCTCTACTCTATCAAATGTTATAGCCACAACCCAGCAAGGTGGAGGTGTTGCCCTGCCCATTAGATGGGAGGAGGTCTGTCACGGGGGTGATGCGCTGGTCTCCCGCATCAGGTGACACATACCCTAGTGATGCCACTGGCTAGCAGATGACGTTTTGCATGCAGAAAATCTGACTTATTCAGGCCTTTTATCGCCATCCAAAAAGAGTGTCATTTTGTCCACACAACTACCTTGTGAGATAACCAAGAATGAGGTGACCCAAGATCAATCAGGCACTGAACTACATAGCTGAGCATCATTTGGTTAATAATAGTCTACAGATCACAAAAAGGCCCAAGTTCAGAAGTGCCTGACCTAAACTCACAGATGTTCTAGTGAGTCATATTTGCCCTGTTCCGTATGGGCTGCCCTTTCCTCGTGAGTTACGCACCTTCCTTAGTGGAGATTGTCCCTCCCTTACATGGAGCACAATTGTAGCAGCAAACGGGTTTTCCTTCTATAATAACTTTGGCATATCCAGGATGACAACTTTCAGTACATCTAGAACAAGGAAGGGTCTAAGCGGAAAGACGAAGCAACAAGCACAATTTTAGGGGCAGTGTTCCCTCTCATTCATGTTTGGGATACATTTTTAAAAATCTGCACAAATATCCAAGTCATGTTCAGGTATCACACAAGTAATAACCATGGAGGAACGTAGATGGTGTATTCTTGTTTAGGAAGCTATAGATTAATTTAATTGCAAGTCATTATTTGATTTGAGCTCTTCTAATAAACCATTAACTTCAAGTGGCACCCAATGAATGAAATTCTAGTCAATTAATCAGGAGTTTAGTTGTTTAAGAAGCTGACGGAACATACCAAGATCCAGGTCTACAGAGCTTGCGTCCTGAGTACACTTCTGTACTGCAGCGAGTCATGGACTCTTCGCTCACAACAGGAGAGGAAACTGAGCGCTTTCCACATGCGCTGCCTCCAACGCATCCTCGGCATCACCTGGCAGGACAAAGTTCCAAACAACACAGTCCTGGAACGTGCTGGAATTCCTAGCATGTATTCACTGCTGAAACAGAGACGCCTGCGTTGGCTTGGTCATGTCGTGAGAATGGATGATGGCCGGATCCCAAAGGATCTCCTCTATGGAGAACTCGTGCAAGGAAAGCGCCCTACAGGTAGACCACAGCTGCGATACAAGGACATCTGCAAGAGGGATCTGAAGGCCTTAGGGATGGACCTCAACAAGTGGGAAACCCTGGCCTCTGAGCGGCCCGCTTGGAGGCAGGCTGTGCAGCATGGCCTTTCCCAGTTTGAAGAGACACTTTGCCAACAGTCTGAGGCTAAGAGGCAAAGAAGGAAGGCCCATAGCCAGGGAGACAGACCAGGGACAGACTGCACTTGCTCCCGGTGTGGAAGGGATTGTCACTCCCGGATTGGCCTTTTCAGCCACACTAGACGCTGTGCCAGAACCACCTTTCAGAGCGCGATACCATAGTCTTTCGAGACTGAAGGTTGCCAATACCAAGTTGTTTAATCTACAGGTCAGTCCTCAGCATCCAGGGGGGGAGCCCTGCGGATGCCGTAAACTGTGGATAATGAAATCCGCAGTCCAACATCTTGTCTGAGGCACAGGGATATCGCGCACAGCCTTCCCATGACTCAGAAGGCATCCCGGACACAACCTCTGGCCGCATCCAGGAGGTCCTCTGTGGGTTCTCCCACAGGTTTCCTCACCTGGTTAAATCCCTTGGGCCACACAATGGCATCCTGGTCAATGGTGAACTTGATCTCTGCTGAGCTCTGCCTCTCTAGACTCCCAACTTTCACTCTAGCAATGGACTGATTGGGAAATGCCACAAAGTTCACAATATCAAAGTTGGCTGCCAAGTCCCCTTTCTCATCAAGATAAACTCCTTCCGTGGAAGTATTATAGTATTGGGAGTTCCTCAGAAAAGGGTGGAGCTAGAGAGACATTTTTTTAAAAAAACCAGCATGTAAAAAATTGGAAAACTTGGAGAGTGAAAAAAAGAAAGGAGAAGGGTTTGGACTGTGACAGAAGGATGTGGCTAAATAGCAGTTCTCTGTAGCCTGAACCAAGAGTTTCAGACAAGGAAGGAGGTCCTTCGTTAGCTGTGAAGTCATTTCACCCACTCATGGTGTGGGGACACTAGTCTTTCCCACTGGATACATACTCCTACCCAGCGCCACAGCTGCTCGAAGGGGCTCACACTAGCAGCCTGGACCTGTGGTATTGGTCAAGAGAATCTCTAATGAAGGCCTGAGGCTGATCAAGGGCATCCTCACTAATCAATAATGGTAATTTAAACGTATATCACTGTTTGGAGGTGGCTCTTTCCCACGTAGTGGATAAGGTTTCCCTTTCCTTTCTCCCCTTAAGTCAGAGGGCCTAATCAACCCTCTTTCCTAGGCCTGTTTTGGACCTAGAGGAAGGGACCGCTACAATCCTAATTGCAATCAATCTCCAGCAATTGGGAAGAGGCTCCCTGCTTCCTTCCACCTTCTGTCCTCCTCCTCTGAACTGTCAATCATAGGATTCTTCCCCCCCTATCAGTTTTAAAGATGTGGAGGGCAACGAACAGGTGGGGACTGAGAAGCAGGAGAGGACAAGGCACTGCAGGGGCATGTGACAAAACAAAACAAAAAGAGGTTGGATTTAGGTACCCTTTTTGGTCTCAGTTTGTCTTGGGCTCAGCCTATGATGAGAAGATCCCCCCTCAACTAAAGAGAATAGAAAGCACTAAAGCATGAAGTGGAGCAGAGGGAACATTTCCTGGGAACCTCACAAACTCGATTTCCCTGACATCTGTTTGAATTTCACTTCATCACAACATCTGAATACTTCTTAGAGTTTGGATACAGAGGTGAACAACTGATGGAAAGTTTAAGTGCCGGCATCTCTGAGGGAACAGAAATACCTGCCATGCGTGTACCATTTGATGCTCCAACCTGCCTGCGTCAGCCATCACTCTCCGATTCAGTGCTCTGGCTGCAAATGCAGCATGTAGGGCATGCGCCACAGCCTGGACCGTCTTGTAAAGACTGTAACTATCTTGAGACAGAATTCTTTCAATCACCTCCTGGGACAAGGTCTCCTCTTCCTCTGTACACCTTGTCCAGCTTTTCACAGATGACACAGGTTTTGAATGGGAACAACGAAATGCTTTCTCCCCAAACTTCTTGATGACATTGAAAAGTGGGTCAAAATTATCATATTTTGTCCTTTGGTGTGTTTGGATTAAGAACGACAAGGACCCATGGATGTGCTGGATATCCACCGTTTTGTAAAGGAACCTCAAGCTGAGGTCCTGCAAAACAGTTGCGATCCAAAGCTTCCCTGCAAGTGGTTTGTTAACCTTTTCAGCATTTTTCACTAGTATTGCTAGAATCAGCATTGCATAAGAGTCCACATGGTAGACAAATACATTTGCTTGTCTTTGCCTGAGCTCTGAAATCAGGCCAGCCTGCTTTTTTGTCCCCGTCAGCACTGGAAGGCGTTTAGAGAAGGCAACACAAAGACCATTTCTGATTATCACATCTGTGAAGGTGCTGATGAATTTTTCTCCATGGTCATTGTCTGGAGCCAGAAGCCCAACCCATGTCCATTTGAAATGCAGGAGTAACTTGACAATCCCCAGGTAATGGGGTTCTAGTTTGGGGACCATGCGGTACAAAAATGGAAACACGGTTTCATCCTTTACAGTATGACTCACAAAACCATAACTGACCTATGAAAGGAAAAAGATAGATGGTTCTGTCCAAAATATACAAAACATAGTATGACTCTCAAAACCATGTCACTTATTAATGAAAGGAAAAGATGGTGGTTCTGTAGAATGTTGATTACAGTGGGTGAAATCTATGTGGAGGAAGGATCTATATGTTGACCTCACTCCAACAGCATCACAAGTATGGCTCCTTTTCCTCCGAGGAGAAGTACAACCATTCATTTATATGGAAGACAGTTCAGGAGTATTATCAGAGACTTCATTGGTTAGGACCCTGATCTCTCCTGATCCCTCCTTCTGGTGACACCAACATCTGTGCTGAAGGGAAGATTCAGATTCATCTACTGGCAGTTACATTCAACCAAACCAGCACCATCTCATATTCATACCTGTGGGATTTTGTAGGTGCCCAACATGGCAGAAATCTGGGTGGCGATTCCAGAGTCAGCACCTTCCAGAACAGCCAGCAGCTTATTCTGTCTTCCACAGTGGTAGTTTGGAATATTCTGCTGACCAGTAGATAGTATGTCTACCACGGCATCATAAGTCAGTCTTGGACTGAAATAGTTCTCATAGACGTTGTAGCCAAGAGTGATATTGGGCAAGAGCCTGGGGTTCTGGTTGATCTCATGAATGGAAAATAAGAAGGGAAGTAAATACCAGAAATTCATGCCTCCTATACTGCAACAAAAAAGTGTGACATACTGAACTTTCCATTCAATGAAAACATGTCATTTTGATATAAGAGCCATAGTAGGCAACAGAAATCTCTAAATTTTACCCTTTAGATCTGATGTTAGTTCAGATTCCTGATGTGCAAGAGGTGATCCCACATTGTATCCATTATGTGAAGCTTGGGGAGAGTTTCATAGCAGCAAGGGGAGTAGCCAATTGCTTCTTGAAAACAAAACCAAGGGCACAAGTTCATTCCAATGGAGTGTGGGTAATGTGCATGACATTCAAAGACCAAAATCCAATTCAAAATAAACATGAATGCATATGTGTACACATGTGTTGGGTTCCCTCTGTCTGCATGTTAGTATTACATGTGTCCTTGAGCGCATCTGGTAACACAAGCAAATAAGAAATGGTCGTGCCTAGTTACATTATTAATAATGACCACATTCTCTTGTTTGCAAGGCCCCAGGCAGATGCAAAATGCTAGATCGTTCTGCTCCTTCATATACTCAACTGCTACAGAACGAGTATCCTTGACCAGTGTCCAAAGAGGATACTGTACTTACTTTCTATCCAGATTTGCTGCCCTGGGAATGAGGGGACACACAGTTGTTTTCCACGAAACCTGTATCCAGTCATATGATTTAAAAGCGAAGCGTTTAGTGAAAAAAGTTCTCCTAGACAAACCTCATTGTCTTAAAAGACATTGTTATACATAGAAGCCTAACATGAACCTCACAAGCCACAGTATGTGAATAGACAGGCTGTGCTCTAGACCAGTGGTGGGATTCAGCAGGTTCTCACCTATTCTATAGAACCCCTACCTAAACCAGCTGTTGGTTCTAAGAACCGTTTGCTGGCCAGGGAGCTCGCACCTTGAAATGTCAGGGCTAACCCTCCTGGGGGCAGCAGCTGTGTGGGGCCAACCTGTCCCGGGGGAAAGGGGGTCACTCCCAGTGGGTGCTGAAGCTGCTGGGGCTGAAGGGGCGAGCCGGACGCGGCCAACTGGAGTCTCCCACGATGCGGCTGCTGCTCACCAGCCCTTGCGAGCTCACTTTCACAGCTCCTGAGAAAGGAGCGCGAACGGCCAGCGTGCCCGCTGACGAAGGCGACAGAAGTAGCCCAGCTGCCCGCCCTGCACCTCCCCTCCCTGGCCAAGCTGGCCGACTGGTGAGTAGACTGCTCCTGTGCCTGGAGGCTCCTTGGGCTCAGCTCTCCGGGCGGGATGAAGAGGAGGGCGCCAGAGCAGCTCCCACCCAAAGAGCCCCCACCGCCTCGAGGGCGAGGGCCCCCCCCCGTCCATGGGCACACAATGGAACTTACGTCTGGGTAGGCACTGAGCACAATCCTAACCAGGTCTACTCAGAAGTAACTCCTATTTTGTTCAATGGGGCTTACTCTCAGGAATGTGTGGTTAGGATTTTAGCCACTGTCAATCAGAAGGCGAAGGAAGCATCTCATCCTCATCACTGAGGCTGCGATCCTATCCACACTTTCCTGGGAGTAAGCCCCTTTGGCTATAATGACTTACTCCTGAGTAGACATGCATAGGATTGTGCTCAAAGGCTGCAGTCCTAGCCACACTTTCCTGCGAGTAAGCCCCTTTGGCTATAATGAGACTCTATAATGAGTAGACATGCATAGGCTTGGGCTCTCATGCTGCAGTAAGCTCTGTTGACTATAATGGGACTTACTTCTGAGTAGACAGGCATAGGGATTGTGCCCTTACTTCCCACAAGGACAGGACTGCACCATGGGGTTGGTTTTCATCCTTGGGGTTTGGGAATGCAGTTTTGTGCCTGGGATCTTTTCATTGCAATACAATGTGTTGTTACACAACGATTGTATAATACACTATCAGACACATAGAGGTGATGCTCCCACAGCTGAAATTCCTCAGGTTAAAAAAAGGCAGGAATGTGGCACAAAACATTACTTCATTAAGGGTACAATCCTATGCAGGTCTTCTCGGAAGTAAGTCCTATTGTGTTCAATGGGTCTTACTCCCAGGAAAGTGTGGATAGGATTGCAGCCTTTGAGCAGAATCCTATGCATATCTACTCAGAAGTAAATCTCATTATAGCCAATGGGGCTTATTCCCAGGAAAGTGGAAGTAGGATTGCAGCCTTAGGGCACAATCCCATGCATGTCTACTCAGAAGTAAGTCCTATTGTGCTCAGTGAGGCTTTCTTCTAGCACCTGTGCAGTCACAATGCAGCCCTGAGGTAAGGGAACAAATGTTCCCTGCCCCCCACAACAGGATGCAGTGCATGCCCTATTGGTACAGCTGCACTGGCACTGGAAAATTGGATAGGATTGGGTCCTAAGTCCTCTTAACTAACTTTCCAGCACCAAGTCCTGGAGGTCTCCTTGTGACAAGGGAATGTTTGTTCCCTTACCTCGGGACTGCAATGTGGCTGCATTGGCCCTGGAAAGTTGGATAGCCCTTAGGCTGCAATCCTACTCACACCTGGGAAGCAAGCCCAATTGACTTTATAATGTGATTTACTCCTATGTAGGCTTGCATAGGATTGGGCTGCTATTCCCAGGTAAGTGTGCTGAGGATGGTACAGTTAGCATTGCTGCTTCTCTAGCAGAAAAGTTCCTTTAGGTTATCCCCCCCCCCCCAATGGCAGGCTGACTAGAAATTGAAGATTTTTTGAACAAGTTTGCAAATTGGGTTTAGGTCTTATCACCTAATGAAGAAGAACTGGAGAAGCACTGGGAAGAACTTGTGATCAAGGTGAACCTCAAAACCTGCAAGGCTTGTTACATGTGCTGTTAATTTTCATTTTTAGGCTGGGTTGTGGGTGCTTGGGCACCTACACAGCTGCAACATTTTCGAAGGACTGTGGTGGGGAGGTTCTGCCTCACCTGCCTCCCCACCCACTGCAGGCCCCTGCTTTGCACTCCCTGGTCAGTAGCAGCCCTCAAACTTGTGGGAGAATCGCCACTAGAGTAGACCAAAGTGATTGGTATCTGCTGTTGCCTGTCGGAAAGCAACCTAGAAGAACAGTCCCCTCATAGTACTTTTTTGCTCATTAGTGAAACTGTCCTTCAAGGCTGCCATTCTCTCTCAAACCTTGGAAGTCAACAACTCCTGCTGAACCCTTGAACTTGTTGGGCTTCTGAGTAGACATGCATTGGATTGCAGAGTTGGAAGTTGGAGGAGGAAGCTTTAGAGTTCACTGGAATTCTTTTTGGGGCTGGGTGGTAAAAGCAATAGAGCAGCATTTCTCAACCAGTAGTACTCATACCACCAGTGGTACTTGAAGTGGTGCACAGTGGTACTCATGGCAGGACCCCCTCCCCAGACCTCCACTGCCTGGCAGTGAGACCAGCAATGCGATGCAACAAACAGTGGTAGGAGGCTCAGTTCTGCTTTTTTTGCACTCAAAAAAGCCCTCCCATCTACCCTGGGAGCCCAATCCTATGCATGTCTACTCAGAAGTAAGTTCCATTATAGTCAATGGGACTTACTACCAGGAAAAAGTGGACAGGATTGTAGCCTGAGCCTCTTACTGTGGTTTGTTGCATCATGTCTGGCCTCTTAGTATGGAAATAACTGGTGATAAAGTCATTCCAGTTACTTCCAGTTCTGCTTCCCAGAGGTGGGCCATGCAAAATGGCAAGAGGCAGATGCTGAGGAATGCTGTAATAGAACAAAAAAGAAGGGGAGATGTAAAGATGTTACTATGCTGTTGTTGCTTTTGGTTGATGATGAGGTGTCAGACTATGTGCTCAGTGCACTTTTGCTGACCAGATGTTCACCACTAAAAGTGAACCAGATCCTTGAGAGGATTGACTGCTCTGGTAAAAATCACCAAGTTCCCACTGAGAAGGAAGGTGGCCCAGCTCAAAGCCCAGTGCAGCAAGTTGGTTTGTGCAGATGTGAAGGTGCTATGCTGCTGTGATGTCTCCAGAGGTTGGTAACCTGGAGCCCTGGCAGTTCCCACCTCCTCTTCTTGGTGCCTTCCTGATTTCATTATACAACTGCCTTGAGAATTCAAGAAAAAATGTCCATGTGAAGTGTGCATGTCAGCCGCATGTTTATCCTCCTTGGAAACTAGTGGCCAGAGGCCTGTAAGTATGACTATAGAGGACAGAACTGCAGCCTTGCAATTTGGATTTAGACATTGGGTTAAAGTTACAGTGCAAGCCTATGACTGTCTACTCAGAAGTAAGTCCCATTATGTTCAATTGGACTTACTCCCAGGAAAGTGTGTACTGTACAGTATAGGAGTGCAGCCATAGTCTTTCAACTTCCTTTGCAGCAGACAGTTGAAGCTGAGTTGCTCATTGCTCATTAGGACATAGAACCTGTTGTTAATTTATTTGAATCCCACCACTGCTCTAGACCAGCCATTCTCAACTTTTTGGGGGGAGGAGCCTTAGGAGCCTTTCTCCAGTTCCAGGGCTTCCCAGTCTTAACAAGAATATAACACAAACAGATAAACATAAAATCCCCTTTTCACTGTGGCCCCCTTCAAATATGCCAAGGCTCCCCAGAGGGCCGTATGGCTCCCATTGAGAAAGGCTGCTCTAGATGGGAACTTGGTGCTCCTGCATCCTCCTGAAAAGTGTTCCCATTAAGCCGGTGATTTTCAACCTTTTTCATCTCACATCACACTGATAAGGCACTAAAATGGTCAAGCCACACCAGGTTTTTGACAATTGACAAGGCACACCATGCTGCCAGTGGGGGGCTCACATCTCCCACTGGCCCTATTAATAAATGACCTTTCCCCAAATTCTAGTGGCACACCTGTGGACCACTCATGGCACACCAGTGTGCCACAGCACAGTGGTTGAAAATGACTGCATTAAGCAAAAGGGGAGAGAAGAGGGTCATAATTTATCATACTCAAGAACTACAAAATAAAGGTGGTCCCTGATCCCCGGGACAATGGGAGAGTATGCAGATCAAGATTCAGTGCAGCAATAATTCCATCACTTCATCATTACTTACAATTTAAACTGGATAGTGGGAGGCTTGAAGAAATGGTGAGGCTGAAGTATAGTGTTTGTTGTGGATGTGATTCCACCCATCAGGTAGTCACCAGGTCTGAAATAATTGAATGGGTCTTTCCTATCACTTAGCAGGCTCAGGGGGCATCTTGTCTTCTTCAGCATCTCACAGGTACTGTGGGGGAGCAGCAAAAGCAGCAGCAGCAGTTTCATTATTGGAATGGCTTTGATAGTGACGATCTGTTGCAGTGCACAGCCGACACCACAGCTCCAGAGACTCAAGGTCAGGCGGATACTTCTGGTAAATAACAAGGCACACGGCAGTGCTCCACCACCAGTTGTCCTTTACCTGAAGAATGTACAATATTTACAGTGCAAAGGCAGCTCAGCAAGCAGTCAGCAAAGATAGCACTTTTCTCAATTCTCCGATCGCCAACTCCACCAATGTAGCTTCCCGCAGACACTCCACATAACATCTCCCACACGGCAGCTTACACACGCTGCAATATATATTGGCACTGGCCAATGAGAGGCGGGCTACTATCTGGTGACTGCATGACTCATTGTCTGGTGACATGGTATTGCAGGGTATTGCATCATCCCTGCTGTGCCCTGTTGCATCAGCCAATCCCATGATGCACCTGGGCTACACTGCATGCATGCTGGCCAGGGACACACTACACTTGCTCCCAGTGTGGAAGGGATTGTCACTCCCAAATCGACCTTTTTAGCCGCACTAGACGCTGTTCCAGAGCCACCATCCAGAGCACGATACCATAGTCTTCCGAGACTGAAGGCTGCCAACAACCTATGCTGGCCAAGACATCAGGGCCCAGCCTTGTCCTATCCAGCCTGTAAATTCACTATAGGCCTGGGGCAGATATCATAACACGATCACACGCCCAGATTTCTCTCAGCTAGTGATGTAGCTCTTTTGAAATCAATTTCAGAACGGCAATGATTTTCCTAATACAAAGAGCGTCTGTCCACCTAGAGCAGGGGTCTCCAAACTTTTTGGCCAGAGGGCCGCATCAAATATCTGGCATGGTGTTGAGGACCGGAAAAAACATTTAAATATAAAATTTAAATAAATAAATTAGAGATGGAACTTAGATGTGTGAATAAATGAATGAATGGGCTCATTCATTGAACCTCTCTGGCCCTCAGAACACCCTCCAGACACAACCAGAGCACAGCTCTGGTCGTGTTCAGTTGAGTGGGCCAGAGGCTTTCAGGGGACAAGAGCCTGACCCCGGGCCAGGGTTTAGAGACCCCTGACCCAGAGAATCAGGTATGAAGGGACCAGCATTAAACTTCATGCTGACATAGTTCCAACCTTCCCTAAATTTCAGTCCAGGTGCTCAGCGGTATAAGAGATATTTATGTACCAGTAGAAGAGATTACATCTAAAGTTGGTCTTGATTCTGGTGATTCTATGGCCAACACGAAAGGTGATCTTTGAAAGACTCCGTTGAGCTTTGGTGAGAAGAATACATCACAGTGATTTTGATAATTATCAGGGGCAGAATCATTCATGCCACATCCTTGGCTCTCTGTGTGGCTCCATGTACAGGTGCACATCTGGAGAAAACATGTTTTGGAGACTTCCCTGTGCTACTCTGTCCTCTAACATGGGCCAGCAAAGAGGCATAAGAACATAAGAAGAGCCCCACTGAATAAAGCCAAAGGCCCAACTAGTTCAGCTTCCTGGATCTCGCAGTGGCCCACCAAATGCCTCAGGGAGGACACAGGACAACAAGAGACCTGCATCCTGGTGCCCTCCCTGCATCTGGCATTCTGGGGCAACCTACTTCTAAAATCAAGAGGTTGCACATACCCATCATCGCTTGTAACCTGCGAGGGACTTTTCCTCCAGAAACTTGTCCAATCCCCTTCTAAAGGCATCCAGGTCAGATGTCATCAGATACTGTCACCACATCCCCGGGAAGAGCCACCGCAGCCCCAGTGAGGCTACTTAGATCTGCACCACCAACATCGGGACTGCCCAAGACCACCCTGGAATGGGGCTAGGATTCAGCATGTGCCAGATCCTGGCCCTGCCTCCCGCTTCCCACCTGGGAATGCCCACCACCCGCCTGCCCCTGCCCCAAGATAGCCATGCGGGCACCTGAAATGCTACAGCAAGGACTACAGGGGGTGGGGCCATGTAAGGTGCTACAAGACGCATCTAAATTTGGCTTGTGACATACCTAGTGGGTCCTGACCCACACTTTGAGAAACTCTGCTTAGGGGATTGAAACTAGCTTTCCGGCAGCAGAACTCACTTTCCAGCTGTTGTGAAAGTTGCTGTAGAAGTGTGTGGAGCCACATGCTTCCAGACTGCAGCCTGAAAGGTTGAGGAGGCCCAGTGCATGATGGTGGGAAGAAGAATGCCTGCCAGTGATTGTGAGTTGGCAGGGAAGGAAACTGAGGCAGAATGGAGGGAGGGTGGGAGGCATGTCAGAGGTGGGAGGAGTGGCACCTGGTACGGGTGAACTGTGCTGGATGCTATCCCTCTGAAATGGACCGCCAGGCCCTCCTTTGTCTCCTCAGACTTGCACTAGCTAAAGTGTTGGCGCAGGTGTGAGGACACCTATTGGCAGTCACAGGGCTTATGAAGGGATAAGGAAAAATAATTTCTCTTCCCCCTCCCAAGTCTGCCAATTTGCCCTCCCCCACCGCAGCATGAAGCAAAACCCATTGTGTGGGGGAAACCATAGGATTGGGTTGTATCCTGCATTCAATTTGATGTTGGTCTCTGGATATCGTGGACACCACAGACACTTTGGAAGTGCCAAAGAAGATAGTTGTGGATACGGCTTAAAAAACAAACAACCGAATACCAATAAATTTGGTTCAGATTTGTTGTGGGATGGTGAATTCGATGTGTCGAAGATTCTAAGTTTGGCAGGAAGCCTTGCCACACTGTGCAAGCAGCCCCTTCCCTTCCTCTCCATTTGTGTACACCTCCATTTTGCTCTAGCGGCCCGGAATGGCTCTGAAGGGGAGAGGGCGCGGTGAGGCTCCCTTAGTACTTTGCACCCCCTCTGGCTACACCACTGATACAGAGTCAGGTGAGGTGAGGAGGGAATTTATTTTTTACTCTGCACAAGGATTGTGATGTTGACTACAGGACTCCCTTGCACTACTAATTAATAATAACAGTTAATAACAGCAACACCACTCATTAATAATAGTAGTAGAAATAGCTACTATTGTTATTAATTCTCTGAACTTGCTTTTTAATCCACCTTACATCCATGCTGAGTTACAGCACCTGTGTGAGGTTCTGCAGCACCATCTGCTGGCGATATTGATTATTGCAGGTTGAATAATTCTGTAACTTTTTTTACTAACTCCATTCCTGATAATTTTTCCACTTGCTCATTTGATTCTTCAGTTCCCTTTTTCATCACAAGTATTTCAATAAACTTCTTTGCATAGTATTCTGAGTCTGCCTTGTCTGGGAAACATGAGTAGGATTGTCACGTTACTTTGCCCTGCAGGCACTCTTGTGAGAGTGATTTTGATAGAGAATCCTAAGTGCAGTATTGTTCTGGGAGGGGGTTCTGCCCAGGGAATCCCCTGGATAGCCTAATCTCCTGAGCAGGTGGCTGAATTCACTGCCATCAGTGCTGTCGCTGCCACCAGCGACGGCACGAATCCAGGGCAGTAGTGCGTAGTGATTGCACTAGGCTTGGTAGTTTGTACCACAGTGTTTACCAGGAAAGTTGTGTGTCTAAACAACAGGAAGAGAGAGGAACGGGAAGAGGGTGAGCGCTAATCACTAGTCACTACTGCCCTAGATCAGTGTAGCTGCTGATAGCTTAGCTCAAAAAGTTAGTACATGGTGCTTTTGCATCTGAGGTTTGTGTATTAGTTTCAGAAGCAATCTTGAGAAGAATCCCATGGGCTTTGGCAAGGAGAAGCAGAAATTACAATCCAGATAATTATAAGGGACAGAATCACTTATTGAAGCTTCCTGTGGCTCTGTGTGGAGGTGCACAGCTAAGAAAAACATGTTTGTGAGTCTCAGCACAGCTGCTTTGTCAACATGTTTGTGAGATGGCAGATGCCTGAATTTTGTAAAGCAGACGTTCATCCACAGCTCTAGGTCAAAGTTAGTCTATATATGAATCAATATACAAAATGTATTTGATAAGGACATCTTAGCCCTGCTCAGAATCTATGCGCAACCCACCAATGAAGTACAGTGAGGCAGCCACCCCTGGCAGAGGACTTGTTTAGGAACAGGGTTGCCAGCTGCTCATATTCCAGCTACTGTAGTCTTCTTAAGGCCAAATACTATTTGGGTTGTCATGTGGATTCTGGTTCCACAGCTGGTCACTTTCCACATGCACCTGTTCAATGGGGTGCCACAGGGAAGACACATTGCCAGGCAGTGACCTGATGGGCCGAGGCCCACAAGCTTGCAGCAGCAGGAGTACTCTTGGCTGTGCCACCCTTGCTGCCATCTCTACAGGCACCTCTGCTACACTGAGGCAGCCAGGGCGGGCACTAGTGTGGCAGCAGCAGGAACTTGGGTGCCTGGGCAGGCACCAGGCCTAGAGGGGACAGAGGCACAGGGTTTCTGGCCATTCAAGCAAGGAGCCCCAGGCCCTCAAGCCATCCTATGAGATGGGACGGGTTGGGCTCCTCCACCTCCCAGCTAGAGCCCATAGTTGCTCAAAATCACCGGACCCACACTTCCCCTCCCCCAGGCACGCTCACAGGGGGAACCTTGAGGGCTAGCTGAGAATGGCCTATGCCTGGGCAGCAGCTGGGCATGCACAGAAGCCTGACTAAGTCCTGGCTGGGAGGACGTAGCCTGTTCAAGCAGGTTGGGAGAGGCCAAGGAAGCCCATGACCCCTCCCCACACTGGCTCTGCTAGAGGTTAGTGCACAAATGCACTTACTGGGCACAGTGCAGAGTAAACTGAGGGCCAAGCAGGCACACTCCCTCCCAAGCACCCTCCCAGGGGCCCACCATCCAGGGATCCTGGGATGCTGTGGCACGTGACCAACTCTGGTAAAGATCTGATGGCTCAGCAGGGAGCAAAATTTGCTCACAGCACTATATAAATTATGTGCTTGATTGTCAAGAAATCTCTTTCTGTTGAGCTGGATAGCCACTGCAGCGGGCAATAGTGGCATAGCTAATGCACGCATAGCCCGGTGATGCCCTGGAAGTGATGTCACAACTGGAAGTGACATCACACTCGGGTTTTTTGAAAAAGTGCAAATTGGGGGAAAACCTGCCTTCTCCCTCCAGCAGTTCACCACCCACTTGATCTGCTGCCTCCCCCCCAGCCAATGGCAAAGCTAAGGCTTCTTAACCCTCTTTTTTTGCTTTGGCAGCAGCAGCACAAACCTGGAAATGCCAGAGCTGCCGAGACACCACCCCTTGCTATGGCCTCATCCTGCACTGCCCTCAGAGTAGCCTGGCTGGCTGGCTGGCTGGCTCAGAGCAGAGCCCTGAAACAGCTCCCCCTGTGTCTCTGGAGCAGGCAGCCATCAGACAGGGGGAGCTCTGTCAGGGCTCTGCTCTAAGCAGGGCAGGGGAGGTTGGTATTCTCCCAGTCTCCCTATTAGAAGACACCTTTTACTGCCCTCTTCAGTATACTGTGTTCCTCCATTTGATTATTAGAAGACACCTTTAGCCACAAACTTCTCCCTGGGTTTTGAGATATGACAACCAAATTCTGTTCCATGCACTGCCCTTAAGGGTAGAATATTCAAACAAGCCGTACACAGGGCTACCGGCTCTGATTAGGTGGAACCTAATTAGCCTCCCTGGGGAGGCTCAAGCATGCCTTTTCACATGGTGTTTTGCCAGAAGATAACCCCTATTTGTTTGTAAAGGCCTCATCCCCTTACTGTCGTCACAAATTGGCACCTCTTCACTTTTATTATTTATTTATTCAATTTCCTTTCCTTCCCCCCCCATGGGGTACCCAAGGTGGCTCATGCAACAAATACAGCAATAAACACAGGAATACAAGATGCACTATAAACATTACAAAATTATAAAGTAACAAGATTATTAAAAAAAAAATTAGCAGCACAAGTTTAAAAGTCAGAATAGAGCTGAGCCAGCCTTGGCTTCCAAGGCTGAGTGTTTCACTCCTGAGTTTAGGGGTGTATTTGGTTTTTACATGCTGTCAAAGTGAATTCTCTGCTCTCAGATGCTGTGGGTTCAACCTGGGATCTGGGGGGCCTCTAGATAAATAGCCGGTGCTCTGCTACTGAGCTACTGCCCCATATGCAAATTGAGGAAACATTAAAGGCTGCACCAGGAGAATCCACATTTCACAAGCAGTATCTAATTTATGTATCATTTAAGCACATTCAAAATTTCTGTTTTACATAATACAATTCTGTGACCCAACTTTTTGCAATGCCATTTGGAGAGAAAGCACTTTCACCCCGAGAGGTGGAGACTCTTCTGTAGTCTGGGTCTCATTCTAAGGGGCCTGGTCCCCTAAGTACGACTAGATATTCAACTAGGGCTTTTGGTCTTGGAGAGACAGACCTGAGCAAGCTGCTTTGGGGCATCCTGTTCTACCTCTAAGGAGGAACCTAAGGAGCGTCTATAAACCATTAAGAAGATCATTCAGCTGGGGCCAGATGCACCTGCTTCCGAAGGTGGTCAATGCCCAACGCGCTTCAAAAAACTAGAAAAACATTTCATAACTCCGGCATTGCTTGGTGGATTTTCTTTTCTTTTCCAGGAGACCGGAGAACTAGAGAGGATGTATGGAAGCAGGAAATCCGGGGGCTCTTGAGCAGCAAACTGCTAGCAACCCTGGAAAGAAAAGATAGAAAAGCAGGGTGAGGAGTGGGGAGGTCACAAGCATCCACAAGCAATACCCAGGCGCCTCCACCGGCTTCTGCCTGCCAGCATTGTTCCCGGTCTCCACGCCAACGTCCACCATTTTCCACTGAGGAATATCCACGAGTGGAAAGTGGTTTTCATCCATCCCATCCACACGCAATGCCTGGAAGCCGACCTTCATCAGCAACCAATAGCAAAGCCCCCGCGTCTCAACCACATTCACTGCCACACACACACACACACACACACACACACACACACACAATCACACAAGGTTGGCAATGCTGGAGCATCACGCCAACCCCTGTCCACCCTTCACTCCCGCGCGCACACTCCCTGGTTTCAATCCGCAGACAGCCAGCGGCTTCCAGGCACGCTTCAGTGGGCAGACTTCCGCCGGCTTTCATCTGCTCCATCCACCTGCTTGGTCGCGACTCAGGCGACATATTTGAACTTGGCTTCCGAAAGCGACGGCCACCAGCTTCTGTCCGCCCACATCCACCAGCTTCCGCCAGGTCAGCCGGCTGACGTCCGCCAGCTTTAGACCATGGAGAGCCGCCTGCTTCAGCCACTTCCTCCCCCCTCGCTCTGCAAGTTCACGCAAAGGGAACTTGCCTTCTCTCCCCAGCCACCGCTCAGATGTCTCTCTGCTGCCTCCTCTCCTCCATGTGGCCTCCACCTTCTGGCAGAGCTGGCAGAGACATTCCTGTGCTCACACTGAGGTCACCTTGCTTTCGTGATGTCATAATGTCACATTCCTGATGTGATCATGTCACAAAGGCACCTGCTTGGAGAGGTGGAGACTACCCGGCCTTCCCATTCCACCTCCTCACCTATTGAGCCACATTTGGCTGCCAGGATAAAACACAGCTACCAGTGACCAGAAGCACCCACTTTACATGCCAACATATCTAGATGCCGGTCTGGCACCACGAGTTGTTTTACCCAGAACACTTATACACAAAATGGACATGAGGGCAGAAGGCATGACACTCAGGGAAGCCATGGGTCGACCCCACCCCTTCTGGGCCACGCCCATGCGCCAATCATTAGCAGGGTGCACAATTTCTTTCAGAGCTGGTTCTCACACAAGCTCCAGCATGATCTCAGGCAACCCAAAGGTGAATGGGGCCTCGGGCAGCACAGCAAAGCCAGGCAACAGCTGCAGCATTGCAAGGGCCGATGGTGCGCTCCTTCACCATCTCCCTAAGAGAGGCACGTGTTCCTGCAGCCGCCGCCTGGCTCTTCTGTGGAACTCCGTTTCTACAAGGCAGTGCCAGGACTGGAATGGATCTGAGCCCTTTCCTGCAAAGGCTTTGACAGGTTGCCGCCATGCACCAAGTAAGGCTTTGCCACCCCACTGGGGTCACAACCCACAGGTTGATTAACACTGATATACATAACAGTTTGAAAGGGGTGGAAGGAGGGGAGAATAAAGCCAAGACGTGGCATGTGTCAGTCCTCCCCTACGGCATCATTTGAGGGCATAGAAACAGATCTTGAATTAAGATTTCCTGTCTTTAGTTTTTATAATGATGCTCTGATCTTCTGAGGCTGTCTGAATCCACGTGGCTGGAATGCAGGTGCCTGCTGGGCACCACCACCACATTAGGGGGCAGGCAGCCTGTCATTCCCCCCCCCCACGAGGTATGCAGGGCCAAGGGCTTCCTCACCCCCCCATTTGTTGGCCAGTGCTTGTACCCCCCACATCAGGGCGGGTAAATTAACACGCCCCTGATCCCTGCAGGAGCCCTAGGCTTCAGCCTAGTTAGCCTAATGGATAATACGATGTCCCTGCTCTCCAGCCTCCTTGAAGGCACAGCCAGAGAAAGGTAGGAATTTGGGGGCTAAGCCCCACAGACCAGTGTCAGCCAGAATCAATGCATGAGACAGGCAAGGAAGCACCAGGAAAGAGAGCAAAGTGACAAGAGATTTATTTAAGGAACATATACTTGACTAGGTACAGACTCAGCAAAAGTCTACAGACCCGGGTGCGTATATGTGAAACGCTCCTAGAGTGTGGTGTAAGCAGGTATGCGCTGGTAGTTGGTGAACAGATAGAAAGGAATTTTCAAAGAAAGGAGATTTAGAATAGCTCTACACGTTTCTTCCCCATCCCTAACCTTGGCGGGGGGGGGGGAGAGAAAGTGAGAGTGGGATAGAGGGAAGGAAATTTGCAAAAGGAAAAGCAAGTTTCCCAGTGGGATTATTAAATATCTTTTTGGAAAAAGCCTGCCAAGCCTTGGTTTCGTGCAGCATTTTAGAAATACAAGAATGATGCCAGGACGCAGCTGGTTTTTGCCCATCGCACATCACTTGAGCAGGATCCCAATATTTATGGGAATCTGCAGAGACGGCATCACAAGAGTTGAAAGACAAGTATCTGATGGGAACAGTATTACATCAGATCCATCTTATCTCCTTTCCCAGAGAATGCGAGTGGACAGTAGGAGAAGTGAAGAGTCGACTGCCTGGTCTAAGTTTCAGAAAGCACAGTGTCCACAGTTTGGCATATAGAGACTTCCAGAAAATAACTCAGAATGCAATGCAGGATTGGCACAGGGAGGCGGGTCGGCCTGAGGGGTGCTGCCTGGCATATACAGGAATATACTTGCATACATTAAGGCATACAGTATATAGTCCATGTGTGCATAGCACCAATGAAAATAAAAGAACACGATTCAGAAAAAAATCACCATAGATAACACAGCCAAGCCTTGGGTTGATCCCAGTGAATCTCCTCACCTTCTCAGGTAGACTCTTCTCTTGCAGAGAGGCTCAAGCAGAGCTTTGGGAAGATATTGTCTAGCAGCCTAGAGATGTGCTGCACCTAAACCAGGGGGTACAGTTTTGACCCAGCCCCTCAAAGGACAAACCAGGGACGGAGTTTGTAGGCAAAGCGCTAAGGGCAGAGTTTTCTTGGGTGGCTCCACCTCCTCGAAGCTCATTTCTGGCAGGGACGTCACAGGAGGAGGATACTGGATTCTTGTCTGGTCGTCTAAAGTCAGCAGGACCCGTCAGAAGCTTTCGGGAGTGGTGGAACAGCCGCCGCCTTGCGAAGACGTTGGCTTTCGGGGGGCGTTAAAATACATATATTTCTTAAAACAAGATTTCATTCATTAAATCAGCCAGAGAAAAAGAGGTCTCTCAGCAGCAGGTGAGACAGTGCCCAAAAGACCCATGGCGCAGTCAGTCAGTGACAAGGGGAGCAGCCAAGTGACAAATCCACCTGTTCATATCATAGGGTATCATAGGGCCAGGATGCTGCGAGATCCCAGCAGATCCTGCGTGAGGCTTGGGACATAAGAACATAAGAACTGCCCCGCTGGATCAGGCCATAGGCCCATCTAGTCCAGCATCCTGTACCTCACAGTGGCCCACCAAGTGCCCTAGGCAGCACACAAGACAACAAGAGACCTGCATCCTGGTGCCCTCCCTTGCACCTTGGGTACTGTATACCTTGGGACAAGGTACTTACTCCTCTTGTTCACTGCAACCAGCGCTCATTTAGGTAGTTACAAAAAAAAGGGCACTAGTTTATATAGAAAAAGGGAAGCAGTAGAATAATTTTAAAAAAATGAAAATTCAGGCCAGGGTATTTAAAATACATATGGGGAAAGTGAGGCAAAGGGCTTTTTCCTAGGGTGGAGATTGAATCAGGAGGGGCACACAGGGAGAGGTGATACAGTTGGGAAAGGTGGCTGGGGCTGTGGGGCTTCGGAAGGTGTTCTCTGCAAATGCCCTCTTGCTAAGCTGACCTGGCATCTCAGGAGGCAAAGCTCTGAGGCACCCCCTCCTCAATCAGCCTGCTCCACCACCATCTTCCTCCGAGAAAGCAGAGGGTCTTGGTGATTTTGGAGGCAAACTTCTAACAAAAGTGACGTTCAGTCTTCTTTAAAATTTCAAAGGCATGCACAGAAACAGCCTCC
Source organism: Tiliqua scincoides (assembly GCF_035046505.1). Taxonomy (NCBI): domain Eukaryota; kingdom Metazoa; phylum Chordata; class Lepidosauria; order Squamata; family Scincidae; genus Tiliqua; species Tiliqua scincoides. Next base: position 256,604,812 of record NC_089822.1, read on the forward strand.
TTTCCCACCTTTCGCCAAGTTGCTGCTAAAGAGCAATGGGACAGAATTCCAGAGAACAGCAATGGCCACTGAGCCATTCTCCTCCCACCCGTGTACAGAGGCCCTTCCCTTTGCTTCCTGAAATTTACCTTTTCGTTGCGGGTGTCCAGCTTTCAGACTGGCTAAGGAGAAAAAGAAGGAGAGATGAAATACTTATGACAAAGGAGCTGGATTCAGTTAGATCCAAACATGGAGTAGAGCCCTCCGGTCCAGCCTCTGAAACTCCTGAAAGAAGACTGATTGACCCACCTGCATGTTGTGAATTAGGTTCTGCTGAAGAATGGATAGAACTCCATCTCCAGACCCAGAAGCACTTGAGGAGCAGCGAGGAACACCCCCCAACATATATCTTCAAAATGCTTCCAGAAGGTGCCAGAGCTGCGGCATCCTTCCCGTCCCTCTGCATCATCAGATTTCCAGCCATGAAGAAGTTGTGACCCAGGAGACAGGCCAAGGGAACTTAAACCTTTTTGCCTAAAGTTGCATCTATGCCACAGGGATCAAATGTGTACACCCGTGGGCTGGGCAGATATGGGTTAAAGCCCCCGTTCCCCAGTGTAAATAGTGAAAAAGCCTTTTGCAGGATCCTCATGGAAATTGGCCACTGGTCCAGGAGGAAGGAGGACTTTCCCTTTTGTCATCTCTGCATTTCCAATACTTGTGAAATTCAAACTAAAAGAGTAGGGGAGGAAAGTAATCTCGACTCACGTCATTCAAAGCAGGCACACTAAGGGATACAATTCTGTCCTCATTCAAAGAGAATGAGAACAGAATCCTGCAACAAAATGTTGATCTCTACAGCTTCAATGTTCAGCTCCAGCTATTAAAGGCTCAGGCAGCCAATTCTTGCCCTTCCTGATGTCCTGTTCTGCCATTTCAGTGTTTTGTGGCTCCGGTGGGCCACTGAAGATGCTCACTCTGCAAAAGCCTGGATTTTTTTTTTTTTTTTTTTTGGAGGGGGGGGGGGTTAACTTCATTTATGGTTCTGCATACTCCCCAATGTAGAAACCACTACCTTATTTATGATGGCCCCATTTTAAGAGCCCTGCTGGATCAGGGCAAAGGCCCATCTTGTCCAGCTTCTTGTATCTCACAGTGGTCCATCGGGTGCCTTAGAGAGCACTCAAGACAACAAGATACCTGCATGCTGTGGTCACTCCCTTGAATCTGGCATTCAAAGATATGCAACCTCAGGGTTTTACAGGTAGCCTATATTCATAATGGTCTGTAGCCTGTGATAGACTTTTCCTCCATAAATCTGTCCAATCCTCTTTTACAGATATCTGGGCCAAGTATCATAACCACATCTTGTGGCAAGGAGTTCCACAGACTCACCGGGCAAATAAATGTTTTCTTTCCCGCCACTCACTTTCAGTAGGTGTGACCTGGTTGTGATGTTGTGTGAAAGGGAAAAGAACATCCTTCTGTCCATCCTATGCATAACTTAATATGCTTCGATTATGTCTCCCCTAAGGTACCTTCTTTCTAGACTGATCAAGCACAGTCTTGTCAACACGGACTAGCAGTGGCTCAGATAGGGGTAGGTCTGGGAGTTTCAGACCTTTTCCAGCTCTATCAGAGACACCAAGAACGGAACCTGAAACCTCCCACATACAAAGCAGGTGATCTTGCACTGATCTACAGCTTCCTTGCAAATTGCCTGTGCTCCGATAGGCACCCAACCACCCCAGTTCACTATTAATATGGAAGATTTTGAACTCCAGCCTTATTGGTTATGTCACAGTGAGGAAGCCAGCAGGATCATTTGTAGGGCTAATGCCAGGAGTTGGCAGTGCAGAGAATCCACCAAGGCTCATACTTCAGCAGGGAATCCACTGCCAATTGCTGGAGTCCCTGGTCCTGCTGTGGCTTCTTGTTCACCCACCCCGTCTCCAAGTGGGCAAGCAGCAGCAGATTCAAAGAGAAGGAGACAGCGAATAAGATTTAAATAACACGAGGTAAGTACTCAGTGAGGAAAATGAGCCACTTGTGGAAGGGAAATGCAGTCTTTTCATTGTTACCAGAATTGAACCAGAGTCATATTTCTACAGAGATCCCACCCTCTCTTCCTTAGGAGTCAGTCTGAACTCTCTTTAGGGATACCTCCGTTACCTTTGAAGTTGTGCATGACATCCTTCAGGATGGAATTGATACCACAGAAGTCCCAGGCTCTCCATTTCAGCCCAGGAGGGAAGCCCACCGGAATCTCAAACTTCTCCTTCTGCTCACACCTGGAAAGAAAGACTTATTCACTACCCATCGAGTCTGCAATGGTCAAGGTAACCAAGGAAAGCATCAGAGAGGACAGAACTCTCAACCAAAGTGACACTTGCTGGGTGCTGCAGTGAACAGGACCCTTCACCTGTCTGTGTGTCACATATTGCTGGCACAGCTTAGTCAACCTGTGCAAACTTATCATCATGGCCGCCACAATCTGCGCACACACTGAAAAGTCTTCACCAAGAGTGAGTATTATTTACTCTTGAAGAGCAGACTGATTGTTTTGGAAGGAGAGGTGGATCTGTAAATGTCACATGTATAATTCTTCCTCCTCTGCCCCTCTAGACAATTGTGTTGCCAGACAGTCCACTTACCCACCCACACCACTGCTGCTACCAAGTTAAATGGCAGTGGAGAGAAAATATAGGGGAAGGGAGGAGAGACCTCCTTCCCTCATGGGGAAGGGGAAAAACCTTGGAGGGTCCTATGCCCATAGAGCCCCTTCATGCAGTGTCCAAGAAAGAAGAGCAATCTGGCACTAGCTTTTCTTCTGTGCTTCCTGAAAATCCCTTTAAGAGGTCCTTAAGAACATTGGTGGGTCCTGCTTACCTCCGTAAGATGTTTCCACCATCCTAGAGGCAGAAAAAGAGAGAAAAGAGAAGTGTTAAATCTGATTATTCAAGACAAATGAAAGTATTTCTCCAGACTGTACATAATTACCTTACAGAATTTGCTGTGACAAGACAGCATCACCGCCAGCAGACATGGATTGAAAAAAGAATTAGGCTGCAATACTATACACAACTTTTCTGGGAGTAAGCTCTATAGAGCATAAAAGGGTTTATTCCCGAGTAGCCATGCATAGGATTGCACTATTTATGGACAAGTTTATAGAGAACAGGTCTTCTAATGCGCATTTAGTCATGTTAGCTCCATATACCCTCATTGCTCAGAGACAGTGTATCAATTGCTGGGGACATGCAACAGGGGAGAGGTGTTCATATGACCTACTAGTGAGCATTCTGGAAGCATCTGGTGGATCATTGGAAACAGGATGCTGGACCAGATGAAACTTTGGTCTGAATGGGCATGTTGACTTATGTTCCTTCCATGGAACACTATCAGCCCTTGGATAATTAGGACACCTGGTCCTCTTCTTGCCCAACTGACTGCAGATTGCCTAATATACACTAGTCCAGTGATTTTCAACCTTTTTCATCTCATGGCACACTGACAAGGTACTAAAACTATTAAGGTACACCATCAGTCTTTTGACAATTGACAAGGCACACTGTACTGTCAGCAGAGTGCTTCCATTCTCCAGTGGCCTACTAATAAATGACCCTCCTCCAAACTGCCGTGGCACACCTGCAGACCATTCACGGCACACCAGTGTGCCATGGCACAGTGGCTGAAAATAGCTGCACTAGTCAGTCCATGATTATGGTGGGAGTGCATCTTCATCAAATATAGAGAGCGTATGCTACAGGATGTCTCAATTACAGAAAATCCTCATAAGATAAGGCAGATGAATGCTCTGTCCCATTTTGCTTGCCTGCTCCTTACAATAAAAGAGTCCATTATCAGCACCATAAGTTCAGCTCCAATTATACCAGAGGTGTCAAACATAAGGCCCAGGGGCCGGAGACCACCCACCGAAGCTCTTCATCCAGCCCTTGGCCTCTCTCAGCAATACCATCAGTTGGTCTCAGCTGTTAAGCTGGTTGAGGTATCACTGCTGAAAGGGCAGCCCACATGATAATTGGGCTCTCCCATATTTTGTAAATGTGATCAAGATTTGTGTATTTTCCCTTTGCAGCTAATGAGTTCCTAGGTGAGAAAAAAAACTGCTTTGTTTTGTCATGACCTGCTTAATGACATCACTTCCTGCTTAATGACATCACTTCGGCCCTCAGCAGGTATCATGAATGCTATTCGGCTGCACGGTATGAAATGAGTTGACAGTCCTGAGTTATAAAGTATATGACTTGTCCACGTGGATAACCACAGAGGTTCACAAAAGTTCAGAGCCAACCTTCCTCTGGAGAAGGTCCTGTACTCTTCCCTCCACAGCCTCACCTCCAGGAGTTCTCTTGCCATCTGCTGACATTTCCCCTCCAACTCCTGAATGATGCCATCAAGGGAAGAGAGCTCCTCTGAGAGTCTGGCCATGCGCTCGTCCCTTTTCCTCACAATCTCCTTGTCCACCTCTTCCATCTGGGCCAGCAAACCGTTTTCTTCTGCATCCAGAAGCTGGTGCAGCTCTCTGAACTCAGCCACTGTCTTCTGCCTCTCTCGCTCGGTCAGTTTCTGTAACAAAGCAGATGGACAGAGGAGAAGAACAGTCCACAGGGAGAAATATGGTCAATCGTTTGTTTCAGTGGGTATATTTTGTGGGCTTTACAGATGGGTAAGGTAACCCTCTGACTTTTCCCAGAGACCACATTCTAGGTCCATCTTATTTCCCAAAGGAAAATAAGAATTTCTTCATTATGAAGCTGCTGAGATGGAATGAATATGCAAGTTAGATCCTGTGCAATTCAAACTCAGTCATTACTGAGAGCAGCCATGTAAAGAAGCCTGATTGGCTAGCCCAGGTCTTGGGGGGGGGGGGTCCTAGTAGGATTGTTGGGTTGCGCACATTCCGGGCCAGCTCAGTCAGGCTCCTGACAGGGTCCCCCTCCTGCCCAAACTTTCTTTAGTCCAAGACTAGCTGGCCGCTCTCTGGAGGGCCAGGTAGGAACTTTTTGCTTTCACAGAGATTGGCCAAGTGTGGGGGTTTTCTTGCCTACCCTGAAGCTGGGTGATGCAGAGTTGTCATAGGTTAATTGGTCACTTTGGCAGGTGTTGTGCGGGGTGGGTCAGCAGGCCACAGGCATAATCTGAGGCAAGCAAAGGCAAGGGGAGAGACAGTACACTCCCATGATGCTTGACCAGCTCAAAGAGGCTGGCTGGCAAGCCCCTGAACTGGAATAGGCAAAGCCTATTGGCCTGCAGGTTTGCCTGTGGGCAGAGCCATCCAGCTGCCTAGACCCTTGCGGGTTGCTGAGGATAGGCAAGTTTAGACAATGACTAAGCACTGCCGGGAGTCAGGTTGTATGCCCAATTACACCTTGGGCGATGCAGAAGGCCAGGACCCTTTCCCCCAGCTAGCTCCCGCCTGGCTCTTTTGCTCAGTTAGTGCTCTGCTGCTTTTTATGTATTAGTAGTTAACAAAGTGGCCCAGTTTATTTCCAAGTCTGTGTCTGGTGTGATTATTGGTGGTGTGGGGTAAAGTAACGGTTCTCTTTCAGGTGTCCTTAATATCTATTCCTGAAGCAAAAAAATCTTCATTCTAAGAGAGAAGGTGCTCACAAATTCACTCACACACCAAAAAGAATGCAGACTGTAAGCTCAAGCCCACCTTAAGGTGCAAGCAGTAAACACGTTCGACAATCTCATATGTTGCATGCTACAAATCAGCTCCCCTGCATGTACTTGTTCCCTTTCAGTCTCAATCCTCCTCTTCTGCATCTTTGGGGGTGGGGGGAATATTGAGTCCGGAGTCAGTGTTACACCAAACTTTATTAAAATCTAAATTACATTGAATGGATTTCCTAAATACATTTATAAAAATGTATGTTTTCAGCTTAATATGACTTATATAAAGGTATTTATAACTCAAGTACAGGACCAATCACCTCCTTTGTCTTACTGATGTGTGTTACTCCATGATGAAAAAAAGATGTGCCTTGAAGCCCATCTGCCCTAATTTTACATCTCTCTGCATGCTCCATCTATTCACCTTGTCATCGTCCCCCCGCCTGTGGCATACCTACGAGAGGTCCATGGGTACAAGTGCCCCTGGGCAGCACAGTTAGGGGAGCACCGCCCCCAACCATGCACCCTGAGGACTGCCCGCACCTGCTACCTCCCCATCGGGAGGCGTTCTAAGGGCCAAAGAGGCTGCATGCAGCCTCCCCAACCCTCAGAAGGACTTCTAAGTACTCTGGAGTACTCTTAAAACATCACTTTTGGTTTTTCAGGGAAACTGAAAGTGATGTTTTAAGGCACTCCAGAGGCCTTAGAAGGAAGGAGGAGGCACTGCCAGGCTTGCCCCTGGGCTGCACAGTGGCCAGGACCACTCCTGCCCCTGCCCCCTAATTTCAACAAACGAAACCCCCTAATCAAAATAAGAGCATACAGTGAAAGCAGAGGGTCAGTACACTTTGTTAGTGCATTTGCACTACGTCCCCCATAGTTACCCTGAGCTATCAAGTTCCTCCAAACTGCAGAAGAAGATTTGTAAATTGTCACCAGTGGCCTCACACCCATCCTGATGGGATATTTTATCCACGTGTGCTCTGCCTGGGAAGAACACATACTCACTCTTGCACTGCTTGACATTTTGGTCCCACTTTATAAACTCTTTGTGCATGTATATACATACACCTGAACACAAACCTTACATTTCACTCTCTCTAATATCATACAGTGCACTCTGCCTGGTCCACAAAAGCTTGTCCCACAATATATTTGTTGGTCTTCAAGGTATGGAAACCTTGAGATTCTTTGTTACAATTGAAATCTTAATCAATAAGGAGCATCTCCTTACCCAATCCAACTACGAGATCTCGATCTGCACTGAAAGTTGAATTCTTCAACGTTTTGTGTCAGCTTTAACAATAGTGACAACTTACGAGCAGCTCTTGACTTTCCATTTCGGTGTTTGACTGGTAGGCCAGAACTGTGTCCCTCATCTTCCTCAGATTCTCCAGGCAGACACGAATCCTTTCCTAAATGGTCAACAAAAGCAAACTGTTCAGGTATGGTTTCTTTCAGAGGCCAAAAAGTACAGTATATGAATCAAAACTTTTTTTAAGATATGGAGATTGGAGGGGGAAAGGCTCGTACTCTTTCCTACATGCCACCAGCAATGTTGGAGTCTTCCAAATCTGTTAAGTGGCGCTGGGACTCAACCCGCCCGCCCTTCCCCCCCCACACACACACAATGTGGGCAGAGGGCTGGGGGAGAAAGAAGGGAGACGTGAAGGGCTGGGAATAAGGAAGGAAGGGACATGGGTTCCTGGAGCTTCTCACCTCCCTCCCCACGCAATAATCTACAAATCCTTTTGCAGATTAGATGTGTTGAAGGAACTGTCAATGGTTTGTTTGACCAGGCAAGACTTTTCCTGCTGTGGAGCCCAAGCTACAAAATGTCCCTTAGTTATTTCCTTCAAAGCCTCCTCTCTGCTTTGTTACTTCCAAGTTCCTTACACAAATACAGGTCCCAAATGACTATTGAACCATCCCAGTCCATCAGAACATCATTCCAGGTGAGCTGCTCCCACCCAGCCAAAAGACAGAAGTGCCTGTTTGCGAGCAACTGATTCTCAAGTGGAACACTGAAGTTCTTATTCTACTTTTAATCCTAACATGAGAGATGGAGACACCCAAAAAGACATTTGGCCTTGGCAGAAACAACATACAATAGCTTAAGAACATAAGACAAGCCCTGCTGGATCAGGTCAAAGGCCCAGCTAGTCCAGCTTCCTGTATCTCATGGTGGCCCACCAGATGCCTCTGGGAGCACACAAGACAACACGAGACCTGCATCCTGTTACCATTCTCTTGCACCTGGCACTCTGAGGTAGCTTATAAGAGACTGGTCTGGGCTAGTACTGAGCTGATCCAAAGGCAAATTTCTAGGGTAGAGCTGGTAAACCCCTGGTTCCCCGTTCTGGCTGCCAGTGCAACCTCAGTCCCCCCTTCCACCTCCTCTGGAATCTGGCCAGAGTCCCTCCTCTCCCAGCTTGGCACCATCCAACTACATGCTGGTTGTCATTGTTGGTACAGGTTGCTGGGAGGGAGGCCCTTACGAAGACAGGCTACAGAACCTGTAGTCTAGAAAAAGGCATCTTCAGTCTAGAAATAAGGCACCTGAGGGGGGACATGATTGAGACATACAAAATCATGCAAGGGATGGATAGAGAAAAGCTCTTTTCCCTCTCCCATAAACACTAGAACCAGGGGACATCCGCTAGCCAGCCTAGGTGCCTTTAAAAGGGGTTTGGACCAATTTCTGGAGGAAAAGTCCATCACAGATTACAAGCCATGATGTGTATGCGCAACCTCCTGATTTTAGAAGTGGGTTATCTCAGAATGCCAGATGCAAGAGATGGGACCGGGATGCGGGTCTCTTGTTGTCTTGTGTACTCTCCGAGACATTTGGTAGGCCACTGTGAGATGTAGGAAGTTGGACTAGATGGGCCTTTGGCCTGATCCAGCGGGTCTGTTCTTATGGCGCCCTCCCTTGCCTGCTGACAGCACACTGTCAGTGTTGGCACAAGTTGCCGTGGGGGGCCTGTGGCAAACTCCCCCACCCAGTGACAGCACACTGGGCACTACTGCTGCCACTGGGACTGGGGGTCCAGGAGTGAGTGGGGCCAGGTGAGGTCCTCCCATCAGCATGGCCCTGAGCCCGTGCCCAGCCTGGTCTTACAGGTGCCCACCTGGTGCTCTTGGGCGGCCTCCTCCACGGGCACCACACTGTGGCCTCGGTGCAGCCGGGACTTCTCGCACACCAGGCAGAGGAGGGCGCCATCGTCCTGGCAGAAGAGCTTCAGGGGCTCCTGGTGCCCCTGGCACAGTCCGCCTCCCTCCTCCGGCCCGAGCTGCCTGGCCACGCCTGCCAAGCTGGCCAGCAGCGCGTTGGGCCTGCAGGCGCCCTGCTCGGCCGCCTCTCCGCAGTCAGGGCAGGCGGCGCCTGCTGCGGGCGCCTCTCCCCAGCGCCGGGCAAGGCAGGCGCGGCAGAAGCTGTGCCCGCACGCCAGGCTCCGCGTAGACGTCCTGGCAGATGAGGCAGGTGGTCTCCTCCCGCAGCCGCAGCCTCAAGCGCCCCGCGGCCATGCCAGGCGGCAGCAGCCCCACCAGGTCCGGGCTCCCCTATAGCGCCTGCTCAGGCACCTTCCAGGAACACCCGGGAAACCAGCAGCACGTGCGAACGCGGCCGCGATCTCCCCGCTGATTCGTCCTGCCTGCTCCTAAAGGGGACAGGTAGGCAGTGGCGTAGCCTTGGGGGGGCAAAGCACTAAGTTTTCCAGGGAGCCCCTTTTCGCACCCACCACCCGGAATGGCTCCGAAAGGGAGGGGCCGCCTGCACGCACGCTGTGAGGCTCCCTGCAAAACTTAGTGCTTTGCCCCCTTCTAGCTATGCCACTGCAGGGAAGCTTTCTAGAGCTCCGGTTTCTCCTTCCAACGCAGGGCTCTGGGCAGCTGCAGTTTCGTTTCCCCTGTGGCCAGGCGTTCCTCCGTCCCTAAGTCTTGGCGATGAAACAGGAGGAGGGGTGGAGAGGCAGCCTCGCCTCCTGGAGCGAAAAGTCACCCAATTGGCCACCTCGGGTACTTCCCCCCCACTCCTATTTTCTTCTCGATCACAAGTTTCTCCTACTGTTCTTCGAAGCAGTGGTTTTGGATACTGTGCTTCTCTCCTGCCTCGTTTATCTTCACAACAGCACTGCGAGGTAGGCTAGGATGAGGAGAGTGACCAGCTACGATGGAGGATAGAGTGTCTATACCTTTAACCATTGTATAGAAGAGGGAATTTTGGAAGGTGCAGCTTTTTAAGCCCTTCCATGTTGAGCTGCACCTGCCAAATCCCATCTTCTACAATGGTTCAAGGTGCAGGCACTCTGTCCCACTTTGGTCACCCTGGGGATGGGGCACCTCCCTTATGAGGAGAGGCTACAGCGTTTGGGGCTCTTCAGTCTAGGAAAGAGGTGTGTGGGAGGGACATGACTGAGACATACAAAATTTAAATTTGGGTGCTTAAATTCTGACAAAAGGATAGCCAGCAAGAACAAAGTCCTGCCTGAATATTAAATTAAGTTGCAATTGCCCAGCTGAGCAGTTCTTTTCAGTCTCTGGGTCAAGAAGTCTCACCCACCATTAAGGACCTAAGGCTGGGGCAGCACACCTTGCCATGTTTATTGTGCCCCAGGAACTTCCTTGGATAGGCCATTCTGTTCTGTGTCCTCCTGGAAACACCCAATCAAGCCCAGGAAGCTCATGATGCATAGCTAAAGAAGCAGCTCCAAACTCCTTTGTTTACCTAGGAATGCTTTGTTTCCTTTATGCAAATTTCTATATCTTCCCCTGCTCTAGCAGGCCAAACAGAGTAATCTTTCCAGCAAGATGTTCTGAGGTTTCTCTCCTAATAGGAACTTGAATTTTTTTAACATGGCTCCATTAACAACTGAGCCAGCCCCCGGAAGAACCATTTCCAAGATTTACCTTTCCGTAGTCGAGATTGAGATTTCAGTGTGCCTAGGAAGAAAATGGAGAGATGAGATATTTATGACGATGATTCTCACACCTTTTCCCCAGGAAAAGAAGCTGTGTTCTGATACATCCAAGACACCTATGCCTGAGAGCCAATCAGGGAGCACATCCTCACAGACCTAGGGTGCAGTCCTTAGCTATGGGCAATGCAACTCCAAGGTAAGGGAACAAATAACTGCAGGATGCAGCACCTACCCCACTGGCATAGATATGCCAGCACTGGAAAGTTCATTAGGATTGCGTCCTTAACCTCTGAAACTTCTGTTTGAAGATAGGTTTGCCCAATCTTCAAAGGAGACAACTACAAACTGTGTACCAGGATCTGGCCATGAAGGAACATCTCAACTGAAGACCCAGCAGCTCTTAAAGAACAGCACTGCAAAGGAAAGCTCCATCACACTTCAGGATGGTGGCAGTGCCAGCACCTTCCTTCCTGCCCATTAGCATTGTCTGTCTGTTCCATCCTCAACAGAGTTATTACCGAGGATCCAGATTAAGGACACTTCAAGCAGGGGAATACCTGCCTCCATCGTAGGTTGACTAAATTCTGCCTGCTCGACCCTGTTCCCTTTCCCGAGAGGTCTTCAGTGGGTTCTGCTGCGTGGCAACTCCCTGCCAGGGAAAACATGTCTCCATTGTGAGCAGAGTGATTTCCAGCTGCTCGGTCTCTCTCTTTCTCTCCTGCAAAAGTAGTTCTGTCTTATATCAGAACTACTGCCTAGTTTAACTGGTCCAAAGTCTGGATTTCAGTCTCTGCAGGAAAGCAGCATTTTTGGGTTGACTGGGATAGTCCTGGTAAGGAAGAAGCCTGGAACTGTGTCAATGACTTGATTCTCTATTTTATGCATTGTTTTATATTCATTGTGGGATGACCAGGTGGCCCCCAGGGCAGCAGCAGAACACAATGAAATTTATTCCACAAACAATAAATAAGTCATCTGCTCCCCCCTGTGAACAGCAAGACAAGCTTTTGCAGTGGACTCTTCATAGGAGCCAGTCTGAAATTGTGGCAGGGATGTTTCCATTACCTTTGAATTCCTTTCTGATGTTCTCAAGAACAAGACTGATTTCCCAGAAGTTCCAGCATCTCCATTTTAGCTCAGAAGGGAAATCCATCAGAATCTCAAATTTCTCCTTTTGCTCACACCTGAAAAGAAACATTTATTCGCTACCTGCCAAGTCTGAAACTTTCAATGCAGGAACAGTCAAGGCATCCAAGAGGGCAGGATCCTCTTCCATTGCCATGAACAGTGCACACTAAGAGACACTTATGGGGTGCTAGGGTGGATGGGAATCATTCACCCTGTTAGGAACCCCCAGTCTGTATGTAACATGGAGCTGGCATGGCTTAGTTCACGTTCCCCCATAACCAGCACTTGGTCCTCCCAACAGTTCTGTAAAGAAGGTTAGAATGAGGAGAGGACGAGGGGCCCTGGTTCACCCGAAGGAGCTTCACACCGGAATGGAGTACATCCTGGGTCTCCCTGTGCTTTGTCCAGCATTCTAATTACTACATCAAACCAGCTCTCTTTCCAAATCCCTTTTGATGGCTATGACTTTATGGTAAAGGACATCACTGCTGTGCCCTCATTAATCTTCTTGCTTAAGTGATGCGGGCAATATGGCTGTCATCCCCCCAGTTCTATCCCATGCCAGCATTGTCCCAGCTGCACGGAGGAGCAATACTGACATGGGGAGGCACAGCTTCGCAAATATACCCTGGAAACACTGCAGTGGCTCCCAAACTTCCAGGCCTTACTTTAACGCAGTGGTTCTCGAACTTTTCTGGCTTGCGCCTCCTGATCCTTGTGGCCACGGCTCCCCATTACAACACCTCACCTCAGTTACCCCCAAAATGGGGATGAAGGTGTTATAATTATACACTAAAAAAAAATCTGCCAGCACTCTGAGGCTGCAATCCTAACCACACTTACCTGAAAGTAAGCCCCATTGAACAAAATAGGACTGAGTAGACCTGGTTAGGATTGTGCCCTGAGTTTGTTAGCAGCACACCTGGAGGGTTTTGGAAAAGGAGGGGGGAAGTGATGAATTTGCTAGGGAAGGGGAAGACTTTGTTTTGTGTGTATCTGCTAATTGCAAACTGAGACCTAGAGACTGTTCGGCTGGAATCCTAACCCCACTTTCCTGGGAGTAAGTCCCATTGAACACAATAGGACTTACTTCTGAGTAGAACTAGCTAGGATTGTGCCTTTTGTCTTACAATGGCAGCCAACAGAGTACCCCCTCCCCCAAAAGGAGGCAGGAGGAAAAAGGGGAATGGCTGAAAAGGAATGGGGATTTTAATTTTTAATCAATTTTTGGAGACAAAGCCATCAAGAGTGGCTTTTTTTCTTTTTTAAAGGGGGAGGAAAAAGAGAAAGGTGAGGATCCTGGGTTAAGCTGACACAAACCCCACGCCTATGTAGGTCTACTTAGAAGTAAGCCCCATTTGAGTTAATGGGGCTTACTCCCAGGAAAGTGTGGAAAGGATTGCAGCCACAGCCAGCAAGATTACAACTCACCCCAAAGTAGATGGGGGCTGCTCACACACACACACCCAAAATGTAGATGCCACCCCTGTTCCCCCAGGCAAGATGGAGGGATGCAGGCTGGGGCATTTCCAGGATGCGCAGGGTGAGGGGCACACTGGGAGATGTAGTCCTTGGGGCAAGGTTGCACATGGAGAGAGCTCCATGCTAAGATGCGGCACCTCTGCCTGCCTGCCCAGCCAGCCTTCTCTCCCACCTCCCCCCAGCATGTTTCACAGCCCTCCCAGCCTCAGGCTGCCCCACGCACCTCCTTCACAGCTGCAGAAAAGCAGCAAGTCAGCAGGCAGCAGGTGCAGCTGAGCAGAGCAGAGCAGCCTCTCTCGGGGACATGCCTGGCGACGCCCCTAGAGGCAAACCACGCCTCACTAGGGAGGTGGGACGCACAGATTGAATACCTCAGCTTTAATGTGAGGGGAACATAAGAACATAGAAGAGCCCTGCTGGATCAGGCCTAGGGCCCATCTAGTCCAGCTTCCTATATTTCACAGCGGCCCACCAGATGCCTTAGGAGCACACAGGATACTTGCATCTTGCTGCCACTCCCTGCATCTGGCATTCTTTCTGTGAACCCGGAAGTCACGCAGGAGACGTGATTTCCCTCAGTCTGAGCCTTACAGAGGCAGCGCTCGGATATGCTCCCCTTCCATTTGGACTGTGGGGGTGTGTGCCCCCAACGACCACATGACCACACGCGGTCATCGGATATGTGATACCGATATTAGCCGGAACGTCACTAAGGGGCACGCACCTGTAATTAGCAGCTATCTGATTTTTGAATAGTTTCAGGGTTTGAGGCAATTAGTTATCTGATCTTTCCTTCACTTTTTTAACGACCCACCAAAAATCAGGTCGCAACTCACCAGTGGGTTCCGACCCACTTTGGAAACCACTGCTCTAACTGTACTAGCCAATCTCACCATACAGACCATGACCCACATTTTCAGAAGCCATTCCACTAGAGGTGGAGGATCCATTTTTGTTCCATTTCAAACAGATACCATTGAAAATATGCTACTTATTACATGAAACATGAAGGGCAATGAGTGGAAATGACTTACCTCTGCAACACGCTTGTAATATCCTAAAGGGAAAAGAGAGAAGAACAAGATGAAACCCCAGATGCTCTAGGGCAGTGTTTCTCAAACTGTGGGTCAAGACCCACTAGGTGGGTCGCAAGCCCATTTCAGGTGGGTTCCCATTCATTTCAATATTTTATTATTATTATTATTATTAACAGTATTTATATATCTTAGACTAGATGCCACTATGGCAGTGGTTCTCACACATTTAGCACCAGGACCCACTTTTTAGAATGAGAATCTGTCAAGACCCACCAGAAGTGATGTCATGACCGGAAGTGACATCATCAAGTAGGAACATTTTTAATAATCCTAGCCTGCAATCCTACCCACACTTACCCAGGAGTAGGTCCCACTGAATATCACTGTTAAAAGAATATACATAGTAGCTTGTTAAAAGTACAGGTCTGTAACATTTCCCCAAATGCAGTCACATACCATGGTAGCATCAAGTCTAATATATTAAAAATAAAATATTGAAAGGACTGGGGACCCACCTCAAATTGACTCGTGACCCACCTAGTGGGTCCTGACCCACAGTTTGAGAAACACTGCACTATGGTATGTGAGTGTATTTGGGGAAATGTTACAGATCTATACTTTTAACAGGCTATTGTGTATGTGCTTTTAACAATGACGGTTAATGGGACTTACTCCTGGGTAAGTGTGGGTAGGAGTGCAATCTAGAATTGTTAAAAATTTTCTTGCATGATGATGTCACTTCCAGTCATGGCATCACTTCCTGTGGCTCCTGACAGATTTTCATTCTAAAAAGTGAATCCTGGTGCCACAAGTTTGAGAACCACTGCTCTAGGGCGACCCCTGGATGGCAATGCTCACATGCCCCCCCCCCCTTTATCAAGATGCTGGGAATTGCCCTAACATACCACTTGAGGACTGAGCCAAAGGTTTGTTTTCACAAAGCAGGGACAAAATGTCACCTCTGAATTAAGGAACTGGCCCAAACTCTACAAATTAAGAAAGCCACACAATGGTTCCAACTAAATGTGACACTAATGCTTGGTCAGGCAGCACAAAAGCTGTGCCATTGTTGGGCACTTCACAGTCACCAGCTCAAACTTCCAGTGGCTCTCTGCACCCACCAGCAGCCCCTGTAGCAGGTAAGGTGGAAGGGGGGTGCAATTCATGGGCAGTCCACGCTGAGGAGTGACCTGAACTGGAGGAGTGGTTGTAGGTCAGGGGAAGATCTCAGCAACAGTCATGCACACCAGACATGTGAGATGCCACCAGGTGATCTCCTGAAGGTAAGACTGTAGCCGGACTAGCCTAGCCTATATTATACATCAATGGTCTTCAGGAGTTCCCCTGGTGGCATCTCACATTTCTCTTCCATCTCCCGGATGGTATTTTCCAGGGAAGAGAGTTCCTCTGAAAGTCTGGCGATGTCCTCTTCGTCCACCTCTTCCATCTGGGCCAAGAGAAGTTTCTCTTCTTCCTCTAGAAACTCCCGAAGAAGTCTGAATGCATCCACTGTCTTTTGCCTCTCTCTTTCAATCATATCCTGCAACAAATCAGTCAAGAGAAAGAACGCAAACACAGCTTAAAGTCTGAAATAGAGCCAGTTCTTGGAATTGCAGCTGGCACGCTTGGTTAGCTTTAAAGGAAGGGGTTTAAGGTTCCCTCCCAATGTATAAAATGTCACTGGGACCCTTGCTATGACAGTAGACAAATGAATTTTTCTTCTTAGGAAAAAAGTTAACAGACTGGCAGGCCCTTGTGTCACTCATGAAGAGATCTTCCCCTTCTGCATATGGTGCTTGCACCCAGGTACATATGTGTGGGATCACAGCCTTAATACTGGGATGACTTTATCAAAATCATATCTTCTTTATCAAAATCATATCTTAACAGACCTATTGTATGGACATTCTATATGGGTCATGAAGCTCCAGCACTGAACCCAATTTAGACATTCCAAAGGAATCACTAAAACCAGCTCTAAATTACACTAAATTACACTAAATTACAGCGAAACCTACAAGCAGGTCTTGACTTTGCTTTTCTGTGTTTTCTTTGCATGCCAGAAGCTCTTCTTTCTTCTTCCTCAGATTCTCCAAGCAGTTACAGATCTGATCCTGAAGGGAGAAAAAGTTCAAGCACAGCTGCTTTTAAGGATTTATGCACTGAAGTACACTGATTGTAAAAGTTATTCTGTAGGTTCCCCTGGGAGATTGTTTTGATAGGTAGGATAAAGTCAATAAAAGAAAAATGGTCACTTAAAGAGAACAACAAATGGAGCACTGTGGCAATCCTGGCCCCTGTGCCACCCGGAGACCAGGACTACAAAATGCCACTTCCGGTCACCACTGGAGGCCTTCATTGACCTCTGGAAGGCCTTAGAAAGGTACTTCTGGTTTTCCTCAAAAAACTGGAAGTACCTTTCTAAGGCCCTCCTGAGGCTATCATGTCTTTTGCGGAGAGAGGATTTCCCTAGTGACCCCTTAAAAAAATTATTAATAGATTTTATTGCTCTGAGATGCTTTTATGGTTGCTATATCCCCCCTTACCCTGCAGATATTGAGTTCTGCGGATAGTTGGATCCACAAAAGGGTCCTTGGAGGACCTCCCAGACACGTCTGGAAGCGCCTTCCGTTCAGGTCTGGGAGGTGGTCTGAGGCCCTCCAGCTACAGACACCCGCTGATATTCAGACCTGTGGACACCAAGCCCATGGATAAAACAAGGGCTTGCTGTATATTTTAGCTATGTTTTATCTTAATTGTACACTGCCTTGAGCTTTGGAAACGTGGCTTAAATTTTTTAAAAATAAATACAATAAATACAAGCGTCCAGCCCTGGACCCACTACCACAGTGTTTGGAAGTAGAGGGGGGCCTGAAGGTACACCATCCAGAGAAGCGCAAGCCAGCAGGAACACTGACACATGCACCCCCAATATACGTGGGAGCGGGTATTGCAATAATATATGTGCCCTGGGTGGTCCCAGGTCTTGTTCTTTCCACATACAAAGAAAAACACAGACAGAAATAAGCTCATTAGTCTTTAAGGTGTTGTAAGAATAATTCCTCCCCCCCCCCCACACGCACACACACAGAGCAGTCTGGGCACCCAATCCCATCCAATTTTCCAGTACCAGTGCAGTTGTGCCAATGGGGTATGCACTGCACCCTGTGGTGGGGAGGCAGTCACAGAGGCCTCGTCAAGGTATGGGAATGTTTGTTCCCTTACCTCGGGGATGCACTGCGGCTGCACCGGTGCTGGAAAGTTGGATAGGATTAGGCTCTGACACCACTACGGGAGCAATCCTAACCCCTTATGTCAATGCTTTCCAGAACTGGCATAGCGGTGCCAATGGGCCATGTGCTGCATCCTGCAGTTGGGTGTCACTCACGGAGGCCTCCTCAAAGTAAGGGAATGTTTGTTCCCTTACCTCAGAGCTGCATTGCCCTTATGTCGGTGCTGCAAAGCACCGACATAAGGGGTTAGAATTGCGCCCTACCTCTCCAGAAGCTGCCCTACAGGAGCCTCCAGGTGCCTGCGGAAGGAAACTCTTATCTTGCTCAGGTAAACCTTCCCTTCAAAGGCTTCCTTCCAAGGATCTCTTTCCCCAAGGCAAGTCAGCCCCCTCCCCAAGAGGATCAGGCTCCTCTCATGTCCATACAGCAGAAACTCATAGTGCAATTTCCCAGTTCTGAGTCCTGGGGGGGCGCCTTACCTTGTACTCCTCCACAGCCTCGTCTGCAGGAACCACACGGTGCTCTCTGTGCCTCTTGGATCGCTCACACACCACACAGATAAGAGCTTCATCGTCCTCACAGAAGAACTTCAGGGGCTCCTGGTGGTTGTCACAGACCCCCCCTGCCACTGCCTCCTTCGTCACCTGATTGCTCAGCTGCTTGACAATTTCAACAATGTTTGCCAGCTGCCTGTTTGGCATCCAGGACTTTGGCTGAACTGTTTCTCTGCACTGCGGGCACGAGACTGTGGACGTGGGTGGCTTCTCCCAGCACTTGAGAATGCAGCTTTTGCAGAAATTGTGCCCGCACTTCAACATCACAGGGTCTGTGAAGAAGTCCAGGCAAAGGGGGCAAGTGGTTTCATCCGAGAGTCTCTTTGGATTGTCAGCAGCCACGGCTCAAATGAAAACTCCACCAAGCAACAACATAACTTTCGGTTTCCTTTCCACTGCGCAGTGAACTGGAGAAATGATTGGGCGGGCCTCTTCCCGGAATAGCTGAAAAGGGTTGCATTTCAGTTATGGAACCAGAAGGGGGAGGCTTTGCCATTCAAACCATGTACTACAGCAGGAGCCTCAGTCTCTAGCCCGAAGACAAAGACACTTGTGGCAACATAAAGATAAACCACTTGGTTGTACAGTAATAGCTCCTGTGGGCTGGAGTTCACTTCATCAGATGCATAAGGTGTTCTTCTCAGTTGTCAAGTAGGTATTATCCCAGTACATGGGAAGAAAAAGAAGAGACACCCATGGAAAAAACTATTAGACTAATTGAGAGGCATGAAATAAGAACATAAGAGTCCAGCTGGACCTGTCCAAAGGCCTATCTAGTCCAGCTTCCTGTATCTCACAGTGGCCCACCAGATGACCCAGGGAGCACACAAGAGAACAAGAGATCTGCATCCTGGTGGACTCTGGCATTCTGAGGTAGCCCACTTCTAAAGCCCACTACAGGAGGATACACATACTCATTGTAACCCATGATGGACTTTTCCTCCAAGAATTTGTCCAAGCCCTTTTAAAGGCATCCAGGCCAGATGACATCACCACATCCTGTGGCAAGGAGTTCCACAGACTAACTACACACTGAGTAAAGAAATACTTTTAATTTTTTTTAATTTTTTTTCTGTTTGTATTTGTGTATAAAATAAAAACATAGATTTAAAAGAAGAAGAAGAAATAATTTTCTTTGGTCAGTCCTAACTCTCCCAACACTCAATTTTAGTGGATGTCCAAATGCAAGTATGGTTCAAACCTCCTTATACGTGGGGGTTTCGTTCCCCAAATCCGCACTGGTAAAAAGAATTTGCATGTAGCCAAATTGGAAATGACGTTTTTCCAGCAGTGACAGAAACATGCTGTAAAAATGTCCCTGTAATGTTTCTCAGCATGAAACAAGGGGGGGGGGAGCTTCCCTTACCTTGCATAGCAAACTGGCAGGCAGTTTCCAGGCGCTCGGGAAGCTATTTTCAGATCATGTTGCCTCCTCCCCTCCATTCACCCTCCATAGTGGAAGCTCATGTCCCCTTAAGAACACTGAAGCAAGGAGACTTCAGCCAGCACCCACATTTTTTTCTTTTCCTTGTCTCCTTGACAGGGTCCCTGATCCTGTGGGCAAGCAGTAGTCTCCTCCAAAGCACAACAGTTTCCTTCTTCAGTATACTCCCTTCCTGTACTGGATTTATACTTTACCCACTTTATTTGTACTTTACCCACAACCCGCTCCCTGGTTGTTGACATACAACAATATTTGGCCCTCTGTGCTGCCCTTTCCAGAAGAATGCTCTAGCAAGCCCCGCCCAGAGCTACTGCCACCCAGTCAGTGGAACAGTTTCCATGGGGAGGTTCACCTCTCTCTACTCACTACTGAGTTTTGCCAGAAGCAGAAACTTTGGGGGGGGGGGGTCAAAAACCTTCCTCTGTAGTGTCTTTACAAATCAGCACCTCTTATCTTGCCTTGGCTAACAAGTCTAGTGTTTCAATGTGGAGTGCAGAAGCAAAATCAAGATGGACAAAAAATGCCTGGATGATTTGCAGTAGATCAACCAGGTTCTCTACAGTCCTTTTAGCAATAGCAAGCATCCTACCCACCAGTGACCCAACACAATTTTTGGTGGGTCACAAAACTGACATGCTGTTTACTGAAAAGGAAAATGTGCTGAGCCCCAGTAGCATAGCTAAAGAATGTGTAGCCCGGTGCAGAGCTCAAAATGATGTCCCGGAAGTGATGTCACAACCAGAAGTGACATCACACCCAGGCTTTTAAAAAAATGAAAATCAAGGGGAAACCTGCCTCCTTCCCCCAGCACCTCACCACCCACTTGCTCTGCCACCTCCCACCAACCAGTGGCATAGCTAAGGCATCTATACACTACCTGGGATCAAAGAAGATTTTGTAGCCCCCCCTTCCATGACAAAATCAAATTTAATTAAGTAAATAGATAAAAAGTGTGCCCCTTATTGGTTAGAAGCACTGTGCTGGGGTGAAGAGGGACAATTATTCTCTCCCTACTATATATAAGGGGAGTACCATTTGAAAAAGTGCCTCTTTACCAATTAGCAGGAGTAGCTATATTATGATAATGGAAATGAGAGCTGATGCATATTAACACCTTATTGGTTCCATCCTGTGTTATAATAACATCTCATAGGCTCTCAGAACAATCAGTCTCATAAGGCAGTTTTGAGTTAAGTAAATCCACTTTTTGTTCCATAAAGCAGTTGTGTTTTCATTTTCTGGTTAATTGGCCATACCTTCTGATATAATGCAAATATTCCAATGGGGTTTATTTCATTGCATTCTGCATTAAATTACCTTTCCAATGATATATAACATGATGGTATTGTTCGTACATACCAATTTTTCAGTTTTGGTCACTAGTGTCAAGCTCAGCTTGTCGCGCCCCTAAAGCTTGTTGGCCGGTGCAACTTCTACCCCCTGCACCCCCTTAGCTACACCACTGCTCAGCCCCATGGGAACTGAGAGCAGCATGTGCACATTTACTAGTGAGTAGGTAAATGTGTCTCTGCTGCTATCAAAGGCCAGAAGGGGAACGCAAGACCACCAGGATGGTCCTGATCTGATGAACATGGAACTCAACAAATGCTCCAGAAGGCAGTCCCCTCACCATAACGGAAAGGATAAAAACTGAGGCTTGAGCAGCTGGTAAGGTGAAAGGTTTCTTGTCTCAAAGCTAGGTGCGCCCTGATAGAGTGTCATTTAAAAAGTGGGCCACAGAGTGAAAAAGTTTGGGAACCACTGGCAATTTCTGCCATGGCTAGAAGACAGGACCCACAGGCTGACGTTGCCTACATTACATAATCCTGACTTCTTCATTTGAGCAGTTCCAGCTGGTCAAGTGCATCTGATTACCAAATAGGATTCCCCGGTTTCATGAGGCTGATTGAGGCCATGGTGGTTTGGAGCAAAGGATAGAACCTAAGAACACATAGCAGCTAGCAACATGTGGATCAGGGTGCAGAGCCTGACTGTTCCTGATGGCTTAGGGGTAGAGGCAATTGATCGCTGGAGTGGTGCTCATAGCACAAATACTCAGACTGGGCAGGAAATGTCCTGCTTCCTTGTTTCTGGCCACACAACTCGAGGTCTGTCCCCTGGAAACACCAAGAAGTAGGCAATACCCTGACACTTGGCAATCTTTTGACAGAGACTCTGACCCTGTGGGCAGTTGCTCATCTCCCCCAAGATGCACCAGCTGCCCTCTTTGCTACACTGTATTCCTGTACTTGATGATTAGTGGACA
Source organism: Tiliqua scincoides (assembly GCF_035046505.1). NCBI lineage: Eukaryota > Metazoa > Chordata > Lepidosauria > Squamata > Scincidae > Tiliqua > Tiliqua scincoides. The sequence continues at coordinate 256,626,497 of NC_089822.1, forward strand.
TCTTTACCTAAGAACCCCACACAAAAAAATGTGTCAACATACAGCAATACTCTGTCCCATGGGCTACCCTTTAGAAATGAACATTCTAGCAAGCCACACACAGGTCTACGGGCGCCAGCTCAGTGGAGCGATTGTGCTCTACTTATTTGAGAGATTTATATCCCGCCTTTCCCATGCCAAAGTAAGCGCCCACGGTGGCTTACAAAACTCCTACAAATGAGTTTTTATAATTGTTTTATAGCTCGTAGAACCCTTCTCTTCCAGATGGAATCCTTCATCCTTCTTTTATGATTTGCTGCTCTATGCTCTTTTTACCTGACTTTTTATCTGACTGCTGTTTTTATGATATGTGTTAATGTGTTATGCTTTTATCTGTTTTTAAATTATGGTTTAATCTGATTTTAACCTGTTGTAAGCCTCCTTGAGTCCCTTTGGGGAGAAAGGCAGGGTAAAAATAAAGTTATTATTGTTATTCACGGCATGGTCCTCACTTCAGGCATCTGGGTCTGCCTTCCAAGCTTCCAACAGAAACAGGTTCAGCTTGGCCAAGCTGTAAACAGCGAGACCTCCTGGCTCTGTTGTCTCATGAGAGCTTTACCAGCTTTCCATCTCCCATCCAAAATCCAACCAGGGCCATTCCTACTTTCTTCTTCAGGCAGCCTTTCACTCAACCACCAGACCTGCGGCCACGCTCACTGGAGGCTGGTGAAGTGCGCCTCTGCCCCCTCCCCACATTTCAAGTCTGGGGGATTGCAACAGGAGTGAGGTCAGGGGGGCTTCTCAATAGAAAAGGAAGCAACAGATAGGGAAAGAAAGAATTGTACATTCCACCTGACCGTACAAGAACGCTTTGGTGCATGGGGAAAAAAACCCACAACCACAGCCACCCTGGACATGTACAGAATGAAAAGATCTTTTTTGGAGGAATGATTTCCCTGTAATCCTTTTTTATTACTATAAATGGATTTTAGTGCTCTGTGATGCTTTTATGATTTTATTCTTGCTGTATTCAATTGTTGACCTGCTCTTTGTATTGTTGTGTATCATTTTAATTTAATATTAGTATAACTTTATCTCTTTTTTATATTAATTGTACATTGCCTTGGAAAAGTGGTTTATACATTTTTCAATCAAAACAGTCCAGCACATACTTGTGTATGTGGGGTGGGGGTGGGGTAGACAGACAGGGAGGTTGTAATAATATATATATGCCCTGGAAGGTCATGGGGCTTGTTTTTTCCATAAAGAAAATCACATTCAGAAATAAGCTCATTAGTCCTTAACATGTTACAAGAATCTTTTCTCTCCTACAACAGACTGCCTCTCCAACAGCTGCCCTACAAAAGCCTCCAGGTAATTGTAGAAGGAAATCCTTTTTTGGCTCCTAAAAATATTTTCACCAGAGGCTTCCTTCCAATGGGATCTCCTGCTCCCAGCCATAGAATCGTAGAGGTGGAAGGGACCTGCAAGGTCATCAGGTCCAACCCCTGACTGTAGCAGAAAATCCTCCTAGAGCATCTCTAGCAGGTGTTTGAAGAGCCTCTGCTTGAAAATATCCAGGAGGAGGAGAATCCACCACCTCTCTCAGCAATCCGTTCCACTGCCAAACTGCCCTTAGAGTCCAGGAATTTCTTCCTACTGTCCAATCGGAATCCCTTCTCTTACAGTTTGTACCTATTGGATCTAGTTCTGCATTAAGAGGCAGTTGAGAGTAGAACTAGATACAGGTACAACCTGCAAGAGAAGATATTCCAGCCCCCTCCCCAATAGGACTAGGCTCTCTTCATCTCCACACAGTGAAAACCTGTGGTGCAGGTCCTGGGGAGACCTTTACCTTGTACTCCTCGGCAGCTACATAAGAACATAAGAACAGCCCCACTGGATCAGGCCATAGGCCCATCTAGTCCAGCTTCCTGTATCTCACAGCGGCCCACCAAATGCCCCAGGGAGCACACCAGATAACAAGAGACCTGCATCCTGGTGCCCTCCCTTGCATCTGGCCTTCTGACATAGCCCATTTCTAAAATCAGGAGGTTGCGCATACACATCATGGCTTGTACCCCGTAATGGATTTTTCCTCCAGAAACTTGTCCAATCCCCTTTTAAAGGTGTCCAGGCCAGACACCATCACCACATCTTGCGGCAAGGAGTTCCACAGACCAACCACACGCTGAGTAAAGAAATATTTTCTCTTGTCTGTTCTAACTCTCCCCACCCTCAATTTTAGTTGCTGTCTGTCCCTTTTGGATCTCTCTGTCCCTCTCGGATCTCTCACACACCACACTGATGGAGGCTTCACCAACCATGCAGAAGAACTTCAGGGGCTCCTGGTGCTTCATTTCCCACCCTCTTGCTTCCTACTTTGGAAGATCGCTTGACTATCTCCACCGTATTGGCCAGCTGACTGTTTGGCCTCAAGGACTTCTGCTTGATGGTTTCTCGGCCCTGTGGGCATGATGCTGTGGACATGGGTGGCTTCTCTCAGCATTTGAGAATGCAGGCTTTGCAGATACTGTGCCCGCACTCCAAGGTGACTGGATCTGTGAAGAAGTCCAGGCAAAGGGGGTAAGTTGTTTCATCCCTTTCCTTTGGACTCTGAGAAGCCATGACACAAAGGAAAACATCACCAGGCAACAAAATAACTTCTTCACTGAGCAGAGGACTGGAGAAATGATCGGACATGCCTCTTCCCAGATTAGCAGGATAGGATTGTATTTTAGTCATGGAGCAAAAAGGAGGTGGCCTTGGCGCTCCAATCATCTTCTAGAGCAGGTTGTAGCACAGAAGAGAAAGATGTTTCTGACAAAAATGAACCACTTGGTTACCACAGGTTTTGTGGGCTGGAGTCCAGTTCATCAGCTGCATAATGCTATCCTCAGACATCAAGTAGATATTGCCAAGTAAGGGGGGGGGGGGAGAAAGAGGAAAAGAAAACCATGAGAAAACTCTCAGGCTAAAGAAGAGACACAAAACGCAAGAAGTGCCGCTTGTGAGCAGGCCTTTGTGAGTGGTTTATCTTGTGTTTCATACAGAGTTCACCTCTTGCCATTCATGGCCTTCTGGTGCCACAGTCCACAATGCCATGAACATTCCCCCAGCAGGGGTCTCTAAACTTTTCGGCCAAAGGGCCGCATCAAATATCTGGCACTGTGTCAAGGACCAGAAAAAGATTAAACAAAATTTAAATAAATACATTAGAGATGGAACTTAGATGAATGAATGAACTCAAATGGCCAAGATTTCTCCAAGCACCCACACAGCTCAAGTTATAAAGCACACACTTAAATGGATCCCCATTCACCCACTCCACAAGCACAACTCTGGTTGTGTTTGGTCAACTGGGCCAGAGGCTCTCAGGAGATCAGAGGCTGGTTGCGGGCCACATCTGGCCCCCAGACCTGGGTTTGAAGACTGCTGCCCCAGGGTATAGACCTACCTGCCAACAGAAGACAACCCTTTTTATGTCGATGAAGGAAGCGCCAAGCTATGCAGGGTCCTGTCTTGTATTCTGTCCAGTCAGAGTACAAGGGATGCCACAGTGCTCCAATGACAGCAAAGTCAGGAGGGACTCAGCCCCTTATGCTGTGACAGTCCTCATTCATCTTTTTACAATGCGTCTTTCTTCTCTACTTGGTATCATCGAAGTAGGACAGGTTTTACTGAAATACAGCTTACACCTGAATTCATCCACCTTTGCTCAGCCAACTTGGGTGTGGGAAATATGAACATCGGTTGAGTTAAAACCAACCTGTCAGAGCTTGGGGGAAGGGGCTGGGCTTTGTTCTAGGTGGTGCACTAGAATCTATTTGATAAGCAACAATTGAGCCCTATGGAAATTGAAACTGAGCCACACTGTGTGTTTACTCATAAGTAGGCAAATGTGCCTTGGTGCATTGAAAAGGGCAGGGCAAGAGGACCGCATTGCAACCATAATTGTCCTGATTTGATGAATGCAGCTCTCAAAAAACACTCAAGTAGTGAGTGTGCTTCCTGCCCAGCTGATAAATGTATTGAGGCCTATGGAAAGCAAGACTGAGGTTCATGTTTACTTATGAGTAAGCTAGAGTGCAACTCCATGGATGCATACTTGGTATTTGTTTTTCCCCAATGTTTAGATTAGTTGTAGGATTTCAGGTATATCAAGAAGCAGTGTGATGAACTTGGACTAACGAGACCTGGGTACAAATCTTCAGGGATGAGCACACCAGGCTGTGCATGTGACCTTAGCCTAGTCCTCTTCTCTTTGCCTCATTTCCTTGACAGCAATGGAGGTACTGATCCTGTGGGAAAACACAAGCCTCCTCCAAACCACATAAGCTGCATTCTTCAGTACATTTCCTTCCCATACTGCAGTGGTTCTTATACATTTAGCACCCAGACCCACTTTTTAAAATGAGAACCTGTCAGGGCCCACTGGATGTGAAGTCAAGACCGGAAGTGACATCATCAAGCAGGAAAATTTTTAACAATGATAGTAAATGGGACTTATTGCTGGGTAAGTGTGGGCTAGGCTGCAATCCTACCCCCACTTACCCAGGAGTGAGTTCCATTTACTATCATTGTTAAAACAATATACATAGTAGCTTGTTAAAAGTACATGTATGTAAAATTTCCCCAAATGCAGTCACATACCATGGGAGCATCAAGTAATATTAATAAAATATTGAAATGAATGGGGACCACCTGCAATTGGCTCGCAATCCACTTAATGTGTCCCAACACACAGTTTGAGAAACACTGCCATACTGGATTTATAAGGAAAAAAACTTTACCCACAACCCCCACCCTGGGTATTGACATAAAACCACAATACTCTGTTCTCTGTGTGGCCCTTTACAGAAGGCTGCTCTAGCAAGGGCTACTGGCACCCACTCAGTGGAACTGTCTCCCTGGGGAGGTTTACCAGTCTCTTCCCACTTTTGCCAGAAGCAGAAGCATTTTTAGGTTTCAAAAGCCTTCTCTCTATAGTGTCATTAAAAATTGACACCTCTTAACTTGCCTTGGCATACAAGGTTCAGAGTTTCAGTGTACCTTTTTCTTATGTGGACATCTATTCAGCAACATCTTCCACTTTTGATATCTCATCAGGCATTTCCCAATCACTTCCAAGCTGTGTGGGAAAATCATTCAGCTGCAATCTGTCTTTTAAGTCTTTTACCAGTCTTTTAAGATAGATTGCAGCTGAATGATTTTCCCATGCAGAGTTGCTGAAAAAGGCAGAAAGTTGGATGATTACACAATTTGTACAGCCCCTTCCCTTCCAGCATGTCCCTTGCATCTTGAAACCACAACTGGTCCTTGACCACTAGTCCCTCTAGACAAGAAATTTGGCTCAACACTTTATACAGTGTATTCATTAAAAGCATAACTTTATTCAGCAACAAATAGTAAAAATTACAGCTGGCTGCCCCCACCAATCCAGGAAGTGAACTCTGTTCTCTAACGCATAGTGTGTTCTTCATGCACCCTTAGATGAATCATTTCACCCAGCTAACAAAAACACCAACACAGTACATTTTTGGTTTCCTATGAACACAAACAAATGGGGATGTCCCAGTTGAACAGGCTAACCCCTAGAATTGTCTCATTGATTGCAGTGTATCTCCTGGTCTTCTCCACTGGAGACTCTTTGCTTGCAGAGAGATGTTAGTGGAACCAGAGGAAGACATCATCCCAGCACACCAGAACAGTTCCTACAAACTGCAAGTCTTTATATGCAAGCAAGTCGATAGGCTTGAAAGACTCAGTTACGGAACAAGTCTGAGACAGGATTTTGCCCACAGACCAAAGAAAGGGTAGTATACAGTGAAACCACTGCCAGGTATAGAGAAAGTCTGCAGCATGGCTGCTGTATTGGCATCAAAAAAGGCCACCTGATGCCCCATATAGTTCAGCAACACCCGAATCTTCTTTGGTTCCTCACTCAAAGGCAGAGGAGGATTGTGAGGAGGGATGACAGCCCGGTACTTACCCTCCCATTTTCCAATCGCCCAAACTCCTGTGTGAGGACCAAGGGATTCGTCTTTATCATATTGCAAACGTGGAACAGAGACGCCAACAGCCCATCCTTCTTCTTTCCCCACTTCTACTTCCCAGTAATGTCTACCTGATTGAAATGACACAGAGCCCAGCGCACCCTGATAGTGGATAAATCTCTGAGAGCTCTTAGGCAGGCTCTGCCGTTGTTCGCTCAAGGTCAAACATTTCCTGTCTTCACATACAAGCAGCTGAGGATGGGCTGACCTTTCGACTCAGAGTGAAATTTTCTGTGGGAGACAAGTGATGAGATCAGATGCTTATCAAGAATCAGGCTAATGGTACCACCTCTCTATAAGCAGTGTGGTTATATGACCACTAAACTGGAGGTTGGAACTGTGAGCAGTCCTGCCAAGGACAGGGAAAATACTGATGCTCAAGGTTTGGTTACCATGATCTTCTATTTGGGAGAAGTGGAGAGAAACAGAAGTCAATAGAATTTAAGTTCCTTTGTACCACCTTTAGCTATAGGGTGGTCTTCCAGAGAGACCTCTGGGTTTCAGCTGCTTCCCAGTGTTCTAGGGTGCACTGTTACCCTGCACATGCCCGATCTCATCTGATCTCGGAAGCTAAGCAGGGTCAGGCCTGGTTAGTACTTGGATGGGAGACCGCCTGGGAATACCGGGTGCTGTAGGCTTATACCATAGCCTTTCGAGACTTAAGGTTGCCAACCAACCAAGGGTGCAATAATGAGGGCATGCCCTCCATATGCTGCAGCTAGAGAGATAAGGATGGTTTCTTCACATGTATCTTGACTGTACAATAAATACTGATACCCAGTTTAAAGCTGCCTTGGTACTTCAAGAGCTCCACATTCCTCCCACCCCAACCTTCTCCTTCATATAAGAAAAGTCTTAAAAGAACAAACGTCATCCTATGAGAGGTATTGAACCTTGTAGTACCATTTAAACCAGAAATATTCCTCCTAAATATAGTATCAGAAATTAAAGACCTACACAAGGAACACCTTATTGTACATATTAGTACAGCAGCAAGAATATTGTATGCGCAAACCTGGAAATCCACAGATGTCCCAAACAGAAAAATAGATAAGATTTATGAAATAGCAGAAAAGGATATTTTAGCAGAAAGAATGAAAGATAGAGCTAGGTAAAGCAAGAAGATATGATTAGATAGATAAATATTATTGATTGATTAGATCAAGTATTATGATAAATGAGATAATACCTACACTGATAAGATTTTTCTTTTTTTTATAGCCTGTTTGAAAAAAAAAATTTTTAAATGCATGCTGTAACCCAGGGGTGCTCACACTTTTTTGGCTCGAGAGCTACTTTGAAACCCAGCAAGGCCCGGAGATCAACCAGAGTTTTTTTACAATGTTTGCGCCATCATAACATATAACATTTATGTGTACAATGTATGTTGGTGTACCTTGCATAACCACATGAGCCAATATTGCACAACACAACATAATTAGCTATAAACATTTTTTGTAATTACTTGAGTTTACTTTGATGACTTGCACTGAAGCGAATCAGCCAAGGATGCATAGTCGGACAATAGCTGCTGACAGTCAGCCTCAAGCACACTTCCAAATGTTCATCAGTCATGGTGGAATGGTACTTGGGCTTAATGATCTTCCTGTAGGAAAAGGCTGACTCACATAAATAAGTGGAGCCCTTCCTGCCTCAGGTGCTCTTATATATCCCTGAGGGCCCTATTGCCTTCAAGTGGCTGCAGCTGTGCAGCACACTCTGCTGGATGCCCAGGCCTTACCCTTAAAGGGGCCACTGCTGACACTACATCTACCTCCTCACCAGATCTTCCTTGATTCCAATACAAGTGGGGGGGGGGGAGCAGATCTCTATACAGACCAGTGCAAAAACAGGGGAAAGGTGTGGGGGAGGGAAGATCTCTATATAGACATCACAGCAAGACCAGTGCAAAACCCCTTGCACACAGAACCAACAGATGGGGGGGGCAGATCTCCATGCATACCAGTGCAAAAACAGGGGAAAGGTGTGGGGGAGGGAAGATCTCTATATAGAAATCACAGCAAGACCAGTGCAAAACCCCTTGCATACAGAACCAACAGATGGAAGTTGGGGGGGGGGGGGGCAGATCTCCATACATACCAGTGCAAAAGCAGGGGAAAGGTAAGTCAGCCCCAGTAGAGTCAATGGGGCTCACTCCCAGGGATGCGTGGACAGGAGAGAAGCCTGCCAGTGGCTCCTCTCCCAGGGAGGAGCCTGCCAGGTGCTCACTCCCTGGGCTCACTCCCTAGGCTCCCTGGGCCCGCTCCCTGGGCCCGCAAGCCTGCCAGGGGCTCACTCCTAGGGATGCGTGGATGGGAGAGAAGCCTGCAATCAACTCATTTCGCCTCGAGATCGACTGGTAGCTCACGATCGACATATTGGGCACCCCTGCTGTAACCCATGGCCATTATTCTGACGTGTAACCCGTGTAGACTTATCCCTAAGTCTATCCCATTTCCCTGCCCTGTTTCTGTAACAAATAAACATTTAATAATAATTAAAAAAAAAAAAAACCATCATCCACGCCCTTCTTTTCAACCAATGAAAAGGAGGGACTATACCATCAGTGGAGTGAGTTGGTATTGTTGGTCATCAGGATTTGTATATAAATTACTATCACTTCCGGAAATGCCTGGATTTAACATCAAACCAACCCACGCAGCTCTTTTCATTGTCTAATGTGGAGTGCAGAAACTAGATCAAGATTGACCAAAAATGCCTGCATGATTTGCAGTAGATCAACCAGGTTCTCTACCTTCCATTTAGCAATCGCAACAAGGTTTTTGGGCCACAATTCTTTCTTCAAGCACCCTGTCCCTTAATTCCAAGCTTATGTCTGTCCCATCCCCCCCAGCACTACTTTGCATCTGGCTCCAGTTGGGGAATTTTGAGGTTCAAGTCAAAAACAAAGTCGAACAGCGTACACCTGCCTAACTTGCCTCTAAAAACCCCCTTAAAGTTACCCTACTCTCTGACCAAGGAATCTTATTTATTCATCCTCTCTTCTAACTCCCCTCCTCCTAAACACTTGTCAGTAGCCAGCAGTGATGGGATACAATGAATGCAACACTCATTTACCCAATACCAAAAATGTTTTGCTAAAGCTTCTCTGGAATAATGGATCAAGTACCAATACAAGCAAAGACACCATTAACAACTTAGCCAGCCCCGTGTGAAGAACCTCCATTTCCAAAATTTACCTTTATATAGTAGAGACTCAGATTTCAGTGTGTCTAGGAAAAAAAGGAGAGATGAAATATTTATGACAAAGATCCTCTCACACCTTCCCCCCCCCCCAAAGAGGTCATGTTCTGCTACATCCAACACAGCTGTGCCTCAGAGCCAATCAGGGAGCACATCTTCACAGAACTAGGGCGCAGTCCTAACCAACATTCCAGCACTGACCTAGCTGCAATGCAGCCCCAAGGTAAGGTAACCAACATGCACTTACCTAGAGGAGGCCTCCTGGACTGCCTCGGCACTACAGGATGCCATAAGAACATAAGAACAGCCCCACTGGATCAGGCTATAGGCCCATGTAGTTCAGCTTCCTGTATCTCACAGCGGCCCACCAAATGCCCCAGGGAGCACACCAGATAACAAGAGACCTGCATCCTGGTGCCCTCCCTTGCATCTGGCATTTTGACATAACCCATTTCTAAAATCAGGAGGTTGCACATACACATCATGGCTTGTAACCCGAAATGGATTTTTCCTCCAGAAACTTGTCCAATCCCCTTTTAAAGGTGTCCAGGCCAGACGCCATCACCACATCCTGTGGCAAGGAGTTCCACAGACCAACCACACGCTGAGTAAAGAAATATTCTCTTTTGTCTGTTCTAACTCTCCCAACACTCAATTTTAGTGGATGTCCCCTGGTTCTGGTGTTATATGAGAGTGTAAAGAGCATCTCTCTATCCACTCCGTCCTTCCTGTGCATAATTTTGTATGCCTCAATCATGTCCCCCCTCAGGCGCCTCCTTTCTAGACTGAAGAGGCCCAAACGCCGTAGCCTTTCCTCATAAGGAAGGTGCCCCAGCCCAGTAATCATCTTAGTCGCTCTCTTTTGCACTTTTTCCATTTCCACTATGTCTTTTTTGAGATGCGGTGACCAGAACTGGACACAATACTCCAGGTGTGGCCTTACCATAGATTTGTACAACGGCATTATAATATTAGCTGTTTTGTTCTCAATACCTTTTCTAATGATCCCAAGCATAGAATTGGCCTTCTTTACTGCCGCCGCACATTGGGTCGACACTTTCATTGACCTGTCCACCACACTGTGTGTGCCACACTGGCACAGCCATGCCAGTGCTGGAAAGTTGGTCAGGATTGCGCCCCTAGCCTCTGAAGCTTCTGTGAGAATATAGGTTGGCCCATCTGCCAAAGGATGTGGTGATGGCACCTAGACTAGATGCCTTTAAAAGGGGATTGCAAAAATTTCTGGAGGATAAGTCCATCACTGGTTACAAGCCATGACGGGTACTTGCAACTTTCTGATTTTAGAAGTGGACTACCTCAGAATGCCAGAATCAAGAGAGGGCATTGACTTGGTGCTCTCCGAGACATTTGGTGGGCCACTATGAGATACAGAAAGCTGGACTAGATGGGCCTTTAGCCTGATCCAGCAGGGCTCTTTTTATGTTCTTATTTAACGGAGACAACCACAAACTGTGTACCAGAATTGGGGGATGAAGAAATGGCTCCTCTGCAATTGCAGAATCAGCGGCTCTTGAAGAACAGCACCACAAAGGAAAGCTCCATCACACTTCAGGGATGGTGGCAGTGGCAGCACCTTCCTCCAAGCCCTTGGTATTGCCCTGTTCTATACACAGTTATGATCCAGAACCCAGGCTAAGGACAAAGCAGGGGAAGACCTGCCTCCATCATGGGCTGAGTAAATTCCACCTGCTCAGCCCTGTTCTCTTTCCCAAGAGGTCTTCAGTGGTATGTGCTCCCTGGCAACTGCCTACAAGGAAATATGTGCCTCCCATGTGAGCCGAGCAACTTTCAGTTTCTCAGTCTGACTCTCTTGCCCAAGAGGCCTTGTGTCAGATTTCGGTGGGGCAAAGTATTTTGGACTCTGCAAGGAAGCCAGGTTGCTGGGTTGACTAGGATAGCCTTGGTGAAAAAAAGCCTGGAAATGTCTGTCAGTTACTTAATTCTCTGTTTTATCATTGTGTTATGTAAGTGTGGTGGGATGCCCTGGTGGACCCTGGGACAGCGCCAGAACACAATGAAACTTCTTCAGTAAATAATAAATTCCCTGCCCCTCACTGGGAACAGCAAGAAGGGCTTTTGCAGAGGCCACCAGTAAACACAGCCACTGACAACTGGTCCAGAAGGACTTTCCCTTCCACCATTCTCTGTGTATGGGTGCACTGCAAAATAAAAGTATAAGGGGTAACCGCTATCTCTACTCACATAATCCCAAATCCCATTTCTCTAAGCACTAAGAGATACAAGTCTAGCATCCTGTAGGGAACGGTCCTAGAAGGGCCAAATCCTAGAAGGGAACAATAAGGGTCCTGCGAGCAGAGGTTGCTCTCCACAGCCTCAGTGGCCACCCTCCCCAGCTGCCCTCTCCTTGGCCACAAGGCTCAAGGTCTACAAAGTTAAGTGTGTGAAACTATAGCATGACATGTGGTGATGAGGCACTTGCTATTCCCCCAAGGGAAATTCACATGCCAACAGGATTGAAAGACACAGCATGAAGTAGATGCTTGCTGACAAAGGGAAATGGGCCAGTGGCAGAAGTGAAATTCAACCTGCTTATCTCTACCTGACCTGAACAGAGAATCACATTCATATAGTGATTCTACCCCCTTCCATAGAAACCAGTTTGAAAACTCACCAGGGTACTTCCATTACCTTTGAACTTCTGTGTGACAGCCTCAAAAATACAATAGAGATCCCAGAAGGCCCAGATTCTCCATTTCAGCATAGATGGGAAAGCCATTGGATTCTCAGACTTTTCTTTCTGCTTCTGCTCACACCTGAAAAGAAAAACATATCCGCTACCCACCAAGTCTCAAACTGTCAGTGCCAGAAAGGGAGGGATTCTCTCCCATTGCCATTAACAATGCATACCAAAAGACACATATGTGGTCCTATGGTGAACAATATCACCCTATTGGAAACCCACTGTCTGTATGTAACATGGCCATGGGTTAGACAACATTCCCCACTACCTCCCAGCAGTTCTATAAAGAAGCTTAGAATGAAGAGATAACAGGCCCTGGTTCACCTAAGATACCAAAAAACCCAAATAGCCACAGTACTGCTTAAATATTACTGAATCATCATGTTTCATTTGCCTCCAGGTGCCTGCAGAAAGAAATTCATTCCCTGTTCCTGCAAACATTCCTTCTGGAGGCATCCTTTCAAAGGGATCTCCTGCTGTAAGCTAGGTCTGCCTCCTCCCAAAGAGGACCAGCCTTCTTGCATCTCCAGGCAGTGAAAACTCACTGTGATGGTTCCCAGTTCCAAGTCTTGTTAGGCTCCTTACCTTGTAGTCCTCAGCTACATCCTCCACAGAAACCACACGGTGCTCCTTGTGCCTCCTGCAGCTCTCACACACAACAAAGGAAGAGGCTTCATGATCCTTGCAGAAGAACTCCTGGAGCCCCCGGTGGCTCTCACAGACCCCTGATTCCACTGCCGCCTCCTTCACTGCATCATGCTGCTGCCTGGCAATGTCAACTATCCTTCCCAGCTGTTTGTTTGGTCTCAATATATTACACTGAACTGCTTCATGGCAGCATGGGCAAAGCGATGTGGGTGGGGGGTGCTCCCCCCAGCACCTGAGGATGCAGGCTTTGCAGAAATTGTGCCCACACTCCAACATCACAGGGTCTGTGAAGAAGGTCAGGCAAAGGGAGCATGTCGTTTCATCCTTGAGCATCTTCTTTGGGACATCAGCAGCCATGGCTCAAGTCCAAACACCACCCAGCATGGAGATCAGTTTGGATTTTCTCACCTCAGAGAACTGGAGAAATAGCTGGGCTCCTTCTGGAAGAGCTGAAACAGTGAAAAGGAATATTCAGAGTCTGCTACAAGCTACACAGCTGAACTTCATTTACAGAAAATAAGAAGGACCATGGCTTCCATACATTATGGCAACCCCCTCACTACTGTTTTTATAAGGTGGAGTGGGAAGAAGCTGAAGGAAGTCAGGTGATGGGGACTGTGGGTTTAATTGAGTGCCTGCCTGCCTCCCCCCCCCCCTTTAAGCACCAGGGAGCCCTGTTAATCTGTTATAGCAAAAAATGGGTCTTGTCCCACCTCCTCCCCAAGACAACTATCTGTGCACACAGAGGCCTGCCAAGCTTTTTCTTGCAGGTCTAAATTGGACAACCAGGACCACCTGGTATCAACAGAGAACCACAGTCTTGACCCAAACCCAGCTGGGACTGGTCCACTTGCTCGCCTAACTTGGGAGTGGGAAATTTGAATGTCAATAAACTTAAAACCAGCCTATTTGGGGAGAGGGTAATTTCTATAGGATAAGGGCCCAATCCTATCCAACTTTCCAGCACCGGTGCAACCACAATGCAGCCCCAAGGTAAGGGAACAAATGTTCCCTTACCTCTGTGACTGCTGTCCCACCACAAGATGCAATGCATGCCCCATTGGCATGGCTGCACCAGCTCTTGAAAACTGGATAGGATTGGGCCCTCAGGGAGGTCTTCTTTAGACTGTTTTTATTTTGCCTCTTGATCTCAAGCACAAAACATGAATCTCTGGTTTTTGCTTTTGTTCCATTTCAACGCCCCCCAAATTTTTTCCCTTTGACTTGAATACATTCACCTTGTCTGGTGCAGAGCAGTTGGCCTCCTGCCTCTGATGACTTGTTCAGCCTTACACACTACCCAAAATAGGCTGGAGTACATTTGATGGTACAGGATGCATGGGTGAGAAGTGAAGCAAGAAGGTCTGTCAGGATACTCCCTATCTGTCTCCCTCCTCAGCAGCTCAACCTGAGGGGTGTCTCTTGGCGGGCAGACCCCCCAAATGGGTGAAGGAGAGGAAACATGGTTCTTTTCTTGCATTTCTGGTGGCAGTAATGTGAGGCGGCCTGGGAAAGACATGCAAGGAAGAACGTGCGCCTGGGCTGTATATCTTCTAGTACAGTAGTTCCTAAACTGTGGGTTGCAACCCCATTTTTGGAGGGTCCCAAAACTGTCAAGCTGCTGGCTGACCATGAAAATGTGCTGGAAACTGAAAACAGAGCAGGATCGGCGCATTTACTAGTGAGTAGGCAAATGTGTCTCTGCTGCTGATGAAGACCAGGTAAAAGAGAATGCAACACCACTAGAATGGTCCTGATCTGATGAACATTGAACTCAACAAATGCTCCAGGAGGTAGTCCCCTCACCATAACGGAAAGTATAAAAACAGAGGCTTGAGCAGCTGGTAAGGTGAAAAAGCTGTGTGTGTGCATTTTTGTCAAAGCTAGGTGGGCCCTGATAGAGTGTCATTTTAAAAAGTGGGTCCTGGAATGAAAAGGTTTGGGAACCACTGGCAATTTTTGCCATGGCCAGAAGGCAGGATCCTCAGGCTTATTTACTTGACTTACCCAGTCTTGACTCCTTCATTTGAGCAGACCCAACTGTTCAGGTGCATCTGATCACCAAATAAGGTTCCCAGGTCTCATGAGCTGTTGCAAACCACCACTGCTTCAATCAAAGGTGGAACCTAACACCACATAGCAGCTGGGATCACCTTGTGGGTCAGGATGCTAACTATTCCTGCTGGCTGAGAAGTGGAGACAACTGAACATGGTGGTGCTTTTAGCACAAATAGGCTGGGCAGAAAATGTCCTGCTTCCTTGTTTCTGGTCACTCAACCCGAGGTCCTTCCCCTGAAAATCCTGAGATGGAGGCAATACCCTGACATTTGGCAATCTTTTGACAGAGACCTTGACCCTGTGGGCAAGCGCAAGCCTCTCCCAAAGTGCACCAGCTGCCCTCTTCAGTACACTGTATTCCTGTACTTGATCATTGGTGGACATCTTTACCTAAAACTCTTCCCTGGGTGTTGACATACAACAATACTCTGCCCCTTTAGAAAAGAATATTTTAGCAAGCCCCACACAGGGTTACCCACCCAGTGAAACAGTCTTCCTGGAGAGGCTCCGCTATATCTCTTCTCATTTTGGGTATTGCGAGAAGAAAAAGACTTCCTAAAGGCCTTCCCTCTTTTCTATCATTACAAAATGGCACCTCTTAATGTTATTTGGTTTAGGGATGCCTTCCAAGCTTCCAGCAGGAGTGGTTTGATGTCTGAAAAGCTGTAAACAGTGTGTCCTCCTGGCTCTGTTTATCAGCTTTCAGTCTCCCATCCAAAATTCAACAAGGACCATTCCTGCTTAGCATTCTTCAAGCAACCTTCCCCTCAACCCAGTGGCGGATCCAGGCTGCTCTTGGCAGATGGGGAATGAGGCTGGTTGCAGAGGAGAAAGGGTGCTACGAGCTCCAAGGAAGGTAGGCGACCTGGCCAACTTGCTGCCCTTGGCTTCAGGCAGTCCAGCTGGGCTGTCGCTGGGAGCTCTAAGGGGTCAAGCAGGGGAGGGAAGGCTGCCCTGTGCCTCTCTTCTCTGAAACTGCATCTGAATTCAGGCTAGGATCCTCTCTACACCTTCCTGGGAGTAAGCCCCATTGAATATAATGGGACTTACTTCTGAGTAGACAAGCACAGGCTTGGGCTCGGAGGCTACAATCCCATCCACACCTTCCTGGGAGTAAACCCCATTGACTATAATGGGACTTACTTCTGAATAGACATGCCTAGGATTGGGCTCTGAGGCTGCAATCCCATCCACACCTTCCTGGGAGTAAACCCCATTGACTATAATGGGACTTACTTCTGAATAGACATGAATAGGGTAGGGCTCTGAGGCTGCAATCCCATCCACACCTTCCTGGGAGTAAGTCCCATTGACTATAATGGGACTTACTTCTGAGTAGACATGAATAGGGTAGGGCTCTGAGGCTGCAATCCCATCCACACCTTCCTGGGAATAAGTCCCATTGACTATAATGGGACTTACATCAGAATAGACATGCCTAGGATTGGGCTCTGAGGCTACAATCCCATCCACACCTTCCTGGGAGTAAGCTCCATTGACTATAATGGGACTTACTTCTAAATAGACATGAATAGGGTAGGGCTCTGAGGCTGCAATCCCATCCACACCTTCCTGGGAATAAGTCCCATTGACTATAATGGGACTTACATCAGAATAGACATGCCTAGGATTGGGCTCTGAGGCTACAATCCCATCCACACCTTCCTGGGAGTAAGCTCCATTGACTATAATGGGACTTACTTCTAAATAGACATGAATAGGGTAGGGCTCTGAGGCTGCAATTCCATCCACACCTTCCTGGGAGTAAGCCCCATTGACTATAATGGGACATCTGAATAGACATGCCTAGGATTGGGCTCTGAGGCTTCAATCTTGCGCACACTTAACTGGGAGGAAGCCCCACTGATTATAATGGAACTTTGTTCTGTGTATACCTGCAGAGGATTGGGCTCTCTTAGACTGCAATCCTGTCCACACTTAACTGGGAGCAAACCCCATAGTCACTATAATGGACTTAGTTCTGGGTAGACATGCCAAGGATTGGGTTCTCTTAGACTGCTATCCACATATACCTGCAAGGGGGGAGGAGAAAGGAGGGCAGCTCTTGAAGTGCTCCTCTGTTCCTTTTACATGATGAGAGAATCCCAGCCTTTCCTACCTTGAACTGGGGGCCCACTCCTATCCAATTTTCCAGCACTGGTGCAATTGTACCAATGGGACATGCACTGCATCCTGCAGTGGAGGGGCAGTCACTGAGGCCTCCTCAAGGTATGGGAACATGTGTTCCTTGACCTTGGGGCTGCATTACAACATCACTGGTGCTGTAAAGTGATGGATAGGAATCGACCCTTAATTAGATTAGCTGGTCCTTGGTGCAAAAAGAACAGCTGCTGTCACAGAATGTCCCTGTTAAAGGCATAGGAGACCTGTGGCTTTCCACATTAAGTGTGCTATGGGCTTGTTGAAGAAGCAGATATCTGGTCCCTGTGCCCCAGGGCCAAGTCCGTAGGGTGCCACCACCCCCTCCCTGCCGTGCGCTGCCGCCCCTACCATCCAGGGGCCTGCAGAGGCCTGCAGAAGGCCAAAAATAGACATTGAATCCCAGCCTTGAAACCCAACTTCTGGTTTTCAGGAAGAAAGGTGGCACCCAGAGGTGTGGCATCCTGGGGCATTTGCCCTCCTTGCCCCCGCCCAGGAATGCTATTGGTGAGGGTGGTTCTCTTTCTCTCCTCAAACTACTGTAGCCTTATATGCTGGCTGACAAATATATTGAGGTCTATAGAAAGCAAAACTGAGGTTCATGTTAACTTGCGAGTAAGCTAGAGTGTAACTCCATGGATGCATACTTGGTACTTGCTTTTCCCAACATTTAGATTAGGTCAGTGATTTTCAGCCTCTCTCATCTCATGGCACACTGACAAGGTACTACAATTGTAAGAACATAAGAACAGCCCTGCTGGATCAGGCCATAGGCCCATCTAGTCCAGCTTCCTGTATCTCACAGCGGCCCACCAAATGCCCCAGGGAGCACACAAGACAACAAGAGACCTGCATCCTGGTGCCCTTCTTGCATCTGACGTAGCCCATTTCTAAAATCAGGAGGTGGCACAATACACATCACGGCTTGTAACCCGTAATGGATTTTTCCTCCAGAAACTTGTCCAATCCCCTTTTAAAGGCGTCCAGGCCAGACACCATCACCACATCCTGTGGCAAGGAGTTCCACAGACCAACCACATGCCAAATAAAGAAATGTTCTTTTGTCTGTCCTATAACATTGAATAAGGAACTTAAAACTACCACCAAAGAGGTGACATAGTTTGTTATCATGCTCCTGGGCAATATGGTTTTGTTAATATTGTTTTTATATTCTATGCTGCATATTGTACTGAATGTGTGGGGGAGTGTGCGGAGAGTGACTGATACGAGCGATTGTTAGATATAGTTATGTCTATATCTCAATGGTGCATCAAATTTTGTTGTGCATTAAGCACAATGACAATAAAGTCATCTAATCTCATCAAGGCACACTGACAAGGTACTAAAATTGTCAAGGCATGCCATCAGTTTTTGGACAATTGAAAAGGCACACCATGCTGTTGGTGGGGAGCTTACATCCCCCAATGGCCCTACTAATAAGTGACCCTCCCCCAAACTCCCACAGCACACCTGCAGACTGTTCACAGCACACCAGTGTGCCAGTGGTTGAAAATGGTTGGATAAAGTGTAGGATTTCAGGCATACTGAGAGGCAGTATGATGAACTTGGACTAAAGAAACCTGGTTATAAATCCTCAGGGATGGCCACAACACTCAATGTTGTGTGTGGTCACTCAATGGCCACAACATTCAACAGCCACTCAACTCAATGTTGCCACCTTAGTCTAGTCCTTTTTCTCATCTCCTTGGCAGCACTGGAGGCAAGTGCAAGCCTCCTCTAAAGCACAACAACTGCCTTCTTCTGTACACTCCTTTCCTGTACTGAATTTATAAGGAAAACCTTTACCCACTGCCCCTCCCTGGGTGCTGACATTCAACAAGACTCTGCTCTGTGTTGCCCTTTACAGAAGGTTCCTCTAGCAAGCCCCTCACCGAGCTACTGACCCCCCCCCCCCACTTGGTGGAACAGTCTCCCTGGGGAGGCTCACCCATCACTTCCCACTTTGAATTTTGCCAAAACCAGAAACCTTTTTGAGTTTTAAAAGCCTTCTCTCTATAGTTTCATTACAAATTGGCACCTCTTAACTTGCCTGGGCTAACAAGGTCCAGTGATTCACTGTAGCTTTTGTTTTAAGTGTAAAAAAAATCTGTTCCTCAATGTCTTTGACTTTTGATCTCTCATCAGTTATTTCCCAATCACTTTCAAGCTCTATGGGAAAATCATTTAGCCGCAAGACCTGTCTTAAAAACAGCTGCTGATATTGGATGATTGTACATTGATTGGATGATTGGAAATTGGATGATTGTACAATTTGTACAGCCCCTTCCCTTCCACCATGTCTCTGGAACCTTGACCCCTAGGCCCTCTAGACAAGGAATTTGGCTCAACACTTTATACAGTGTATTCATTAAAAGCATAACTTTATTCAGCAACAAGTAGTAAAAATTACAGTTGGCTGTCCCCACCAATCCAGGAAGTGAACTCTGTTATCTAAAGCATAGTGTATTCTTCATGCACCCTTAGATGAATTATTTCACCCAGCTAACAAAAACACCAACACAGTACATTTTTGGTTTCTTATGAACACAAACAAATGGGAGATGCCCCAGTTGAACAGGCTAATCCCTTGAACGGTCTCATTGATTGCAGTGTATCTCCTGGTCTTCTCCACTGGAGACTCTTTGCTTGCAGAGAGATGTTAGTAGAACAAGAGAAAGGCATCATCCCAACACACCAGAACAGTCCGTACAAACTCCCACAAGTCTTTATATGCAAGCGGGTCGATAGGCTTGAAAGACTCAGTCACGGAACAAGTCTGAGACAGGATTTTGTCCACAGACCAAAGAAAGGATAGTATATGCTGACACGGTGGACAGGTATAGAAAAAGTCTTCAGCATGGCTGCTGTATTGGCATCAAAAAAGGCCACCCGATGCCCCAGATAGTTCAGCGACACCCGAATCTTCTTCGGTTCCTCACTCAAAGGCAGAGGGGGATTGTTAGGAGGGATGACAGCCCGGTACTTACCCTCCCATTTTCCAATGGCCCAAACTCCTGCGTCAGGACCAATATCTTTGACATCATCATACTGCGATGGTGCAAGAGAGATGCCAACAGCCCATCCGTCTTCTTTCCCCACTTCTATTTCCCAGCAATGTCTGCCTGACCGAAACAACATAGAGCCCAGTGCACCCTGATAGTGGATAAATCTCTGAGTGCATTTAGGCAGGCTCTGCCGTTGGTCACTCAAGGTCAAACGTTTCCCATCTTCAGATACACGCAGCAGAGGATGCGCTGACTTTCGATCCAGAGTCATCCTTACTGAGGGAGACAAGCAAAGATATCAGATCCTTACCAAGAACTGGGCGAATGGTACCTCCTCTCTATAAACATGGTTGTAAGATAGCTAAACTGAGGTTAGAACCAAGAGGGGTCCTGCCAAGGACAAGGAAAATCTGATTGATCTGATCCTCCTTGTTCAGTTAACTGATCTTCTACTTGGGAAAAGTGGAAGGGGCAGTAGAGGAGCAGAAGACAATAGAATTTAAACTCCATTGTACCACATTTAGCTATAGGGTGGTCTTTCAGGGAGATGCTCTGGGTTTCAGCTGCTTTCCAGTGCTCTAGGATTAGTTTAGTGCTCTAAACAGTGATGTGGGCATGCCCTCCATATGCTGCAGCTGGAAAGATCATAAGCATAGTTTCTTCACATGCATCTTGAATGGACAGTAAATATTGATGCCCAGCTTAAAGCTGGCATTGTATTTCAAGAATGCCACACTCCCCCCAGCCCAACTTTCTCCTTCACTTAAGAGAAGCCTTAAAGAAAAAACCTCATCCGTGCCCTTATTTTCAACTATTGAAAAGGGATGATATATCAGTGAATTGAGCTGGTATTGTTGGTCATCAGAACTTGTATATTTATATCACTTCTGGAAATGCCTGGTTTTAACATCAAAACCAACCAATGCAGGTCTTTCCATTGTCTAATGTGGAGTGCAGAAGCTAGATCAAGACTGACCAAAAATGCCTGCATGATTTGTAGTACATCAACCAGGTTCTCTATCTTCTGTTTAGCAGTCGCAACGAGGTTTTCAGTCCACAATTCTTTCATTAAGCACCCTATTCCTTAATTCTAAGCTTAAGTCTGCCCCTCCCCCAGCACTGCTTTGCATCTGGTTCCAATTGGGGGATTTTGAGCTTCAAGTCAAAAACACACTGCCTAACTTGTCTCTAAAAGCTCCCTGAAAGTTACATTCTGACCAAGCAATCTTATTTATCCTTTCTTCTAACCCACCTCCTCCTGACCTCTTGCCAGCAGTCATGAGATCGCAACAGTCAATCATTTCCAATAATACCAAAAATGTTTTTGCTCAAGCACTCTAGAATAATAGATTAAATTTAAATACAAGCAAGGACACCATTGACAACTGAGCCAGCCCCTCCTGTGAAGACCCTCTCTCTGTTACTGAAATTTACCTTTTTGGTGTAGAGACTCAGATTTCAGTGTGTCTAGGAAGAAAAGGAGAGATGAAACATTTATGACAGAGATCCTCTCACACCTTTTCCCCCAGGAAAAGAAGCTGTGTTCTGTTACATCCAAGACACCAATGCCTAAGAGCCAATCAGAGAGCACATCCTCACAGACCTAGACTCTGAGGCATCTGTGAGAAAATAGGTTGGCCCAATTTTCAAAGACAAACATAAACTGAGTACCAGGATCAGGGGAAGAAGGAACTGCTCCTCTAGACCCAGCGACTCTTGAAGAATAGTACCGCAAAGGAAAGCTCCATCATACATTAGGGGTAGTGGCACCACTTCAACACCCATTACCATAGCCCTGTTCTATGAAGCCGAAGAGAAATTCTACGATGACCTGGCCACCACTATCAAGAAGATCCCCGTAAAAGAGCCATTGTTCATCCTCGGCGATTTCAATGCTAGAGTTGGTGCTGATAACAGTTTGTGGCCCACTTGCTTAGGTCAGTTTGGCACTGGGAGGATGAACAAAAGTGGCCAACGCCTGCTAGAGTTTTGCTGTCATCACGGTCTCTGTGTCAGCAACATGTTCTTCAACACAAAGCCCCAACATAGAGTCTCTTGGAGACACCCAAGATCAAAGCACTGGCACCACCTTGACCTGATTCTCACTAGATGCTCCAGCCTTCCCAGCATCAAGATCACACACAGCTATCAGGGTGCTGCCTGCAACACCAACCACTCTCTGGTGTGCAGCATAGTGAAACTGCAAAGCCCTGTTCTATACACAGTGATGAACCACAACCCAGGCTAAGGACAAAGCAGGGGAAGACCTGCCTCCAGTAAATTTCACCTGCTCAGCCCCGTTTCCTTTCCTGAAAGGTACATAAGAACATAAGAACATAAGAACAGCCCCACTGGATCAGGCCATAGGCCCATCTAGTCCAGCTTCCTGTATCTCACAGCGGCCCACCAAATGCCCCAGGGAGCACACCAGATAACAAGAGACCTCATCCTGGTGCTCTCCCCTACATCTGGCATTCTGACTTAACCCATTCCTAAAATCAGGAGGTTGCGCATACACATCATGGCTTGTACCCCATAATGGATTTTTCCTCCAGAAACTCGTCCAATCCCCTTTTAAAGGCGTCTAGGCTAGACGCCAGCACCACATCCTGTGGCAAGGAGTTCCACAGACCGACCACGCGCTGAGTAAAGAAATATTTTCTTTTGTCTGTTCTAACCCGCCCAACACTCAATTTTAGTGGATGTCCCCTGGTTCTGGTATTATGTGAGAGTGTAAAGAGCATCTCCCTATCCACTCTGTCCATCCCCTGCATAATTTTGTATGTCTCAATCATGTCCCCCCTCAAGCGTCTCTTTTCTAGGCTGAAGAGGCCCAAACGCCGTAGCCTTTCCTCATAAGGAAGGTGCCCCAGCCCCGTAATCATCTTAGTCGCTCTCTTTTGCACCTTTTCCATTTCCACTATGTCTTTTTTGAGATGCGGAGACCAGAACTGGACACAATACTCCAGGTGTGGCCTTACCATAGATTTGTACAACGGCATTATAATACTAACCGTTTTGTTCTCAATACCCTTCCTAATGATCCCAAGCATAGAATTGGCCTTCTTCACTGCTGCCGCACATTGGGTCGACACTTTCATCGACCTGTCCACCACCACCCCAAGATCTCTCTCCTGATCTGTCACAGACAGCTCAGAACCCATCAGCCTATATGTGAAGTTTTGATTTTTTGCCCCAATGTGCATGACTTTACACTTACTGACATTGAAGCGCATCTGCCATTTTGCTGCCCATTCTGCCAGTCTGGAGAGATCCTTCTGGAGCTCCTCACAATCACTTCTGGTCTTTACCACTCGGAAAAGTTTGGTGTCATCTGCAAACTTAGCCACTTCACTGCTCAACCCTGTCTCCAGGTCATTTATGAAGAGGTTGAAAAGCACCGGTCCCAGGACAGATCCTTGGGGCACACCGCTTTTCACCTCTCTCCATTGTGAAAATTGCCCATTGACACCCACTCTCTGCTTCCTGGCCTCCAACCAGTTCTCAATCCAGGAGAGGACCTGTCCTCTAATTCCCTGACTGTGGAGTTTTTTCAGTAACCTTTGGTGAGGGACCGTGTCAAACGCCTTCTGAAAGTCCAGATATATAATGTCCACGGGTTCTCCCGCATCCACATGCCTGTTGACCTTTTCAAAGAATTCTATAAGGTTTGTGAGGCAAGACTTACCCTTACAGAAGCCATGCTGACTCTCCCTCAGCAAGGCCTGTTCGTCTATGTGTTTTGAGATCCTATCTTTGATGAGGCATTCCACCATCTTACCCGGTATAGATGTTAGGCTGACCGGCCTATAGTTTCCCGGGTCCCCCCTCTTTCCCTTTTTAAAAATAGGCGTGACATTTGCTATCCTCCAATCTTCTGGCACTGTGGCCGTTTTGAGGGACAAGTTGCATACCTTAGTCAAGAGATCTGCAACTTCATTCTTTAATTCCTTAATAACCCTTGGGTGGATGCCATCAGGGCCCGGTGACTTATTGATCTTTAATTTATCAATGAGGTCTGAAACATCTTCTCTTTTAACCTCTATCTGACTTAACTCCTCGGTTAGAAGGGGCCGTTCGGGCAGCGGTATCTGCCCGAGGTCTTCTGCCGTGAAGACAGATGCAAAGAACTCATTGAATTTCTCTGCCATCTCTAAGTCTCCTTTTATCTCCCCTTTCCCTCCCTCACCATCCAGAGGGCCAACTGCTTCTCTGGCAGGTTTCCTGCTTCTAACATATTTGAAGAAGCTTTTATTATTCCCCTTAATGTTGCTGGCCATGCGTTCCTCATAGTCTCGCTTGGCCTCCCCTATCACCTTCTTACATTTCTTTTGCCACAGTTTATGTTCCTTTTTATTCTCTTCATTAGGGCAAGACTTCCATTTAGGGAAGGAAGCTTCCTTGCCCTTCACAGCCTCTCTAACTTGGCTGGTTAGCCATGCGGGCACTCTCCTGGATTTAGTGGAACCCTTCTTTCTTTGCGGTATACACCTCTGCTGGGCCTCTATTACTGTTGTTTTAAGCAGCCTCCATGCACTCTGGAGAGACTGGACTCTTTTTACCCTCCCTTTCAGCCTCCTTCTAACCAGCCTCCTCATTTGAGGGAAGTCCGCCCGTCGGAAGTCAAGGGTTTTTGTTAGAGATTTGCCTGGTATTCCTCCCCCAACGTGCACGTCAAAACGGATCGCAGCATGATCACTGTTCCCCAATGGCTCAGTAACGTTTACATCTCTAACCAGGTCCTGCGTACCGCACAAAATTAAATCCAGAGTCACCTGTCCTCTGGTGGGCTCCGTGACTAGCTGATCTAAGCCACAGTCATTTAGCACGTCAAGAAATCCGGTTTCCTTATCGTGACCAGAACACAAATTGACCCAGTCAATATGAGGATAATTGAAGTCCCCCATGATTACAACCCTGTCCTTCCTTGTCACTTCCCTGATCTGTTTCCTCATTTCAAGGTCCCCATCAGATTTCTGGTCTGGAGGGCGATAGCACACCCCCAGTATTACATCGCTGCTCAAGCCTGGTAATTTAACCCACAGAGATTCTACGGTGGAGTCGGACCCACCTTCAATCTCTACTTTGCTGGATTCTATCCCTTCCTTAACATAGAGGGCCACCCCACCTCCAACACGCCCCTGCCTGTCCCTCCTGTAGAGTTTATAGCCCGGGATTGCGGTATCCCACTGATTCTCCGCATTCCACCAGGTTTCCGTTATGCCCACTATGCCAATATTTTCCCTTGTCACCAGACATTCTAGTTCTCCCACCTTTGCTCGTAGACTTCGGGCATTCGCATAAAAGCAATTATACACGGAATGCCCCAGGATGGGCTGCTTATTCGCTCCTTTGTCCCCACATCCTCTCATTGTGCCAAACTGTCTATCACATCCCATCTCCCTACCTTTCCCAATTTCTTCTCCTACCCTGCCTTTGTCTTGTTGTTCTCTAACCTCCCCATCCTCATCCCATAGGGATGAGGAGTCCCGAACCGGATGCCCCTCGGCTCCTGTCGGCCTTCCCCCAGGGATCAGTTTAAAAGCTGCTCTGCCACCTTTTTAATGTTATGTGCCAGCAGTCTGGTTCCATTCTGGTTCAAATGGAGCCCGTCCCTCTTGTACAGGCCCCGCTTGTCCCAAAACGTTCCCCAGTGCCTAACGAATCTAAACCCCTCCTCCCTACACCACCGTCTCATCCACGCATTGAGACCCCTGATCTCCGCCTGCCTAGCTGGCCCTGCGCGTGGAACAGGTAGCACTTCAGAGAACGCTACCTTTGAGGTCCTGGCTTTCAGCTTCCTGCCTAAAAGCCTAAATTTGGCCTCCAGGACCTCCCAGCTACACTTGCCCACGTCGTTGGTGCCGACATGCACCACAGCCGCTACCTCTCCCCCAGCACTGTCTACCAGCCTGTCTAGACGAGAAGTGATGTCCGCAACCTTCGCACCAGGCAGGCAAGTCACCATGCGGTCCTCACATCCGTCGCAAACCCCCCTCTCTATGTTTCTAATAATCGAATCCCCCACTACTGCAGGTCTGGATCTGCTGCCTGACAACTGCCTGCAAGGCAAGACATGTCTCCCATGTAGCTGAGCAACTTTCAGCTTCTCAGCCTCTTGTCCAAGAGACCTTTTGTCAGACTTTGGTGATCCAATGTATTTTGGACTCTGCAGGGAGGCAAGGTTGCTGGGTTGACTTGGGTAGCCCTGGTGAAAAAGAAGCCTGGAATTGTCAATTACTTGATTCTCTATTTTATCACTGTTTTATATGTGTTGTGGGATGGCAGCTGGGACAGCACCAGAACACAATGACTGACTGGTTGGCAACCTTCAGTCTTGAAAGACTATGGTATAAGCCTACAGCACCCGGTATTCCCAGGCGGTCTCCCATCCAAGTACTAACCTAGTACTTGGTTGACTCTGCTTAGCTTCTGAGATCAGACAAGATTGGGCATGTGCAGGGTAACAGTTGCTAGAACACAATGAAATTTCTTCCATAAATAATAAATTCTCTGCCCCTCACTGTGACTAGCAAGACAGGCTTTTGCAGAGGCCACCAGTAAACATAGCCACTGACCACTGGTCCAGGAGGACTTTTCCTTCCACCATTCTGTGTATTGGTGCAGTGCAAATCAAAAGTATAGAAGAGAAAATCCGTCTCAACTCACATAATCCCAAATCCCATTTCAGTAAACTCCAAGGCAGCCTGGCCTGTGGGCCATTTGCAGCCCTTGGTGACCCCCACTTTAGCCCACAGGGAGTCCCCACTCTCCAGTGAGCCTCTGGCCCATTGGAGTCACACTGGCCCACAGCTGCTGGTTGTGACCGCCAGACGCAAGCTGAGGGCCAAGTTAGGGCAAGGCCTTTTATAGATCTTGAGCTCATGCCTTGTATCACCAGAGAACAGGCTTGACTGATATTCAGCTTACACCTGAATTAGTCCCCTTTTGCTCACCCAACTTGGATGTGGGAAATATGAACATCAGTCGAGCTGGGCTTTGTTCTAGGTGGCACACTAGGTTTGAATAGATATATGAAGAGCTGATAGCTACCAAGGAAAATGCATTGAGCCCTATGGAAAGTGAAACTGAGCCACACTGTTTACTCACAAGCAGGCAAATGTGCCTTGGGGCACTGAAAAGGGCTGGCCAAGTGGAGTGGTCTTTTATAGACCTTGAGCTCATGCGAGATCTTTGGCTGTGTTTCTGGCTTGGTCTGTATGTTTTCACTGTGCAAGAGGTGTGTGGCAAACAGTTCTTAGTTCTCATGTGGTTCTACATGCCTGTATTACAGTTCTCATGTGTATTATAAACAAGCTCAGCAAAATTCATTCATTCTTGTAAGTTCCATTTCTAATGTCATGTAAATTTGGATACATTTCAAATTTGAAATGTAAGTTAATTTCTTTGATTTGCTCCCAACACAGAGTTAGAGAGATGTGGCTCTCCTGCCAAAATGTTTGCCCACCCCTGCTCTTAAGGATACAACTGTGGCATCCACAGAAGGGAACGAGGGAGGTCCTGCAACCAGAGGTTGCTCTCCACAGCCTCAGTGGCCACCCTTCCCAGCTGCCCTCTCCTTGCACACAAGGCTCAAGGTCTACAAAGATCAATGTGTGAAACCACAAAAGTAGACATGGTGTTGGGGCACTTGCCATTTCCCCCAAGGGAAATTCACATGCCAACAGGATTGAAAGAGGTAGGTGCTTGCTAACAAAGGAAAATGGGCCAGTGGCAGAAGTGAAATTCAACCTGCTCATCTCTACCTGACCTGAACAGAGAATCACATTCATAGAGCGACTCTACCTCCTTCCATAGAAGGCAGTTTGAAAACTCACCAGGGAACTTCCATTACCTTTGAATTTCTTAATGACAGTCTCAAAAACAGGATTGATATCCCAGAAGTCCCAGATTCTCCATTTTAGCTCAGGAGGGAAAGCCACTGGAATCTTCAATTTCTCTTTCTGCTTCTGCTCACACCTGGGAAAAAAGCATATTTGCTACCCACCAAGTCTCAAACTGTCAACATAGGAAAGGGAGGCATCAGTGAGGTTGAGACTTGCTTCCATTGCCATTAAGCATATCAAGAGACACATGGGGTCATGTGGTGAACAATATCATTCTGTTGGAAGCTCCATGTGACACACAGGGTTCCCATGAGTTAGTCAACAGTCCCCATTCCCTCCCAGCAATTCTGTAAGGAAGGTTAGAATGAAGATATGATGACAGGCCCTGCTCCGCACTTGAATGGAAGTTCATCCCAGGTCTCCCTGCACATTGTCCTGCATTCTAATGGCTCCTGTTCCAAGTCTCCTTTGAGGAATGTGACATTATGGTGCAGGGCATCACTTATGCAACTTCAGTAGTTGTCCTGCTTAAATGATGTGGGCAATATGGATGTCATCAGTAGTGGACCTCCTATTACTCCTGATGGGGCAAATGCCCCGGGTGCGAGCCTTTAAGGCCCCCCCCTCCAGAAGCTTCTCTGACTCACCCAATAGGGTCAGAAAATGTGCTTATGGTTTTCTGGAAGCACAGTTTAAAGCATTGGGAATGCCTCAGGAAGCTTCCTTGACACAGCCTGGGGTCACGCGAGGCCCTGTGCACCTCAGGTAAGTCGGGGTGGATATCCACATGGGGAGGTGGCAGCATTCTGTGGGAAGGCACCATTGTGGACTTTTGTCATGGGGCTGGGGAGGTCTGCCACTGGGTGTCATATCCTCCCCACTCTAGCTCCCTACCATGCCAGCGTTGTCCCATCTGTTGGAGGAGCCATACTAACATGGGAGGGTACTGCTTCTCAAATATACCCTGGCAGAAATGCAGTAGTTCCCACACTTCTAGGTCTTACTGCCACCTGCAGGTCAGATTATTCCTGCCTGGGGCTGGAAGAATCCACTGAGGATACAAGAGAGCCACTGAGGACTCTGTCGTTTCAATTTTCTTAAGAAATAGAAGAGGCAAATAACAGGGAATAAGAATGAAATGCCAAGAATGAGAAAATATGCTTAACTATTTTTGTAAGTGGAAAGATGGAATGAAATAGAGGTTCACAAATAAACATATTTAAGAGGAGATCATTTAAAGATTAAGACACCAAAAAACCTGAACACTGAATTGCTTAAGTACTGTATAGTCATGTTTCATTTTCATTTAGTCCCCTTTATTTACTGCAGCAGTTCTTACACTTTTGGCACCAGGACCACTTTTTAGAATGAGAATCTGTCAGGATCCACCGGAAGTGATATCATGACTTGAAGTGACATCAACAAGCAGGAGAATTTTTAACAATCCTAGGCTGCAATCTCACCCACACTTTATTCCACACAATGGAATAAATCCCATTGATTATCATTGTTAAAAGGATATACTGAGTAGCCTGTTAAAAATACTGATCTGTAACATTTCCCCAATGCAGTCGCATGCCATGGTAGCATCAAGTCTAATATATTAAAAATAAAATATTGAAATTAATGGGGACCCACCTAAAATGGGCTCGCCACCCACCTAGTTGGTCCCGACCCACAGTTTTAGAAACACTGATTTACTGGATCTATTCCAACAGCACATCCATTGTATCCCACTGAATACAATGGGACTGACTGCCAAGTAAGCTTGCACAAGACTTTCCTGTAAAGGGTTCTTAATCAAGGATTTTGTTGCACAGTATCTTGTACCTGATCATTTCAATTCTTGGTAAATAAACTCAGTTTCTGAAGAAATGGGTTATTCTTTGCTGTACCCTCCAAGGATACAATCCTATCCTAATCCTATGGAGCAGATAAGAGGCTTGCGCTGTATCCAGCGCAGGATAGGTGCCCAAAGTAGCTCAGCCAGAGGTAAGTGGAAACTTTTCCCCTTACCTCCAGGTAAGCCACCCTGACCCCTATGGGTCTCCTCGGACTTGCGCCACCTCCTGAGGTAGCACAAGTCCGAGGAGAGTGCAGTGGTTTGAAGCTGCTCTGAGTTCCCTGGGAACGGGGGTTGGGATCTGGCATAACTGCTGGGTCCAGTGGCATCACTAGAGGGTGCAGACCACACCGGGTGACATGCACAGGGGGTGACATGCTAAAATCGCGATTGTCAGGGGTAATACCATTATGTTATATACTGTTGGATGTGGAATTTCCAGCAGAAAGCAATGCAAAACACCAGAGTGAAATCTCATTTCTATCAAAAGTTATGGTCAAAAAAACCAGAGAACAAAAAATGCATGGAGCCCTATGGTAAGTGAAACTGAGCCACATCACGTGTTTACTTGTGAGTAGGTGAACTTGCCTTAGTCTGTCAGAAAGGGCAGGCTGAGAGGAATCCAATGACACCAGAATGGTCCTGATCCAAAGAATGCAGCCCCAAAAAACACCTGAGAAGGAAGTCCCTGCCTCCAAGCAGACGAATGTATTGAGCCCTAGGGAAACTGAAATAAGCCTCACAGTTGTGTTTACTTGTGAGTAAGCAAATATGCCTTGGCTGGTGGTCAGGCCAGGCAAAGGGGAATGTGAAGCCACCAGAATGGTTCTGATCTGACGGAATTGGAGCTCAACAAATGCTCTAAAGACAGCCCCCCCCCCCACTAAAAAGGATCAAAACAGAGGCTTCAGCTGATAAGGTGAACTTTTTTGAGACTTGCAAAGCCAGGCAGATCCTGACAGTGATCTGGTTTAAACAGAAGTTCTTCAATTGAACTGGGCACTGGGTAGGGCTGAAAACCTTCCTGATTTTTTTTTTTTTTGGGGGGGGGAGTGTTACTGCAGGCAGACTACAGAGCAAATTCACTTGGTGAAACAGGGCTGGCTTCTGCTTATTTAATTAATGGTTTTACTTTAAATATTTATTCTTATTTATTTTAATTTGCCTGATGATGTCACTTCCACCATGACATCATTTCTGGTGGGTCTTGGACAGATTGTCATTCTAAAAAGTGGGTCCCAGTGCTAAACGTTTGAGGACTGCTGCAATAAGGTGTTAGGAAGTTGACACCCGGGGGGGGGGGGTGACACCACTAGTGACCAAAATCACAATTTGGAAGAATAATATCATCATGTTATATATCAATCAATGCGTATTTTCATGCAGAATGTGTTCTATCAAAAGGTACAGCCAAAAAACCTGAGTGCAAAAAACTAGTGGGGGCGGAGTTGCCCTGCCCACTGCACGGGAGGATGACATGCTGGCATCCCGCACTGGGTGACACGAACACTAGCGACGCCACTGGCTGGGTCCCAGTCTGTCCTCCTCACCTCCTCCTCGCACATCCCAGAGCCTTCTGTCAGCCGACGCAAGGCTCGGTGCCTCCATCGGTGCAAAGGCTTATTACAGCCGCCGAAGGCCGGCACGCCTCTAGGCCCCAGCCTAGCCGACTCACAAGGAGGCGCAAACGTGCCTTACGAACTTGCACCAGCCTAAGAAATTCTCAGCATTGTGCTGCACATGTAAAAGCCAATCTCACTATACAGACCATGACCCATATGCTCAGATGCCATTCTGCTAAAGGAGGATCCAATCTTATTTATTTTAGCATTTATATACTGCCTTTTTCGAAGTCTTGTAGACTTGAGCTATGTAGAAGCAAGGCAGTTTACAGAGGCAGGCTGGCCATCAACCCCATTTTTTTCCCAAATGAGGTTTTTATTCCATGAGAGAAACTCATAGGATCCTCCATTTCCCCAGATGTTTCCCATCATGGCACAGTCGTCATCCTGGATGCACAGCTCTTGCACTTTGAACGCTTCCATGGTTAGCTGCAAAACAGGTTTCAGGCTGGTTCTCAGGATGTCATCCATTTTTTCCATTTCAAACTAATTAAACAGACCACCATGGAAAATATGCTGCTTGTTATTGAAACAGGAATGTACACAGCAACATGAAAGACAAATGAGTGGGATGGGCTTACCTCTGCAACGTGTCTGTAATATCCTAGAGGGAAAACAGAAGAACAAGATGAAGCCCAAGATG
Organism: Tiliqua scincoides; assembly: GCF_035046505.1. NCBI lineage: Eukaryota > Metazoa > Chordata > Lepidosauria > Squamata > Scincidae > Tiliqua > Tiliqua scincoides. The sequence continues at coordinate 256,658,284 of NC_089822.1, forward strand.
ATCTAGGGCAGCAGTGGTCAGCCTTTCAACTTTAGGGCTACTGGACTAACATGGGAGGGGATGGTGGATGGAATGAGTTTGAAGCCACAAAGGAAAGCTTTGATGGAAGGGGAGCAAGACATACAGGACAGCCAGCCCAACTCCAACAACTCAGATGGGACCTTCCATAATCATACTTTCCAATGTTCAGAGGTCTCCCCATCCACAGTCATAACCAGGAACATCTTGAGGAAGAGATGAGGCAGCCAAGTCAACACCCCCCTCCATCTGCTGCAGAGAGACTATCTTGTTGAGGTCCCATGCAAAACTGTCTGATGCACTGCCCAAGATAAATTGATTTACATCTCTTACCTCTTTCTCACTTTCCCTTTGCAGCTTGTGAACAAGGTGTAAACTATCATGATCTATAACATTGGTTCTCAAGCTTTTCAGAGGTCCTAGAGACCACTGCCTGAGTCTCTAGGTGGTCTCTGAGTCAGGGAGTCTCTGAGTGGTCTCTAAGTCTAGATGTGGCTATAATGATATAAAGATATAAAGATGTGGCTATAATGGTTATTAGGCAGCAGTGCTCACCCCCAAGTAGCAGCTTGTTTAACCCTTGATGCACATGGCCTAATCTGCCCTGTCAGTTTTGCAAACCACCAAAAATTGGGTCATGACCCACAGGTGGCTCGCAGATTCACAGTTTGAGAACCACTGATCTATACTACACTGATCTATACTGGGCTCGTCCTGCTACAGTCTTACCTTCAGGAGATCACATGGTGCCCTAAAACATTTCTCTTCCATCTCCAGGATAGTATTTTCAAGAGAGGAGAGTTCCTCCGAAAGCCTGGCTATGTCCTCCTCTCTTTTCTTGGCAATTTCCTGGTCCACTTCTTCCATCTGGGCCAACAGACAGTTCTCTTTTTCCTCCAGAAACTGGTGGAGAAGTGCAAATGAATCCACTGTCTTCATTCTCTCTTTTTCGACCATATCCTGCAGCAAATCAATGGGAAGAAGGCAAAAACAACTCAAAGTCAGAAATAGAGCCAGTCCTTGGAATTGCAGCTGGTAGGCTTGGTGAGCTTTAAAGGAGGGGTTTGATGGTTGCGTCCAGATGTATAAAATGTCATTTATGCCCCTGCTCTGACAGTACCCAAGTGAATTTGTCTTCTTTTAAAAAATCTCATAGCACTGACTTGCCAGCCCTCGTGTAACTCATGAAGAGGCCGTCCCCATCCCAGAGAAGGGCTGTTCACGGTGCTTTCACTCAGGTATGTACACATAGGATCACAGCCTCAATATTGGGTTTTTTATTTCTCATGAATTTATCAACATCATGTATTTTATAGATACTGTACAATATACATTAAAATGTATAGGTGGGACCTCCTTATCCATAGGTTTGGGACCCTCAGATTTGACTGAACATGGGTACCAACCAGCATATGGAAGGCCCAACTTTATCTGCTAAATGTGACTGGAAGTGACTTCCGGTAACATCCGGGAGGTCACTGAGAGTCACTCCATAGATTTCTATATCCATGGATTTCGGTATCTATGAGGGGTCTTGGAATGTATTGCCTATGGATACCAAGAGCCAACTATATAAAACATGTTTAAAATTGCAATAAACAGACATTTGTACAATATGGGACATTACTTGTTGATATCTGACAGTTGAAAGGCAGTAATATCTTTTATAGCCTGACAAGCAACAATCATCCATAATTTCACTTCAGATGTGCAACAGTGCTTAGTGTTTAATAACCGACTTGCAGCAGTATTTTGCCTTAGGCCACCATTTCTGAAAGGGCAACCAATGAGACACATCCCCTGAAATGCATGAAATTTCAAGTTTTGAACCAAATTTTGATATTCAAAAGGAAAAACCGAATTAAGATCTCATAACATCAACACTTACGAGCAGATCTTGACTTTCCTTTTCTGTGTTTTCTTTAGACACCAGAAGCTCTTTTCTCTTCTTCCACAGATTCTCCAAACAGATAAAAATCTGACCCTGAAGGGGGGGAAGTTTGAGCATGACTGCTTTTAGGGATTTATTACAAGCAAATACAATTACCTTAGATGTTATCCTGCAAGTGCACTGGAGATTGTTTTTCTTTCAGTGACCATTTTTTCCTTACATTTAATGGTGTTCTCAAGACCACCTCAATTTCACAATCTCAGGCATCAGTGAGCCTCTGTCCACAGGAGTTCCAGGACCACCTACCCACTGAAAGGGCTAGAAGCTTCCCCCAACACTTCACCCTTCTCAAGGGAAGAAAGATCCACATTTAGACATGTCATGCGATCCTCTACTAACTTTCACAAGAGAGGTTTCTCCCCCACATTCTGCAGCTCTGTAACAGAGGAAGTAGGACTCCCTTGAGAGAAAACCCCTTTTGCAAGTATGAGTTCTCCAGCAGGATACCAAGCAGGAAGTTTCCCCCAGAATGAATTACAACTGGTTATCCATGTGGGACAGGGAGGCAGAGCTTCTCCCTTGCTCTTCTGGCTGCTCCTCCAGTAGAATCAGTGACTTATGCTCACACAATACTGGAGGAAGCTAGTAGCCAATTCACTGCAATCATGGTTGGCTTCCTATCCAAAAAGGCAGGGCAGCTAGCTTCCAATGAAAAGATAGGAAGGGCATCTGCACCAACAAGCACTGGGGAGGCAGCAGGCAGAGTTGCCTCAAGTTTGTTAAGAAGAAAGCCATGAAAACAGCTGGGAGTCTGCATGACCTGGCTCTTCAAAGCAGCAGGGGAGGCAGTATTCCTGAAGCTGTGCCTCCCCAAACCTGGACCTCACTGCACTTCACTGTTGTAAGCCACTGACCAATTCAATGGTTGCAGATAATCCAGCCACACAGACTGGTGGCTGGCAATGCACACCTCTACTTTCTCCCCATTCTTCAAGTTCGGGATAACACAACAAGAGCAAGGTCAGGGGGCTTCTCAATAGAAGAGGTAGTGAAGAATTGCACATTTCACCTGCCCTGCTTTTACAAGAACGTTTTGTGCATGGGAAAGACAAAAGCCCCATAGTCACAGCCACCTCAGACGTGTGTTGGCCACCTTCAGTCTCGAAAGACTATGGTATCGTGCTCTGAATGGTGGTTCTGGCACAGTGTCTAGTGTGGCTGAAAAGGCCAATCCGGGAGTGACAATCCCTTCCACACCGGGAGCAAGTGCAGTCTGTCCCTAGTCTGTCCCTGGCTGTGGGCCTTCCTTCTTTGCCTCTTTGCTTCAGTCTGTTTGCCTCAGACATGTACCGTGTGTGTATTTGGTGCCATTTCACCCCATCACTAATCTCAAGGTATTGAAGTTGGTTCTCTTTCTCTGCTCAAATTGTCGTGGTCTTGTATGCTGGGTTAACCAGACACCATGGGTGTTCTGTTAGCCTCTATTAAGCACTCTGTTGGTCCCGTTGCATCCCAGCCAATTTATTAGATCTGATGGTGCCCGATGGAAATTTTGGAGAGTAGAAGCCCTCTGAAGAAACTCACTTTTTTGGTAAGGAATGCAACTACAGAAGGCTACAAAAGGTAAAA